>NC_139696.1:768679-789960 GCF_964106915.1 Podarcis gaigeae | reverse complement strand
CCTGCAGCTGGAGGCTTCATTATTATTAATAAGAATAAGAAGAATATACTGCCCCTATGCCCAGAGGTCTCAGGGCCCAGCACCCTCTTTCCACAGGGGCTGGAAAGCTGCCCCACTGCAAAAGGCTGCCAGCGGGATCTGAGTTCGAGGCCATCGCGATTGATTGATTGATTGATTAGAGGGCATCACAATTGATTGATTGATTATATTTGTATACTTCTGTGGTTCTCAGCCGTTGGCACAAAGGCGGCCCACCCGCCTCCTTCCTCGGAGGTCCCCCGGGCAGAGTTTGGAGGGCCGCCGGCCTGGGTTTCTCGAACCGGGGTTCCTGCGGGTTGGGATGGATGACCTCTGGGGGTCCCACCATGTCCCGTTTCTCCCTGGCAGGACCAAGTGGTGAAGGAAGACAGCGTGGAGGCCGTCGGGGAGCAGCTGAAAGTCTACCACCAGCAGTACCAGGACAAGAGCCGGGAGTATGACCTGCTCTACGAGGAATACACCCGCACCTCCCAGGTGAGCCGGACTCGGGCAGGCAGTAGCACTTGCGGGGCCGAGTTTCGCACCCGGGACCCGCTGCTGCAAAGCTGGCTTGCTCCAAACCTTCAGCTTCTAGTCCTCAGTGTTACGAACTCTGCTCAGTAGGAGTCCAGCGCCCTTAGTATTGCCCACACGGGCTGGCAGCTGCCTCTGGCAGGCAGCCTCACTTGTGGTTGCTCTGAACCTTAAGTTTCTAGCCCTCAGTGTTGTGAACTCTGCTCAATAGGAGCCCTGCGCCCTTGGTATTGCCCACACGGGCTGACAGGCAGCCTCACTTGTGGTTGCTCTTAAACTGAAGTTTCTAGTCCTCAACATGACCTCTGCTCAATAGGAGCCTGCAAGAAGCTGCCTTGTGCCCTTGGTATTGCCTACACGGGCTGGCAGCTGCCTCTGGCAGGCAGCCTCACTTGCGGGGCTGAGCCGGCCCCGAGTTTCGCACCCGGGACCCGCTGCTGCAAAGCTGGCTTCCTCTGAACCTTAAGCTTCTAGTCCTCAATGTGAACTCTGCTCAATAGGAGCCCTATGTCCTTGGTATTGCCCACACGGGCTGGCAGGCAGCCTCCTTTGCAGTTGCTCTGAACCTTCAATTTCTAGTCCTCAGTTTTATGAACTCTGCTCAATAGGAACCCTGCGCCCTTGGTATTGCCCACACTGGCAGGCAGCCTCCTTTGCGGTTGCTCTTAACCTTAAGTTTCTAGTCCTCAGTGTTGTGAACTCTGCTCAATAGGAGCCCTGTGTCCTTGGTATTGCCCACACGGGCTGGCAGGCCGCCTCACTTGCGGTTGCTCTGAACCTTCAGTTTCTAGTCCTCAGTGTTATGAACTCTGCTCAATAGGAGCCCTGCGCCCTTGGTATTGCCCACACGGGCTGGCAGCCTCACTTGTGGTTGCTCTTGTGGCCGCCCCCCAGGAGCTGCAGATGAAGCGGACGGCCATTGAGGCCTTCAACGAGACCATCAAGATCTTTGAGGAGCAGTGCCAGACGCAGGAGAAGTGCAGCCGCGATTACATCGAGCGCTTCCGCAGGGAGGGGAACGACAAGGAGATCCAGCGGTTATTACTATTCTTATTATATAATTATCTTGTTATTATTACTATTATTAATAATAATTAATAATAATAATATTGCAAGCACTGGTTTTTATTATTATTATTATTATTATTATTATTATTATTATCATTATCATTATCATTATTATTACATATAATTCTTATCCTGCGACCCACCCCGGGAGCTTTGGATGAGTTTGATAAATTTAAATGGTGGTGGTGGTTGTTATTACCATTACTTTTACTGTTCTCATATATAATGATTATCCTGCAAGCAACGGTTGTTAATTATTATTACTATTATTATTATTATTATTATTATATAACGGGACCACAGGCATCAGCTACGGCTCAATTCTGGTTCCATCGCAAAATCCCTTTATTGCTATTAATGTATATATAATGACTATTCTGCAATCACTGGTTATTATTACTACAGTGGTGCCCCGCAAGACGAACGCCTCGCAAGACGGAAAACCCGCAAGACGAAAGGGAAATCTCCGGGGACGTCTTTTAAATGCTGGCGGTGGGGAGCAAAGCCTTTCCCCCCCCCCCCTCCGGCCTTCAGAAGAGGTCCAGGAAGGCCGGCGGGGGCCAAAAGGCTTTGCTCCCCACCGCCAGCATTTTAAAAGCGGTCCGGGATAGCAGGGAAGCGCTTCCCGCTATCCCGGACGGCTTTTGAAGGCAGGCGGGGGGGGGGGAGGAAAGCCTTTTGCCCCCCCCCAGCCTTCAGAAGAGGTCCTGGACCCCTTCTGAAGGCTGGCGGGGGGCGAAAGGCTTTGCTCCCCCCCGCCTGCCTTCCCGGGAGAGCGGAGAAACGCAGCGCTGACAGCATTTTAAGATCGCCCCGGGACAGCGGAGAAGTCTCCGCTGTCCCGGGAAGGCAGGCGGGGGGGGGGGGGGGAGGAAAGACTTTTTCCCCCCCCCCAGCCTTCAGAAGAGGTCGGGGGACAGACTGTCCCCGGACCTGGTCTGAAGGCGGTTTCCATAGGAACGCATTGATTGATTTTCAGTGCATTCCTATGGGAAACCCTGCTTTGCAAGACGAAAAACTCGCAAGACGAAAAGACTTGCGGAATGAATTAATTTCGTCTTGCGAGGCACCACTGTATTATCATTATTACTATTATTGCTATATAATTATCCTGCCAGGGACGCAGGTGGCGCTGTGGGTTAAAGCCTCAGCGCCTAGGACTTGTCGATCGAAAGGTCGGCGGTTCGAAACCCTGCGGCGGGGTGCGCTCCCGCTGCTCGGTCCCAGCGCCTGCCAACCTAGCAGTTCGAAAGCACCTCCGGGTGCAAGTAGATAAATAGGGACCACTTACTGGCGGGAAGGTAAACGGCGTTTCCGTGTGCAGCTCTGGCTCGCCAGATGCAGCTTTGTCACGCTGGCCACGTGACCCGGAAGTGTCTCCGGACAGCGCTGGCCCCTGGCCTCTTGAGTGAGATGGGCGCACAACCCCAGAGTCTGTCAAGACTGGCCCGTACGGGCAGGGGTACCTTTACCTTTAATTATCCTGCCAGCTCAGGATTATTAATAATAATAATAATAATAGCAATTATAACTAGAGCTTGCAGGGTAATTATATAGCAATAATATTATAATATATAGCAATAATATTATATAGCAATAATATAGCAATATTATTATTATTCCATAAATTTTATTGATTTTCAACATTTAACACATTATTATTTTTAAATTATTACATGTCATGCTTATCCTGCAAGCCACCCCGAGATCTTCGGGTGAGTGTGATAAATTCAAATTTATATAATGTTTTCAAACCACTTTTATCATTTATACCCCGGCTCAGAATCCTGATGAATTCGGAGAAGCTGAAATCTCGCGTTGCCGAAATCCACGACAGCAAGATGCAGTTAGAGGAAGACCTGAAGCAGCAGGCGTCTGAAAACCGGGAGATTGACAAGCGCATGAACAGCCTTAAGCCGGATCTTCTACAGCTGCGGAAACTGCGTGACCAATACTTGGTGTGAGTGCGAGGGCCCTGGCCGCCTAGTGGTTAGAGCACCCGGTTCAGGTAGCCCCGGGTTCGGCACCTCCTCTCCAAAACAGCCCCTCTTTTTTGGCCCGTAACCATGAGGACTAGCACCTTGCTTTGTCCCCAAAGGCTTGACCCAGGTTCGAATTCTCCCGCTCAGCCTCTCGGGCCGGCCTGAGATTCGAATCCGCCACCGGGTGGAATGAGGGGCGAAGCTCGTCCTATGAGGGGGTCCTGATTTTTCCCCTCTCCCCCCAGGTGGCTGACCCAAAAGGGGACGCGGCAGAAGCAGATCAACGAGTGGCTGGGGATCAAGAACGAGACGGAGGAGTAAGTTTGTTTTCTGGCAGCTTCTCTCTCTCTTTCTTCCTTCCTCCCTCCCTCCCTTCCTTTTCTGTCCTTCCTTCCTTCCTTCTTTCCTTCCTTCCTTCCTTCCTTCCTTCCTTCCTTCCTTCCTTCCTTCCTTTTCTGTCCTTCCTTCCTTCCTTCCTTCCTTGCTTCCTTCCTTTTCTGTCCTTCCTTCCTTCCTTCCTTCCTTGCTTCCTTCCTTTTCTGTCCTTCCTTCCTTCCTTCCTTCCTTTTCTGTCCTTCCTTCCTTCCTTCCTTGCTTCCTTCCTTTTCTGTCCTTCCTTCCTTCCTTGCTTCCTTCCTTTTCTGTCCTTCCTTCCTTCCTTGCTTCCTTCCTTTTCTGTCCTTCCTTGCTTCCTTCCTTTTCTGTCCTTCCTTCCTTCCTTCCTTGCTTCCTTCCTTTTCTGTCCTTCCTTCCTTCCTTCCTTCCTTGCTTCCTTCCTTCCTTCTCTCTCTCTCTCTCTCTCTCTCAGTTCCTTTCTTCCTTCCTTCCTTCCTTCCTCCCTTCCTCCCTTCCTTCCCTTTTTTCCCTTCCTTCCTTCTTTCCTTTTCTTTCTTTCCTTTTCTTTCTTTCCTTCTCTGTCCTTCCTTCCTTCCTTCCTTCTCTGTCCTTCCGTCCTTCTTTCTTTCTTTCCTTGTTTCCTTCTTTTTCCTTCTCTTTTTCTTTCTTTCCTTCCTTCCTTCCTTCCTTCCTTCCTTCCCCTTTCATTTTATCCTGACAAAGTAACAATCACAAACAAAACAGAATAAAAACAGGCACCCCACCACAAGACCCTTCCCTTGTAACTTTCCCATTCTTAACGCAACCATGATATTATTATTATTATTTTCCCCCAAACGGCCCACAAAACATTTCCATCCTTCGAAGAATCATCTCGTTCTTCCTTCCGTTCCTTCATTCCCCCGGTGGGTCTCTGCCACCTCGATATCGTAGCCCATCAGCGTCGATCTGGGGACCTTTTGGCACCTTGGCTGTCCTCTGTCGGAGGCGGGACACTGGGGAACGGCAGTTCTATTCCTTCTATTCTATCCTCCCTTCCTTCCCTTTCTTTCCTTCTTTCCTTCCTTTTCTGTCCTCCCTCCCTCCCTCCCTTCCTTCCTTCCTTCCTTCCTTCCTTTTCTGTCCTTCCTTCCTTCCTTCCTTCCTTGCTTCCTTCCTTTTCTGTCCTTCCTTCCTTCCTTCCTTCCTTCCTTCCTTCCTTCCTTCCTTCCTTCCTTTTCTGTCCTTCCTTCCTTCCTTCCTTCCTTGCTTCCTTCCTTTTCTGTCCTTCCTTCCTTCCTTCCTTTTCTGTCCTTCCTTCCTTCCTTCCTTCCTTCCTTCCTTCCTTCCTTCCTTCCTTCCTTTCTTCCTCCCTTCCTTTTCTGTCCTTCCTTCCTTCTCTCTCTCTCTCTCTCTCTCTCAGTTCCTTCCTTCCTTCCTTCCTTCCTCCCTCCCTTCCTTCCCTTTTTTTCCTTCCTTCCTTCTTTCCTTTTCTTTCTTTCCTTCTCTGTCCTTCCTTCCTTCCTTCCTTCTCTGTCCTTCCGTCCTTCTTTCTTTCCTTGTTTCCTTCTTTTTCCTTCTCTTTTTCTTTCTTTCTTTCCTTCCTTCCTTCCCCTTTCATTTTATCCTGACAAAGTAACAATCACAAACAAAACAGAATAAAAACAGGCACCCCACCACAAGACCCTTCCCTTGTAACTTTCCCATTCTTAACGCAACCATGATATTATTATTATTATTTTCCCCCAAACGGCCCACAAAACATTTCCATCCTTCGAAGAATCATCTCGTTCTTCCTTCCGTTCCTTCATTCCCCCGGTGGGTCTCTGCCACCTCGATATCGTAGCCCATCAGCGTCGATCTGGGGACCTTTTGGCACCTTGGCTGTCCTCTGTCGGAGGCGGGACACTGGGGAACGGCAGTTCTATTCCTTCTATTCTATCCTCCCTTCCTTCCCTTTCTTTCCTTCTTTCCTTCCTTTTCTGTCCTCCCTCCCTCCCTCCCTTCCTTTCTTCCTTCCTCCTTTCCTTCCTTCCTTCCTTCCTTCCTTCCTTCCTTCCTTCCTTCCTTCCTTTCTTTCTTTCCTTCCTCCGTCCCTCCCTCCTTCCCTCCCTTCCTTTGCTACCTAATTCCTTCCTTCCTTCCTTCCTTCCTTCCTTCCTTCCTTCCTTCCTTCTTTTTCCTTCCGTTCCTTCATTCCCCCGGTGGGTCTTTTCCACCTCGACATCAATCTGGGGACCTTTCTGCGCCTCCGCTGTCAGAGGCAGCATACTGGGGAACGGGCAGAATTGGGGCGCTGGGCATCCAGACTGGGCCCAGACGGGCAAATGGGGGTTTCTCTTTTCCGGGCGCCAGCGCTGCAACCTTTCCGCTTTTTTGGCAGCCACTACTCCATGATGGAGGACGAGGAGGACCTCCCTCACCACGAGGAGCGGACGTGGTACGTGGGCAAGATCAACCGCACGCAGGCCGAGGAGATGCTGGCCGGCAAGAGGGACGGGACCTTCCTCATCCGGGAGAGCAGCCAGCGGGGCTGCTACGCCTGCTCCGTCGTGTGAGTCTCGGGGCGGGGCACCGGGGGGTCATCCATCCCAACCCGCTGGCGACACCTTGGTTTTTAATTGCTTTCCTGGTTTGGGAAAAGGGGAAGCGGTGCCTGCTTTTATTATGTGCATGCCAGAGAGAGGTTGTGCAGTTGCGGGATGGTGGAGTCGTGGAGTGGGACACCGGAGGGTCATCCATCCCAACCCGCTGGCAACCTGTTGGTTTTTAATTGCTTTTCCGGTTTGGGAAGGGGAAAAGCGGTGCCTGCTTTTATTATTTGCGTGCCAGAGAGAGGTTGTGCAGTTGTGGGATGGTAGAGTCATGGAGTGGGACCCTTCACGATTTAAATCACTAGTCAGGAAGGCTCGATTTAAATCTTCTTCCTTTTTTACGGAAAGGTTCAGCCTTGCTGGCATCGCCTTAATATTTACAACCAGATGAAGGTTTCATTTTTGGAATGATGAATTTTCAGAGTAGTTTTCACAGTTGTACAGTGGTACCTCAGGTTACATATGCTTCAGGTTACAGACTCCGCTAACCCAGAAATAGTGCTTCAGGTTAAGAAATTTGCTTCAGAATGAGAACAGAAATCGTGCTCCGGCGGCGCGGCGGCAGCAAGAGGCCCCATTAGCTAAAGTGGTGCTTCAGGTTAAGAACAGTTTCAGGTTAAGAACGGACCTCTGGAACGAATTAAGTACTTAACCCGAGGTGCCACTGTATTGGAAATTACCTGCTATACCACTTTACGGCTGCGAAATCAGATCATGATATTTTGCTCTGGCCTTTAAAGAGATGCCCGTCTTTCGGAACGATAAAGGTAAAGGGACCCCTGACCGTTAGGTCCAGTCGTGGCCGACTCTGGGGTTGTGGCGCTCATCTCGCTTTACTGGCCGAGGGAGCCGGCGTCCAGCTTCCGGGTCGTGTGGCCAGCAGGACTAAGCCGCTTCTGGCGAACCAGAGCAGCGCACAGAAACACCGTTTACCTTCCCGCTGGAGCGGTACCTATTGATCTACTTGCACTTTTACTGCTTTCAAACTGCTAGGTTGGCAGGAGCAGGGACCGAGCAACGGGAGCTCACCCCGTCATTGCGGGGATTTGAACCACTGACCTTCTGATCGGCAAGCCCTAGGCTCTGTGGTTTAACCCGCAGCATCACTCGCATCCCTTGTGGAACGATACTGAACCTTAATATTTAAAGGAACCGTTCAGCGCCTCTCTGACGCTTTTCCCCTTGTTGTTCCCGCTCTGCAGAGTCGACGGCGACACCAAGCACTGCGTCATCTACAAGACGGCCACCGGCTTCGGTTTTGCAGAGCCCTACAACCTCTACGCGTCACTCAAGGAGCTGGTCCTCCACTACAAACACACCTCTCTGGTGCAACACAACGACTCGCTCAACGTCACCTTGGCGTACCCCATTTTCCCGCTGCCCCCCAGATGAAGACTGCCGCGGCCAGGTCGGGGGGCTCCACCCTCCCCGAAAAACTGCCCCTTTCCCCCTCTCTATACCCCCTCTCCCTTACGCCCCCAAACCCCAATATATATATATATATATATATAATCTCAATTATTTTCCTTTGCAACAGCATTCGGGGGCTGTTTTCCTTTCCAACTTTTCCCTTTCTTTTTGGTGCTAGCAATGCTTTCTCCACGGGGGGGGGGGGGGGGGCAGCAGCGACTCTCCTAAAGCTTTTTGAGGTCCCCCCCCTCCTAAAAAAACACCCAATGTTCCTTATCTGTGAAGGACGGGCATAGATCTTATTTTTTTTGGCAGAGACAAATCTTGGTACTTGCTGTTCCCGTGGAGACAGTTCGGCTCTTTTTGTTTCGCAGGGGGGGGGGCGCTCCTATTTTTAATTTTATTTTTTACGCCGCTCCCCAGCCCTCCGCACTCGCCCCCCCCCCCCAGCCAAACAGCGTTGGGTCTCCTATGCAGAATTATGTTTCGTTTCTTCTTAAATATGCAAAAAAAAAGAGAGAGAGATTTAAACAAGCCCTGTTGCAGCCATCTTCTATCTCTCAAGTTATTTTACCAGCTGCTGGGCAGGGAAATAGATCCTAACCCCCCCCTCCAAAAAAATTAAATTCCCACTCGCTTCCTTGTCTCTGCCTCGGTTTGCCACGGTTGTAAAATGGGCACAGGTATTGTGTCCCCCGTGAGGCTTCCTTTTCCTGTGCCAGGAAAAAGTCTGGGGCGTTCTTGGGGTCCTCAGAGCCCCCCCTTCTCCTCTTTACGCGTAAAGCCATTTGTTGCCCCCCCCCCCCAAGCTAAGAGGGGCGGATAACGGGGGTAACAGGAACAAGCCAATCTCTCCCCTTCCTCAAATTGGGGTTCCCCTTTGCACCCCCCGGGTGTGCCTGCTCTCTGCACCCCAAAGCCTGGAACGGGTGGTCTTGCAAAATCCTTTTTTTCCTCCCCCCGAAAAAGAGCCATTTGAACACTACAAATCTCCCTTCCCCTTGCGTAACATGTGTTGTGTTTTGTGCGTGCGACAGACCTTGTTTGGGTCCGCCATTCGAACCCAGGGCCGGTTCCTTTTTGTCTTCCCAACAGGAAACCCCTTGGGATCTCCTCACCCCCCCCCCAGAAATGCTCTCTTCCTCTCCCCCCCTCAAAATAAAATCCATATTTTTGCACCCTACCAAATGTGTGTGTGTGAGCTAGGGTTATAACTTTTTGACCACCTCGCAGCTCAGCCGGACGAACTTTTGCCTAAAAACGAACCGTCTTGCCATTTCCAAATCTTTGGGGGAAAGGTCGCCTCTCAAAATCAATAAATTGATTTTTTGCCTAGGGGACCGTATAATGCATTTTGTATGCAGAGCATGGGTTATAATACAGGAGAAACAGCTTGAAAATTTAATTTTTTTTGTTTGGAGCTTGCAAACTGTCTAATACTTGTGCATTGTTTTGTACATTGCACACCCCTTATTGTTTTGAGTAAATCCAAGTGGCGGCTTTTCTTTGCTTTCTGCCGCAAACGCCATCGAGTTCCCACAACCCCTTGAATTGCACTTTTTAAATATATAGACCAATTTTTTTTATTCTTTCAGAAGGTTCTCTGCCGTTTCAGGAAGTTCTGGGCAGCTGGGGAAAGTTCGAAATTGTTCCATGATTTTTTTTTAAAGTGCAGGTACTTATGAGTAGCAACCCGACTCCCAACTTTTCCTTTTGGGGTGACCATTTTGGGGGAAGAATTAGTCCCCTTTTCAATGTTTACAGGCAAAAGTTCATCCCTTTAGGCTACAGGAAATCGGTATTTTGGGGAGAAAGTCAAAAAGTTACAACCCAAGTGTGCATCTCGATTGTGCAAAGGAGTCGTTTACGAAAGTGCCCCCAGTTGCAAAAAACCGTTTCCCCTTTCTAGGTTATACACAGATATGCAATATAACATTTTGACGCATCCCAAATCCTCATTTCTTGCTTCCCACCCCCCCATCAATTTTGGATGTTTAAGTGGGTCTTTTCAAGCAAACAAGAAAGTTCACCCGAAAACCGTCGTGTATTTGTGTCCAAGATTTGTTACTGTAAGATACATAGATTAAAATAAAAGAAAGGGGAGGGGAGGGGAGAATTATTTAAAAGCAAAGTTTTGTACGGTACTTTAAAAATAAAAAAAAAGGTGTTCATGCAAAACGTGGCTTTGTTTGGTACATCGCGGTTATTTCCGTCCCTCCGACTCGGTCTCCTCATGCATGAAGGCAAGGCGGAAGAAACGTAGTTTTGTAACGAATTGCAGAATTAAGAACGGTAAGGGACCCCCAGCGGCCATCTAGTCCAGCCCCCTTTTGCCCAAAACGGTTCTCGAACCCATGACTGTGAGTTTAAGGGTCTCCTGCAAGAGCTGTTCCGCCTGGCCTTTGGTTTGGACTCAGTCTGACCCATACGGTTTTGATCTATGGGCTACTTTTAAAATGAGGCTGCATTTTAAATGGCATTTTAACCAGTATTTTAAATTGGCTTTTTTCTTTTCCTATTATGTTTTCACTGTAATTTTACTGGTGTTAGCTGCCCCACTCTGGCCGGGGAGGGTGGGGTATACATAAAATTTATTATTATTATTATTATTATTATTATTATTATTATTATTATTACTGACTAAGCTTAAATAGACTTAAAATTGAATGTGAAGGGGGTGCATTCATTTTAAAGCTCTGCAAATCTCCATGGGTCGCTGGAGAGCTGCGGCGAGTTTATTGTCCCTTTATCGCATTATTTGCCACTTTCTGTCCTGCAAAGAGCTCAAGGCGTCGTGCATGGCTCTCCCCTTATCTCTGTTTTTAGCCTCACGGCAACCTTGCAAGGTAGGCCGGGAGGGGGCGGCTGGCCCACGCTTCCTCGCCAAGCAGGAATTCGAACCCGGGTCCCAGTCAAATCCCCACAGCGACCCTGCGTGGAGGGAGGTTGGGCTGAACGAGGGACCCCCAAGCTGCTTGCTGGCCGAGCGCGAGGATTCGAACCCAAGTCCTGGCCCAGCACTCGACTCTGAACTTGAGCAGCGACACCCGCATTGGCGGGGTTGGGCTGGATGACCCCCTGGGTTCCCTCCCAGCTGTGATATTTCAATCCCTTGCCAGAGGGAGATCTGGACCTGTTGGCAGAATTTTCCTGGTGGAAAATTGAAGGGATATAAAGGCAAGACATTTGGGGGGGGTTGCATTTTCTTAGAACCAGCGTTTTACGGAACAGAATCTCTTGAGAAGGGGGAAGAGAAAGAGTGAGGTTTTTTTCCGGAAAAGAGAAGTGAGACTCATGGGTCTTAATCTGGGCACGAGGGGGTGGCAGTTCCCGTATTTTGTAGGTGGCTAAGCCTAGCTGAAAGAGGAGAGCGCAAAATATGGTCTGAAGCTCAACATCAAAAAAACGAAGATCATGGCCACTGGTCCCATCACCTCCTGGCAAATAGAAGGGGAAGAAATGAAGGCAGTGAGAGATTTTACTTTCTTGGGCTCCATGATCACTGCAGATGGTGACAGCAGTCACAAAATTAAAAGACACCTGCTTCTTGGGAGAAAAGCAATGACAAACCTAGACAGCATCTTAAAAAGCAGAGACATCACCTTGCCAACAAAGGTCCGTATAGTTCAAGCTCTGGTTTTCCCAGTAGTGATGTATGGAAGTGAGAGCTGGACCATCCAGAAGGCTGATGGCCGGAGAATGGATGCTTTTGAATTCTGGTGCTGGAGGAGACTCTTGAGAGTCCCATGGACTGCAAGGAGATCCAACCTCTCCATTCGGAAGGAAATCAGCCCTGAGGGCTCACGGGAAGGACAGATCCTGAAGCTGAGGCTCCAAGACTTTGGCCACCTCATGAGAAGAGAAGACTCCCTGGAAAAGACCCTGATGTTGGGAAAGATGGAGGGCACAAGGAGAAGGGGACGACGGAGGAGGAGATGGTGGGACAGTGTTCTCGAAGAGACCAGCATGAGGGAGGCAGTGGAAGACAGGAGGGCCTGGCGTGCTCTGGTCCAGGGGGTCACCAAGAGGCGGACACCACTAAACAACTAAACAACAACAAGAAGAAGAAGCCTGGCTGGGTTTGAACCATCTGCAGCATGGATTTCAAGCAGTAGAAAGAATAGAACCTCCTTCAAACCAGGGAGGGGAGCAAATCAAAGTTTCATTTTCAGCTGAATTTGGGGAGAGCATCTGTCACCCGGAGCTGCTTCAATGGCTTTCGCTCAACATGCTCCTTGCAAACAGCCGAAAGCCTGCAAATTTTGATAATACAGTGGTCCCTTGGTTCTCAAACGGATTAATCCATTCCAGACTTTTAAAAACAACCCCTAAGACAGCAATTGAACATGGATTTTACTATCTAACGAGACCATCAGTCCCTAAAATGAAAGCAATAATCAATGTGCCGTACTATAAAATAACTAAGGCAGTATTGTAGATGATAAAAATGAAAACGAACTTTTTTTTCTTTACCTGCGCTGATGACAGTCATTGTTTGCATGGGGGGCTTTTATCCATTTCCGCAGTCACACAATCAATCGATCAGTATCTGAACTGGGTTCCGCACAGTCATGAAAACAAAAAAAGAGAGCCACAAAAACACAAAATAAATAGCACAAAGAGACCTCAACATAACGCTCAAATCGGAAGCCTAACACTCAAAACGGAGCATGTTTGGCTTCCAAAAAAAGTTCGCCAACCGGAACACTTCCTTCTGGGTTTGTAGTGTTTGGGTTCCAAGTTGTTTGAGTACCAAGGCGTTTGAGAACCAAGGGACCGCTGTAATAATATTTCTTATCGGCGGAAGGTTTGGTGTGGTGCAAGAAAGCTTTCATCCCAGGGGGAAAAGTTGGAGAACGACCGGTGGTTATTACTTTGGGACAGGGGTAGGCAACCTAAGGTCCAGGGGCCGGATCCGGCCCAATCGCCTTCTCAATCCGGCCCGCGGACGGTCCGGGAATCAGTGTGTTTTTACATGAGGAGAATGTGTCCTTTTATTTAAAATGCATCTCTGGGTTATTTGTGGGGCATAGGAATGCATTCATCCCCCCCCAAAAAATATAGTCTGGCCCCCCACAAGGTCTGAGGGACAGTGGACCGGCCCCCTGCTGAAAAAGTTTGCTGACCCCTGCTCTAAAGCCTTATTTCCCAACACGACTTTTTCCTTCCTGGAAAGTCCAGGAATCAGTGTGTTTTTACATGAGGAGAATGTGTCCTTTTATTTAAAATGTATCTCTGGGTTATTTGTGGGGCATAGGAATTATTTCATTTTCCCCCCAAAATATAGTCCGGCCCCCCACATGGTCTAAGGGATGGTGGACCGGCCCATGGCTGAAAAAGGCTACTGACCCTTGCTTTAGGGTGCATGGTTTCGTTTCCGCAGGTAAGACTCACCTGAGCATGGGATGGAGATGCTCGCAACATCCCAGCAAATCTCGCTTCTGCATTAGTCAGAGCTTTGGGTCTGAGGCAAAGGAGGCAGATCTGTGTCTCTCCTCCTTCCAGCTATCTGACGCCACCCTGCCTCCTGTTTTCTTGCCTAGCAGCTGGCTGAGGGGGCGGAAAGAAAAAAGCCCCACCCATGAGCCTGGCGGGGGGGGGGGCACTTAGTTGCAGCTCCTGCAACCTAGCACACCAGGTGTGATGATGACATGGAGGTCACTGGAAAACTTGTCCCACTGGTTCCGAATCCTCAAGATGATGTTGTAAACAAAATCTGCCCTTCTTCCCTTCTGGGGTACCCAAGAGCCCATATAGAGTGCTTAAGTGGGTTCCCTATCGGTAGGGACACAGTTGGTGCTGTGGGTTAAACCACAGAGCCTAGGACTTGCCTATCAGAAGGTCGGCGGTTCGAATCCCCGCAATGACGGGGTGAGCTCCCGTTGCTCGGTCCCTGCTCCTGCCCACCTAGCAGTTCAAAAGCACGTCAAAGTGCAAGTAGATCAATAGGTACCACTCTGGCGGGAAGGTAAACGGCATTTCCGTGCACTGCTCTGGTTCTCCAGAAGAGGCCTAGTCATGCTGGCCACATGACCCGGAAGCTGTACGCCGGCTCCCTCGGCAAGTAAAGCAAGATGAGCGCCGCAACCCCAGAGTCGGCCACGACTGGACCTAATGGTCAGGGGTCCCTTTACCTTTACTATCACTAGGAGAAAATAACAGAGGCCAAGCAGAGAATATTGGGAAGCAAAGTAGCTCGTAAGCCTGATCTTTATTGAACTATTGCAACAGGGTCCTCACTCCCCACATGCAGGAGGGAGGAGGAACCCAGAACAATGGGGTGCAAGACATATAGACATTTTAAATTCCCTGCCCTGGAGCTCAAGACCACCTCCCACAAACAGCATACTTACATCACAGAAAAGGCGGCCCACAATAGAAATGTGAATGTTGTTTTTCCTGTCTGCCAGGTTATCTGATAACGCCTTACCTTATCTGATTCCCTTCCCTGGTAGTCTGGCCATTCCTTTGAGATGGTGATTTCCCAATTCCTGAGTCAATGAGAAGGATCCCTCGCCCCCTCCCTCCTTGCAGAGAAAACATTTGGTCAGTTGGGGAGTCAAAATAGTTTCAGGGCGGTCTTCCTGTGCTGCTCCAGACATGTGGTTGACATATCTATGTATGTGCTTGCTTGGTACATTTATGAACATTTATTATATGTGTTGTTGTTGTTGTTGTTGAGTTGTTTAGTCGTGTCTGACTCTTCATGCCCCCCTGGACCAGAGCACGCCAGGCCCTCCTGTCTTCCACTGCCTCCCCCAGTTTGGTCAAACTCATGCTGGTAGCTTTGAGAACACTGTCCCACCATCTCGTCCTCTGTCGTCCCCTTCTCCTTGTGCCCTCCATCTTTCCCAACATCAGGGTCTTTTCCAGGGAGTCTTCTCTTCTCATGAGGTGGCCAAAGTATTGGAGCCTCAGCTTCAGGATCTGTCCTTCCAGTCAGCACTCAGGGCTGATTTCTTTCAGAATGGAGAGGTTTGATCTTCCTGCAGTCCATGGGACTCTCAAGAGTCTCCTCCAGCACCATATTATATGTATATAAGACCTTAATTTTTTTATTACAATGATGCTAACCCTTGCTGGGTTCAGGACCTCAAGAACTGGGAGGGACTGGGGGTGCGGCCATTGTTACAGAAATTCTAAGGTCTTAGTCCCTGATAATGCCTTATCTCAGGCCTGTCCAACTCCCAAGAGAGTGCGATCTACTCACAGTATCAAAAGACCGGCTTTGATCTACCCACTAAACTTCGTACCTGGGACACCCCCTGCGATCTACCAGTAGCTCTTGATCTACCTGTTGGGCATGCCTGCCTTATCTAATTACCTTTTCTGGGTATCATGGCCATAAACTTAGAGATAAATCCTTAGTTCCCAAATCTCTTACACATCATGATATCAGCTTAACAGATATTTGCCAGACTGTATTTGCAAAGGGAGGCGTAAGCCCCTACAGTCCAAAGACAATTGGAAAGCTTTTCCCATTTCCTTCCTCTTTGCAGAGAAATATTTGAGGTCAATTTGGGAGAAGCCAAAGGGCTTCAGGTTTTCTCTCCTGTACACATGGTTTATATGCTTATGTATGTGTTTGCCTTGTACATTTGTGAACATTTATTCTACATAAGACCTTAGAATTCCTATAGGAAGCTCTCTTTTTAGGAAATCAAAGTTGTTGTGCTTTTCTTTTAGGAAACCAAAGTTTCCTGGGAAACCCTGTAAAGAAAAGGACATGAGGACTCAGATATATTTAAACGCTTTTGAATAATATTCGTGATCTTTCCCCCTGCCCACCCCCCCCCGCTACGCCCATGCCCAGTTTGAAGAGCTGAGGATCTGGGGTTTTTTTTTGGGGGGGGGGGGTTGTGACATGCAAACTCCCAAACGGAAAGTGGCGCCTTATCTCTCTCCCTTCCGTGTCAGCTGCCAGTTCCAAAGTCCAACCTTTTGTTGTCAAGCGCAAAAGTTGCTCAACAGCTTGTGTCAGCAGATCGGCTCCGCCTGGGGGCTTGCACAATTCCCCCTGGTAGGTGGCAAACATCTGGGTCTTTTTAAATTCTTGCAGGCATGCTGGGACCTGAGGTGACCCCCCACCGCCTCCTTCTCAGGCAGTCCACTGTCCAATCTGAACTGGGGGGTTGGGGTCCCCAGAGGAGCCAAATCCTAGGGACCTCGCCCGTCCAATAGAACACGGATGCGCATTGCCATTCAAATAGCGTGTGCATGACACCTCATGCCATCGATTATGCGAGGTGGGGCTTATTTCTATTCAAGTTAACACCCCCAACACCACTCTCCAGGAACTTCCCATCCCCTCCAACATTTCTCCCCTGGAAATAGGGGCGTCCTATTCCATCCCCTCCCACGTTTCTCCCCTGAAAATAGGGGCGTCCTATTCCATCCCCTCCCACGTTTCTCCCCTGAAAATAGGGGCGTCCTATTCCATCCCCTCCCACGTTTCTCCCCTGAAAATAGGGGCGTCCTATTCCATCCCCTCCAACGTTTCTCCCCTGAAAATAGGGACGTCCTATTCCATCCCCTCCAACGTTTCTCGCCTGAAAATAGGAACGTCCTATTCCATCCCCTCCAACGTTTCTCCCGTGAAAATAGGGACGTCCTATTCCATCCCCTCCAATGTTTCTCCCCTGAAAATAGGGACGTCCTATTCCATCCCCCCCAACGTTTCTCCCCTGAAAATAGGGACGTCCTATTCCGTCCCCTCCAACGTTTCTCCTGTGAAAATAGGGACGTCCTATTCCATCCCCTCCAACGTTTCTCGCCTGAAAATAGGGACGTCCTATTCCATCCCCTCCAACGTTTCTCCCGTGAAAAGAGGGACGTCCTATTCCATCCCCTCCAATGTTTCTCCCCTGAAAATAGGGACGTCCTATTCCATCCCCCCCCAACGTTTCTCCCCTGAAAATAGGGACGTCCTATTCCGTCCCCTCCAACGTTTCTCCTGTGAAAATAGGGACGTCTTATTCCATCCCCTCCAACGTTTCTCCTCTGAAAATAGGGACGTCCTATTCCGTCCCCTCCAACGTTTCTCCTGTGAAAATAGGGACGTCTTATTCCATCCCCTCCAACGTTTCTCCTCTGAAAATAGGGACGTCTTATTCCATCCCCGCCAACGTTTCTCCCCTGAAAATAGGGACGTTCTAAGGGAAAGCGGGACTTTCCGGCATCAAATCAGAAACCGACACAGCTTCAAAGAGGATTGCAAAACAGATTTAAAAAAAAAAAGTATTGTAAACATGTTAGCACGCTAGCAGGCTAGGAGTAAGTTCAGCAGTAAAAAAAGTTACTTAATATGCAGCAGCAAAAAATAACCAGGAAAGGGTTTGAGGGACGTCTTTAAAGGGAATGCTTACTGGAAAATGTTTGGTTAATTGTATTTTATTTGTGGGCGGACGACCTATTTCCCCCCCTGCAAATCCCTGGAAAATATTTTCTTTCTTTGGCGATCACTCGCCGCAAGACTGTCTTCCATGGACACGGTATTCCCCCTGGAAAATAGGGACAATTGGAAGGTCTGCAACATCTGGAAGCCCCCAAACCGTTTGCTGGTTGTTGCTTTGAAACAGGCGCGCGCAAAGTGGTCTTTCCCCTAAATCTCGCGGTCTGGGGCCTCCCAAAAATCCGGCTCCTCCTCCTCCTCCTCTGGAGCAAGTCAGGGGCCGCCTGAGTCACACACACACAAAACCGCAGCAGAAGAAGACGAACGGGTTGCGAGGAGGAAGAAGAGGGAAGGGCGGAGCCGGCAAGGGGGGGTTTAAGAGCAGCCGGTCTCGCCCCCGCCGTGCGCACTCCGCCTCGCCGTTGCGCACCGCCCGGCACCTCTCCTCGCCATGGCTCCCGGCTGGCTCCTGTCCATCGCCGCTTTCTGCTGGCTGGGGGGCATCGCCCTGGGGGGCGCCCCTTGCCACTATCCCCCGCACCAGTGGTGCGGCTCCAGCGAGATCGCGCAGGCTTGCAAGGTGAGGAAAGGGAAAGCGAAGGTGGCCAGGAGGAGCGCAAACTCTTTGCGCGCAGGCGAGTTGCCAAAGGGATGGGGGAGGGGTGGCCACCCACGTTGCGGGTGGGGTGGGGGCTTCGAGGGAGGAAGGGGGGCTAGCAGGGGCGACGGGGGAATTTGTGCGACCCCCTTCCCGGGACTCGGAGGAACGGGTGGCTCCGAATGGCTGCTGTGGCGCACGGGTCCTGCTTGGGGGCGGGGGTGTCTTCCCAGGGGGGCACCACCTCGTTGGCCCCTGGGGGGGCAGGAGGCTGGATTCCGATGCGCCCCCTTTGGCCTGATTCAACTGCCGCAGGGGGTCTTAGGATTCCTAAATGGAGACCCGAGGTGCCCACAAAATTCTCCATGAAGAGTCCGGGCATTCACAAATTTTGGGTGCCAGGGCCATGCACGCTGCATGGCACCCACGGGCACAGGGCCAAGTTGGCACTTCTGCCGTGGACAGAGGCAGTCTACCTTAAGACTGGGGGGAAGGAAGAGTGGGAGGAAGCTGTTGCTATCTGGTCTTGCCTGTGTGCTTTGGGGGGCACCTCACTGTGAAGACAGGGGCCTGGACTCAGGGTCCCCCGTGTAGGGCACCAAGCCAAAGTGTTGGGTTGAAATAAACGACAGACGAATGGCAAGTGTCATATGGGAGGCATCTCCCGAGCATGTCTCGGGGAGTCCCTTTTATTGAATATTACAGCATTGCCACATATGTGCTCGTTGCTGATTGGTTAACACAAGTACAAAACAAAGGTTATATATAAGTATTAATCATCAATAGATTAAAGGGTGGGAAAGGGAACAGAATTGGACAGGCGTGAAAGCCTCCTTATTAAATTATAACTAGTGATTGATAATGCAAGACTTAAACTATTTACTAGTGATTAATATATAGCATTCATCCGTAAATGTGGTCAACCAAGCACTAAGAACAGGTCAAGATGTGATGTTTTCATGAACTGAACATTCTAGGGTGATGAAGGAATGTCTCAGCCTAAAATGGTTTTTGCCAGAGTCATGTGCAGAAGCAAAAACTTCCCATCACCAAAGGGCCACAGAATCATCACCATCAGGGCTTTTTTCAGCCAGAGCTCTGTTCTGGCACCTCTCAGGTGGGCACCATTGCCATTCTAAGAGAAAAAGGTAAAAGGTAAAAGACCCCTGGATGGTTCAGTCCAGCCCAAGGCGACTCTGGGGTTGCGGCGCTCATCTCGCTTTCAGGCCGAGGGAGCCGGCGTTTGTCCACAGCCAGCTTGCCGGGTCATGTGGCCAGCGGGACTAAACTGCTTCTGGTGCATGGTGGAAACCAGAGCCGCACGGAAACACTGTTTACCTTCCCGCTGGAGCGGTACCTATTTATCTGCTTGCGCTGGTCTGCTTTCGAACTGCTTGCCCTTCATATGCGACCAAACTCCCATCTCCCATCAGCTTCAACAGGCAGCCTGGCAGACATGAAGATTTAAAACAGAATTCATCAGCTACTGCCAATCCCTTAATCCGTGCCATGAAACAGGTTCTGTACAGGAGTGGCTAAGGGACCCACTGTTCTTACACTTGCTATATCATCTTTACAACATCCTTGCGAAGTGGGCTAGGCTGAGAGATCGAGGTCCATAGGCCCCGGGGAGAGCTTTGAAAGGATCTGAGCCAAAGGTCCTGGGTTCAAACTCTGACGGTAACTCCAGAGAGTGGCTGCCGGCCAGTGCTGGCAGTGCTGAGCTATAGGTGAACCAAGGCTCTGGTTAAGGCAGCTCCTAGCAGAGGCAAAACGTCTCCTCTTTGGGTCAAACCCAACACAGCTTTGCATTTACAGCACCCCCATTTTCTCAGCATCTTATTTTTTGGGGGGGTTTCCCCGCGGAAAGCCCCACCTCGCTTTTCGGAAGCCGCCCTCCGCTGCTTTCACTTCCCTCTCGAAAGATGGAGGAGGAAACTGGCCGGGCAAGAGGTCGTTGCCGTTGGGGAGACATCATTATTTATTGTATTGGTTTTATTTCTATCTCATTTTTTGTTCAAACGAATCCCAAAGCGATTTAGAAACCAAAGAAATAAATAAAGAATCTTTGTTTGCGCCAGCCGCCAGCCATAGCAATAAAACAACAATACGATATACAAAAGAATAAAAATAAAGAAAGTCAATAGTACAGTGGTACCTCGGGTTAAGTACTTAATTCGTTCCGGAGGTCTGTTCTTAACCTGAAACTGTTCTTAACCTGAAGCACCACTTTAGCTACTGGGGCCTCCCGCTGCTGCTGTGCCACCGGAGCACGATTTCTGTTCTCGTCCTGAAGCAAAGTTCTTAACCTGAAACACTATTTCTGGGTTAGCAGAGTCAGTAACCTGAAGCGTCTGTAACCTGAAGTGTATGTAACCCAAGGTATAGGGTTTTGAATCAATAGTCCAATAGCGGACCTTATTCTAATTGCCCCGGCTAAAAAACCTTACAACCTTTGCCGTCACCTGCTCATCTCAACCTGCCAAGAGAAAGGACACTTTGGCAGTGGCTGGGCAAGCCAGAAGGGACGGAAAATAAAAATAACATAACGGAACGTGACGAACAGGAGCTTGAATCGTACAGAATACTTGGCAAATTGTCATTAAAGCGATCCCAAATCCCAAATAAAACAAGACGTGAGCTGAGATTGTCCTTCTGCCTGATTTAAAAAGGTAAAGGTAAAGGGACCCCTGACCATTAGGTCCAGTCGTGGCCGACTCTGGGGTTGCAACGCTCATCTCGCTTTACTGGCCGAGGGAGCCGGTGTACAGCTTCCGGGTCATGTGGCCAGCAGGACTAAGCCGCTTCTGGCGAACCAGAGCAGCGCACGGAAACGCCGTTTCCCTTCCCGCCGGAGTGGTACCTATTTATCTACTTGCACTTTGACGTGCTTTTGAACTGCTAGGTGGGCAGGAGCAGGGACCGAGCAACGGGAGCTCACCCCGTTGCGGGGATTCGAACCGCCGACCTTCTGATCGGCAAGTCCTAGGCTCTGTGGTTTGTAAGCTAAGCAGGTTCTAGCTTAGGGCCCCACTCTCTTGGGGGCCTCCAAAAAATTTAAAGGAAAAAACCTGGATGTACATTTCCAAAATATATGATAAAAAACAAATAAAATAAAACCTGCATCCAGCAACAGTGTTTTGTGTCGTGTAGGCTCCTATGGTGTAAGTCAAATATCCCTGGTTTGCTCCTTTCTATATAGAGGGTGCCGACATTCTGCATGGACTGGTTGCAGGGCAATATGTACAAATGGCTTGAGATACCTATCAGGTCCATAAATGCCCACATAAATCAACACAAAAAAGCAGCAATTTATTGTGGACAAAGGACAGCTGGACATAGAAAGGGCCCCATTACCTTCAGGAGCTGAG
>NC_139696.1:483679-763679 GCF_964106915.1 Podarcis gaigeae | reverse complement strand
TTATGAAAATGGGGGGGAGATTTTGCCCCCATTTATAAGACTACACCCCCTTTTTAAACATTATCTTTTAGTTAAAAAAAAACAACCCTAGTCTTATACACAGAAAAGTACAGTAATCCAATTGCCTTTAGTCCCTTATCGACAGCGACAGACTGATTGACTTCCATTCCTGTTGAGATATTTAATGATAATAAAAATAATAAATTCCCACAGAAAGAGTTGCGTCGCGACCCCCACATTCCAAGGGGTTGGGCTGGATGACCTTTTATTTAGCTTTGGCGTTCGGACCCGGGAGAGACCCAAGTGCGAATCGCCGCTCTTCGAAGGTCTCTCTCTCCCTCGCCTACTTTGCAGGGTTGGTGTGACGATAAAAAGGGGGGAATTGGGGAGAAAAGTGAGGGAAGGTTGGGGTGTGAATTGTGGGCTCCTTGTGGCGATAAAAGCAGAAGAGGGGAGAATTCGCACCCGCCGCCTTGAGTTGCGATTCCTGCGTCGCCCGGGGTTGGACTAGAGGACCTCTGGGGTGCCTCTTCCATCACTAGGTCTGAAAATGCAACAATTAAAGAAACTGGGTGGATTTCCAGGGGTGCGTTCCTATTTCAGCAGAGCGCCCAGAGTTTTCTGCCGCAGGGGAGGGATTGTGGGGGACCCTCCCCATCGCCTGCCCCACTGATTCCCTTCTTATTCCGCCCCCCAACCCCAGAACCACACAGAAGAACTCCAGGGTGAAGCACAATCAAACCTCCTCGGGGTCGTCTGTAAGCTGTATAAGGCAAGTGCTTGTCTAATAATAATAATAATAATAATAATAATAATAATAATAATAATAATATTTATACCCCACCCATTTCCCTCTTTCTCTTTCCCCTCCTAGCTGGGAGTTGTGGCCCCTCCACTATGAATTTGGGACGATGTGGGGAGAGCCAAGGGTTCCCTTTGGGGGGTGGGTCATTTCGCCCTGCCTCTTTTGTTTTTGCTTTAATCCCCCCCCTTTAATTTTAAAATTAATTTCCACATACAGTTTGGGTTTTTTTGCTTTAATCTCCCTCCTTTAATTTTAAAATTAAATTTCCAGAAGTTCCACATAGAATTTTTTTGGCTTTAATTTTAAAATGAAATTTCCAGAAATTACACATACCATTTTTTGCCTTAATTCCTCCCCTTTAATTTTAAAATCAAATTTCCAGAAGTTCCACGTACAATTTTTCTTGCTTTAATTAAATTTACAGAAATCCCACATACAAATTTTTTTGCTTTAAATTTCCCTCCTTTAATTTTCAAATTAAATATCCAGAAATTCCACATACAATTTCTTTTTTTGCATTCATTTTCCCCCTTTAATTTTCAAATTAAATTTCCAGAAATCCCACATACAATTTTTTTGCTTTCCTTCCCCCCCTTTAATTTTAAGATTAAATTTCCAGAAATCACACATATATTATTATTATTTGCTTTAATATCCCCCCTTTAATTTCAAAATAAAATTTCCGGAAATTCCACGTGCAATTCCAATGCACTTTTTTAATATAGAAAATAAATCCTTTTGCATTCTTGATTATTCTCATTCCTTTTTCTGTGATGTTTCCCTTATATCCCCCCCCTCCTTGCTGAACCCTGCTCTCCCCTCTTTTAATATATATGATCGAGGGTGCCCTATAGGGACCCTATGGGGGGTGCCAGATATGAGAGATGGGGGAGAGAAAGGGGGACATGGTGGGGCAGAAAGGAAACTGTGTGCTAAGTTGCCTCCTAGGGCCATGGGTTCGAATCCTACTTGGGGCAAAATATGCCTCCATTTGCAGGGGGCTGGACTAGATGCCCCCCGGGGGTCCCTCTGCGATTTTATTATTTATCTCCCCCCTTCTGTCCCTGCAGGGAGACCTGCCTCCCGCCTGCCAGCACAAAGGCAGCTCCTTGCCTACTTCCTTGCAAGATGCCTGCCTGAAGATCTAGCTCCTCTTTCCCCAACACGCCTGTCTCTAGTGCTGGGGCTGCCCCCCAAAAAACCCAAGCCCCCCCAAAAAATGCACACGCAGCCGCGGTGCCCATCCCGCCTCGGGTGGGTCAAAGGAAGCGACTTCCCTGCTACTGTTGTTATTCCCCTGCGGAACTCCCTGCCACAAGGTCTGGAACAGAGGAGCAGCCGGGGAGGAAGGAAATAAAAGGAGCACCGCTAGGCGTTTTGGGAGTCCGGAATGAGAATCGGGACCGCTTCTCCCTCCTTCCGAACCTGATGGGCGAGAGGGAGGCGAGTTCTGATCCTGCCATCATGGAGGAAGAAACGGACACCCTTCCTTTTTGCGAATTGCAAAAGCACTCCCTGTTATTTTACCTTCTCTCTCCCCAAAATGGAAATTCTGCCTTAAAAAAAACCAAACAATACTCCAAACTGATTGGTTTCTTTTCTGGCCAAAATGCTTCCCTTGTCGTTTTTTTTGTGGGTGGGGGTCAAATCCGTACCAAGATTGCAGATGCCCCCCAGGGTTTTGGTTATTTAATTATTTCGCAAATTTTGCACACAGTTGGGTTGCTTAAACAAGCTCGAAAGACAGATAAGCAATAAAAGTATCGAGGAGAAAAATCGACGTGGCAATAATAATAATAGTTAATAATTATTTTATCCAATCAGTCATATTTATTGGCATAGAGAGAATGCAAAGATATATAGGTCAAATCGCAAAAGGGGCATCTGTTCATAAAAGGAAATACTTTGAGACATAACTATACAGACCTAGTTAAGAAGTGCGTCTCAAATCTTAGAAAACAATATTATTATTTGTAAGGACACCCCCCCATGGGAAAAGCTGGCCCAAACTCCTCTAGGCAGCTCCCAACAAAATATTAAAAATGCAATAAAATATCGGCTACTAAAAACTTCCCCATACAGGGCTGCCCGGTAATTAAAAACTTTTGAAAAGTTGACATAACGAAAGGCTGAAAAATGGGACTAAGGTTTGTCTCCAAATGCAGGAATTTTCACGGGAGAAACGTTGGAGGGGATGGAATAGGACGTCCCTATTTTCAGGGGAGAAGCGTTGGAGGGGATGGAATAGGACGTCCCTATTTTCAGGGGAGAAACATTGGAGGGGATGGAATAGGACGTACCTATTTTCAGGGGAGAAACGTTGGAGGGGATGGAATAGGACGTCCCTATTTTCAGGGGAGAAACGTTGGAGGGGATGGAATAGGACGTCCCTATTTTCAGGGGAGAAACGTTGGAGGGGATGGAATAGGACGTCCCTATTTTCAGGGGAGAAACGTTGGAGGGGATGGAATAGGACGTCCCTATTTTCAGGGGAGAAACGTTGGAGGGGATGGAATAGGACGTCCCTATTTTCAGGGGAGAAACGTTGGAGGGGATGGAATAGGGCGTCCCTATTTTCAGGGGAGAAACGTTGGAGGGGATGGAATAGGACGTCCCTATTTTCAGGGGAGAAACGTTGGAGGGGATGGAATAGGACGTCCCTATTTTCAGGGGAGAAACGTTGGAGGGGACGGAATAGGACGTCCCTATTTTCATGGGAGAAACGTTGGAGGGGATGGAATAGGACGTCCCTATTTTCAGGGGAGAAACATTGGAGGGAATGGAATAGGACGTCCCTATTTTCAGGGGAGAAACGTTGGAGGGGATGGAATAGGATGTCCCTATTTTCATGGGAGAAACTTTGGAGGGGATGGAATAGGACGTCCCTATTTTCATGGGAGAAACTTTGGAGGGGATGGAATAGGACGTCCCTCTTTTCAGGGGAGAAACGTTGGAGGGGGCGGAATAGGACGTCCCTATTTTCAGGGGAGAAACGTTGGAGGGGATGGAATGTGAGTCCACTGTGGTCTGATCCTGCAGCCGGAATCTCCCTCTGTTCTCAGGCCCCCCCGCCTCTGGCCTTCCTCCCTCGCCCCCGCCAGAGTCTTTTTCCTCCTCCATCTCTAATTTGGCTTCCTGGAGAGACTTCCTTTCTCTGCGGCTTCCTGCTGTTTAATGGAGCGACTGGGGAAATTGAGAGGAATGTCCATGTTAAAAAGGAACAGCCCCCGTCCTGGGTGGGGGCCCTGCAAGTGCCACCCGTGGGGCAGCTTTTCACGGCCTGATCACCCCTCCGTGATGGGGGTCTCAGGGGCCACATCCAGTGAGCAGGAAGGGGGCAGCAACCCTGCAAAAAAGGAGAAGGCCTTGGATGAGGTTGTCTAATAATAATAATAATTTTTGATTTATACCCCACCCTTCCCGGTTCAAAAAACTGAGCTCAGGGCGGCTAACAGCAAATTTAAAACAATTAATGCAACAAAAAAGCAGCATAAAATGCAGTATAAAACGTGAATAACAATAAATTCAGAATTCAAAAATCAATTGCAGGGGCTTGATTTCCCCCGGGTCAAAGACACAGCTGAATACACACACACAGGCAGGGAGTTTCAACAGGGCCCCTCTGGAGGCTTTGTGGTTGTTGTTGAGTCATTTAGTGGTGTCCGCCTCTTTGTGACCCCCTGGACCAGAGCACGCCAGGCCCTCCTGTCTTCCACTGCCTCCCCCAGTTTGGTCAAACTCATGCTGGTAGCTTCAAGAACACTGTCCCACCATCTCGTCCTCCGTCGTCCCCTTCTCCTTACGCCCTCCATCTTTCCCAACATCAGGGTCTTTTCCAGGGAGTCTTCTCTTCTCATGAGGTGGCCAAAGTCTTGGAGCCTCAGCTTCAGGATCTGTCCTTCCAGGGAGCACTCAGGGCTGATTTCCTTCCGAATGGAGAGGTTGGATCTTCTTGCAGTCCATGGGACTCTCCAGAGTCTCCTCCAGCACCAGAATTCAAAAGCATCCATTCTTTGGCGATCAGCCTTCTTGATGGTCCAGCTCTCACTTCCATACATCACTACTGGGAAAACCAGAGCTTGAACTATACGGACCTTTGTTGGCAAGGTGATGTCTCTACTTCTCAAGATGCTGTCTAGGCCTGTCATTGCCCTTCTCCCAAGAAGCAGGCGTCTTTTAATTTTGTGGCTGCTGTCACCATCTGCAGTGATCATGGAGCCCAAGAAAGTAAAATCTCTCACTGCCTCCATTTCTTCCCCTTCTATTTGCCAGGAGGTGATGGGACCCGTGGCCAGGATCTTCCTTTCTTAACCCGGGACAAAATACTTGGCTAGCCCCCCTCCCTGTAGTTAATGGTTCTTCTTCTTCTTGAAATCATTTTTATTTATTTGATTTTTCCAATACAAAGTTATAACAACCCTGATATATATGGAAATACATCTAAGCCATTGGTAGGCAAACTTGGAGTCATTGTTAAAACCGTGTTGATGGAAGACAATCTTACTTGGCTACAAGGGACTGAAGAAGAAGAAGAAGAAGAAGAAGAAGAAGAAGAAGAAGAAGAAGAAGAAGAAGAAGAAGAAGAAGAAAAGTCTCTGCCCCACGTTGCCCAGTCAGCTGCTATAATAATAATAATAATAATAATAATAATAATAATAATAATAATAATAATAATAATAATATTGACATCTGGTCCCTCTGCCTGTGTCGCAACCCTTAAGCTACAATTCCCATCATCTGCCAGGAAGAGGCAGCAGAGGGCCATCGAAGCCTCTGGGAAATTACAGATTTTTACCTTATGAGAGCAGAACCCCTATACTTTGCGGGGTGCATGTGCCTTTTTGGCATGTGTGTGTCAGGCAGGAATGCCGCACAATTTCTGGGGAAGCCTGCATGCCTGTCCCAGCTTGTCTGCCTGCTGCCGTCGGTCTGCAAACGTTAAGTAAATAATTGCATTATTATTACTTTCCTTTAATTATATGATTTCATACGGCTCCTCCTCCCCAGAAAGGGACTCAAGGCGGCTGGCAAATACTGTAAAGCACAGGAAGCAATGTTTTAAAAAGCAATTGAACGTTCAGGCCTAGGATTGGAGAGTTGGGTGGGACGCCCTGAGATCCTCTAGTCCAACCCCCGCAATGCAGGAATCTCAAGAGTTGGGAGGGAGTCATCTAGAGCAGTGTTTCCCAACCTTGTGCCTCCAGATGTTTTTGGCCTACAACTCCCATCATCCCTAGCTAGCAAGACCAGTGGTCAGGGATGATGGGAGTTGTAGGCCAAAAACATCTGGAGGCACAAGGTTGGGAAACACTGATCTAGAGCATCTCTTGCTCAAGCCCACGACCCTGAGATGAAGTGGGACATGAATTCAATCACTGCTCAATCACTGTTTTGTTGTTGTTGTTGAGTCGTTTAGTCGTGTCCGCCTCTTCGTGCCCCCCTGGACCAGAGCACGCCAGGCCCTCCTGTCCTCCACTGCCTCCCGCAGTTTGGTCAAACTCATGCTGGTCACTTCGAGAACACTGTCCCACCATCTCCTCCTCTGTCGTCCTCTTCTCCTTGCACCCTCCATCTCACCCAACATCAGGGTCTTTTCCAGGGAGTCTTCTCTTCTCCTGAGGTGGCCAAAGTCTTGGAGCCTCAGCTTCAGGATCTGTCCTTCCAGGGAGCACTCAGGGCTGATTTCCTTCAGAATGGAGAGGTTGGATCTTCTTGCAGTCCATGGGACTCTCCAGAGTCTCCTCCAGCACCAGAATTCAAAAGCATCCATTCTC
This sequence comes from Podarcis gaigeae, assembly GCF_964106915.1. NCBI lineage: Eukaryota > Metazoa > Chordata > Lepidosauria > Squamata > Lacertidae > Podarcis > Podarcis gaigeae. The sequence continues at coordinate 757,100 of NC_139696.1, read as the reverse complement.
CGGCCATCAGCCTTCTTGATGGTCCAGCTCTCCCTTCCATACATCACTGCTGGGAAAACCATAAAATCACTGTTTTACAAGCATGAAATCACTTCAGGACTCTGAGTATATTTCTTTCTCTTTTTTACATTTTTATTGGGTTTTTTACATATCATTTTCAACAATCATTTAACCGCTTCTTATCTTATACAATATTTTAGACTTCCGTCAACCACCCCTGATGATTTCCCGTTCTTTATCACTTAATCTGCCTTTCTTAATTTCTCAGTTACTCTTAATTATCACTAACTAATCGTTCTCTTCATCGTCTTCCTTGCAATATTTCAAGTAGTCTTCCTTACACAACTTCTTGCAGTCCTACTAGCGCCATCTGTTCGTTACAATTGCTTTTCAAATAGTTCATATATTTACTCCAATCTTCTGAGAATCTCTGGTCCCACAGGTTTCGAATCCTTCCTGTTAATTTATCTAATTGTGCGTAGTCCATCAATTTCATCCGCCATTCTTCTTTCGTCGGTAATTCTTCTTGTTTCCATTTTTGTGCCAAGGACTCTGAGTACCGTATATTTCAGTCGCCCTTCTCCCTGCCCCTGCCACAGCTGTCCAGGGAGGCAGGAGAGGATATATATTGTTTATTCATATCCTTCCTAACCCACTAGCAAGCTCCTTTAGGTAACAGAGTTCACATTCCCCTTTCATACATGCGCAGCAGATAGCTGGTTGCAGGCTCGTGTGAGCCGCTCAATATACACAATTAAATCTGGCTGGTCCAGACTGGGAAATAGGGATTCTAGACGCTGGACCCAGGAATCCCTTGCAGACAGCCGAAGTGCCTGGAGACGGGCGGTCAAGTTGTGTATCCACAGCAGTGACCAGTGGTGGAATGACCACTTGGAGGAGAAACGGCCTGGGGTATCTGCAGCAGAACATCCAGGCACATTTGGTGGGTCTCCAACAAGGAGATGGGTCCCAGCCATTTAGAGATGCCGACGGCAAAGATGGAGCCTTCTGCATGCCAAGCAGGGGTCCCCATGGCCCTTGCCCGTCCAAGGCGGTGGCGTTGACACGCTGTGACGCGCTCCAGCCTGCGGTTTTTGGGCCCTAGCCAGCCACAACTGTAGGAATGTTCACAGAGGCAGGAGAGGATATATATTGTTTATTCATATCCTTCCTAACCTGCGCTAGCAAGCTCCTTTAGGTAGCAGAGTTCACATTCCCCTGCCATACATGTTCAGCAGATAACTGGTTGCAGGCTCGTGTGAGCCGCTCACTAGACACAATTCCATCTGACTTGTCCAGATTGAAAGGTGTTCTAATATTTTCCTGCTAAGACCCCTTTGAATCCCTCCTAAAAGAATGAGGATGACACAGTCTTATTCGTAAGTACCGTATATTTCACTCTATAAGACGCACCAAACCACAAGACGCGCCTAGTTTTTGGAGGAGGAAAACAAGAAAAAAACATTCTGAATCCCAGAAGCCAGAAGAGCAAGAGGGATCTCTGCACAGCGAAAGCAGCAATCCCTCTTGCTGTTCTGGCTTCTGGGATAGCTGCGCAGCCTGCATTCGCTCCATAAGACGCACACACATTTCCCCTTACTTTTTAGGAGGGGAAAAGTGAGTCTTATAGAGCAAAAAATACGGTAAATAAAAGAAGTTTACTTACAGCAGGCAGAGCACAGCGTGATCCCTGAAGACGGACTTAGTTACAAATATGTACATGGGGCTCTAAACCAGGGGTCAGCAACCTTTTTCAGCCGTGGGCCGGTCCACCGTCCCTCAGACCTCGTTGGGAGCCAGACTATATTTTTTGAGGGGGGGAATGAACGAATTCCTGTGCCCCACAAATAACCCAGAGATGCATTTTAAATAAAAGGACACATTCTACTCATGTAAAACCACCAGGTAGGTCCCATAAATAATCCAGAGATGCATTTTAAATAAAAGGACACATTCTACTCATGTAAAAACACGCTGATTCCCAGACCGTCCGCGGGCCGGATTGAGAAGACGACTGGGCCGGATCCTTTGGTGGATCTCCCACAGGGAGGTGAGTCCCAGCCCTGTTTAGAGATGGAGCCTTCTGCATGCCAAGCAGGGGTCCCCATGGCCCTTGCCCGTCCAAGAGGGTGGCGTTGGCACGCTGTGATTCGCTCCAGCCTGCGGTTCTTGGGCCCTGGCCAGCGCATCTCTTTAGCCGTGGCTCGTGTCGTCCGGAGGAAGAGGCCCGCGACTTTTCCACAGGGTCCGGCAACTGGTGGGGGGGGGAAGGGAACGCGCCCCAGCCTCGGGGATCAAAAGGCGCCTTTGCAAAGACTCCCGTCTTCTTCTCTCCCCGGGTTTCGGCGCGGAGCAGAGACGGTTTAATTAAAGGCGATTAAACACGCTTAGCCGGTCCGGAGAGAAATGGAAACACTTAATTAGCAGCGGGGAAGAGGTGGGGGCTGGCCGGCAGGAAGGCTGACCCCAGACCCCGGAGGAAAGGGGGTAGACGGCGTCTCATCACACCCGATTTGTACGGTTTGCAGCCTGCGCAAATCCGACAAGTTGCGATGTCCCTCTGAGCTCGGAGTTCGGCTGAGCTCCGCATGGATCCTAATGAGGCACAAAATCTCTTTCTCTGCTGGGTTTTCGTAGAACAACTGCAGAGCTGGAAGGGGCCCCAAGGGTCATCTAGTCCCATCCCCTGCAAGGCAGGGGTCTTTCGCCCAACATGAGACTCGAACCCACAACCCTAAGAGCCCCGCGCTCAACCGGCTGAGCTATCCCTGGTTGGTTTTGTCGGGCTTACGGGAGATTTCCAGCAAACATTTTGTAACTTCTAGGGTTTGCCACCCTGTATGGCCTGTTTATTAATGAATATTTGTCTTGATTTGCTCGCACGGTGTTTACGCAGAGGTTAGACTATCTTAAAATTTAAGAGTTGGAAGTATGGAAGAGGACGTCCCTTTTTCATGGGAGAAACATCGTAGGGGATGGAATAGGACTTTGAGGGGACCCAGGGTGGGATTTTGGTTTGATGAGGCCCTCAGCTACTGAAGGTAATGGGGCCCTTTCTATGTCCAGCTGTCCTTTATCCACAACAAATTGTCGCTGTTTTTTTGTGTTGAATATATGCTATATGGTAATTTATGGACCTAAAAGGTATCTCAAGCCATTTGCACATCACAAAAGATGTATTTTATCAAAGTGATTGTTGAACTGAAATACAATTAAGGAGAAGTATATGAATAGTGAAATACAATTAAGAAGAAGTATATTCGTAGCGAAACAATTATTTAACTCAAAATGATTTTTGATTCATAACAAACTGAATAATGCAAACACACAGGCATTTGGCAAGATCAAAAGTTCCTTTAGAAACACCATTTACAAAGACTCATCATCTAGTCTCTAGAAACTTGCTATAACATGAAATAATAATAGGTGCAAATATATGATGCAAACTACTTGTTGTTGTTGTTGTTGTTGTTGTTTAGTCGTGTCCGCCTCTTGGTGACCCCCTGGACCAGAGCACGCCAGGCCCTCCTGTCTTCCACTGCCTCCTGCAGTTTGGTCAAACTCATGCTGGTAGCTTCGAGAACACTGTCCCACCATCTCGATGCAAACTACTAAGAATGATAAATAGCAGAATGCAGGCACCCTCTATATAGAAAGGAGCAAACCAGGGATATTTGAGGGAGCAGGCGGGGCCCATGACTTACATCCGAGGAGCTGACACAACACAAAACAGGTAAAGGGACCCCTGACCATTAGGTCCAGTCGTGGACGGCTCTGGGGTTGCGGCGCTCATCTCGCTTTATTGGTTGAGGGAGCCGGCGTACAGCTTCTGGGTCATGTGGCCGGCAGGACTAAGCCGCTCCTGGTGAACCAGAGCAGTGCATGGAAATGCCGTTTACCTTCCTGCTGGAGCAGTACCTATTTATCTACTTGCACTTTGGCAGGAGGTTGGCAGGAGCGGGGACCGAGCAATGGGAGCTCACCCCGTCACAGGGATTCGAACCGCCGACCTTCCGATCGGCAAGTCCTAGGCTCTGTGGTTTAACCCACAGCGCCACCTGCATTGTGGTTTTATTCTGTTTTTTATCTTATATTTTGGAAATGTACATCCAGGTTTCCCCCCCTTAAAACTTTTTGGGAGCCCCCAAGAGAGTGGGGCCCTAGGCTAGAGCTTGTTTAGCTTATACGTAAATCCGGCACTGATGGGACCCCCAGTCTCTAGGGGCCCAGATCCAGTGGGGAGCTTTCGACATCCTTCCTTCCGGACTTTCCCTGGAGGTGGCCAAACTCCCCAAAACTGGCGCGTCTCCGAAAGTTGGTTGTATGCATTTTTCCTTTCCTCATTCTGAGGGTGGCATGCCGTCCCCCTGAAGAGGAAACAAGATCTGAACAATGAAGGGAACATCGCTTTGAAAGGCCCCGTATGTTTGACGGGAGATAACGGGAGACACGAGATATAAACAAGGCCAGGAATTCCGTGCGTGAATCTGGGCACAGAGGCGAACGTAATGCCTGGAAATGTCTTCCGCTGCTTCACTGCGCTAATGCCCGCCGGCCTCTCAGATCTTTGGCCGGCTGGCTCCGGGGGCGCAGCTGGCCGTTTGTTGACCATTCGGAGTGTAGCTTTCCGGATCTCCGGAGGGGGTGGAAGGAAGGCAATTTCATGCCAGGCAGAAGGAAGTAATCCAATCAGTCTCCCAGTGGCCTGGAAAGGCAGAAAAATTCTGCCCGGGTGTGTATGTGCGAAAAAAGGGGGAAAGTTGCCAGATTTGGTGAAAAACCGCAAACTGAACAACTCCTTATGCGGTTTGCAAATTCTACAGCAATTCTACTTTTGGAAATAATTTTTATTTGATTTTACAATTGTTGTTTTGTCATTTAGTCGTGTCCGACTCTTCATGACCCCCTGGACCAGAGCACGCCAGGCCCTCCTGTCTTCCACTGCCTCCCCCAGTTTGGTCAAACTCATGCTGGTAGCTTTGAGAACACTGTCCCACCATCTCGTCCTCCATCGTCCCCTTCTCCTTGTGCCCTCCATCTTTCCCAACATCAGGGTCTTTGCCAGGGAGTCTTCTCTTCTCATGAGGTGGCCAAAGTCTTGGAGCCTCAGCTTCAGGATCTGTCCTTCCTGGGAGCACTCAGGGCTGATTTCCTTCAGAATGGAGAGGTTGGATCTTCTTGCAGTCCATGGGACTCTCAAGAGTCTTCTCCAGCACAAGAATTCAAAAGCATCCATTCTTCGGCGATCAGCCTTCTTGATTGTCCAGCTGTCACTTCCATACATCACTCCTGGGAAAACCATGGCTTTAACTATACGGACCTTTGTTGGCAAGGTGATGTCTCTGCTTTTGAAGATGCTGTCTAGGTTTGTCATTGCTTTCCTCCCAAGAAGCAGGCGTCTCTTAATTTTGTGGCTGCTGTCACCATCTGCAGTGATCATGGAGCCCAAAAAAGTAAAATCGCTCACTGCCTCCATTTCTTCCCCTTCTATTTGCCAGGAGGTGATGGGACCAGTGGCCATGATCTTCATTTTTTTGATGTTGCGCTTCAGACCATATTTTGCGCTCTCCTCTTTCACCCTCATTAAAAGGTTCTTTAATTCCTCCTCACTTTCTGCCATCAAGGTTGTGTCATCTGCATATCTGAGGCTGTTGATATTTCTTCCGGTGATCTTAATTCCGGCTTGGGATTCATCCAGCCCAGCCTTTCGCATGATGAATTCTGCATATACGTTAAATAAGCAGGGAGACAATATACAGCCTTGCCTTCCTCCTTTCCCAATTTTGAACCAATCAGTTGTTCCATATCCACTTCTAACTGTAGCTTCTTGTCCCACATAGAGATTTCTCAGGAGACAGATGAGGTGATCTGGCACTCCCATTTCTTTAAGAACTTGCCATAGTTTGCCGTGGTCGACACAGTCAAAGGCTTTTGCATAGTCAACGAAGCAGAAGTAGATGTCTTTCTGGAACTCTCTAGTTTTCCGATTAGTTCTACTTTTAGTTTAGTGTTTGTTTAATTTACTTGATTTATTTCCTTGCCCCCCGCCCATGGCTGAGCCCCCTCCACCTGCCACAGCAGGGTGGGGCCTGAATTGGGTCGAGGGGGACCCGAGAGAGGACGTCAGGCGGAAAGAAGGTTCGATTTGGCCGAGGGCCCGGCAAAGGCTTCCCCCGGCCCCTGCTTTGCTGACTCAGCTTCTCCGTGAGCTGGCCGGCTTGTCATCACGTTTTGGAGGGCCTCGCCTGCGGCAGCTGGGCGACTCCGAGCACCATTCGCACCTGCAGCTCTGAGCTCATGCGCCGGTGACACCCAGGGCCTGCTCCACCCAGATGACAGTGTGGGTGCATACCCTCCAATATTTCTCCCCTGAAAAGAGGGGCGTCCTATTCCTTCCCCTCCGACGTTTCTTCCATGAAAACAGGGACGTCCTATTCCATCCCCTACAACGTTTCTCCCCTGAAAATAGGGACGTCCTATTCCATCCCCTACAACGTTTCTCCCATAGAAAGAGGGACGTCCTATTCCATCCCCTCCAACGTTTCTCCCCTGAAAATAGGGACGTCCTATTCCATCCCCTACAACGTTTCTCCCATAGAAAGAGGGACGTCCTATTCCATCCCCTCCAAAGTTTCCCCCCTGAAAATAGGGACGTCCTATTCCATCCCCTCCAACGTTTCTCCCCTGAAAAGAGGGACGTCCTATTCCATCCCCTCCAACGTTTCTCCCATAGAAAGAGGGACGTCCTATTCCATCCCCTACAACTTTTCTCCCCTGAAAATAGGGACGTCCTATTCCATCCCCTCCGACGTTTCTCCCCTGAAAAGTGGGACATCCTATTCCATCCCCTCCAACGTTTCTCCCCTGAAAAGAGGGACATCCTATTCCATCCCCTCCGACGTTTCTCCCCTGAAAAGAGGGACATCCTATTCCATCCCCTCCGACGTTTCTCCCCTGAAAAGAGGGACATCCTATTCCATCTCCTCCGACGTTTCTCCCCTGAAAAGAGGGACATCCTATTCCATCCCCTCCGACGTTTCTCCCCTGAAAAGTGGGACGTCCTATTCCATCCCCTCCAATGTTTCTCCCATAGAAAGAGGGACGTCCTATTCCATCCCCTACAACGTTTCTCCCCTGAAAATAGGGACGTCCTATTCCATCCCCTCCGACATTTCTCCCCTGAAAAGTGGGACATCCTATTCCATCCCCTCCAACGTTTCTCCCCTGAAAAGAGGGACATCCTATTCCATCCCCTCCGACGTTTCTCCCCTGAAAAGAGGGACATCCTATTCCATCCCCTCCAACGTTTCTCCCCTGAAAAGAGGGACATCCTATTCCATCCCCTCCGACGTTTCTCCCCTGAAAAGAGGGACATCCTATTCCATCCCCTCCAACATTTCTCCCGTGAAAATAGGGACGTCCTATTCCATCCCCTCCTATGTTTCTCCCGTGAAAACAGGGATGTCCTATGGGAAAGTGGAACGTTCTGGTATCAAGTCAGGAACTGGGATGTCTTCTATAAAACTGGGTCTGTCCCTGGGATATAGAGGAGCCTACACAATACAAAACACTGTTGCTGGTTATAGGTTTTATCTTATTTATTTTTTATCTTATATTTTGAAAATGTACATCTGGGTTTTTCCCCTCTTTCATTTTTTGGGGGCCCACTAACAGAGTGGGGCCCAAAGCTAGAGCTTGTTTAGCTTATACGTAAATCTGGCACTGGTCTGAGGAGAGTCTGGAGGCCGCGCAGAGAATCTGGAGGGCCACATTCGGCCCCCAATATCCTTCACCCTAGGCATGGGCCCCCTCAGCTGACTTTATCATGAGTTTATGCCCTGAGAAAGAGGCATATCGGAGACCCCTCCACCCCAGAACAATTTTTTTTTTTTTGCTTTAGGCAAGACTACATTAATTCCCCACCCAAGAAATCCATCGTTCGTGCCAAATCTGGAAAACGCCACAGAAAGGGATTTATATTTCCCCGTTTGAACAAAGCCTGGCTCCAATTTTGTCCACGCGTTTTGCTAATATCGAAACCCTAGAGAGGGGGGTGGGGAAACCGAGAGGCAGGGTGGAGCCCCCCCCCCCAGTCAGGGTCTCCCCACGCCCAATTCCAGCTTTGAGGAGTTCCCATTCCCACAGAAATTGGGGGTGGAAGCCAGCCAAGACTTTGGGGGGGGTGTCCTTTGGGGATCCCCCTCCTGGGCCTGAGCTAATGGTTGGTATTCCGAATTATAAAAGGCGTGTATTTATGACCCCCTCATTCCTTGACCCACCCAGCAAGGAGGAGGAGGGGAAGGGGTCCATGATATACCTCACTGGGACGCATCCTGGCAACAGGCCGGGCGGTGGAGCCTGGAGCCGGCAGAGGTTCCCCGTGCCGGCTTTCTTCAACTCCCAGCCAAAGCTCGCCTCTTCCTCTGGCAATCCCCAAGAAGAGCACCGCAGGACTCGAACCCGCAGCGACTCTCTCCCCTCTGGGTGTTCACAAGCAGGGCCCCGTCCATGACCAGCGGGGAGGGAGAACATAGTTTGCAGCCAACGAGAGCCATGGATTTGCCGGGTCCTCTTTCAGAAGCAGCCGGGTCAGTGGAATCCTGGGGGCGGGAGTTCCACGGGTTAACGCAGCGCTGAATGAAGCGTAGAATTGCAAAATTGTAGAAATGGAAGGGCTGCCCAAAATAATTTTGGGCTAGGCTCCCCCAGTATCCCACCGCCTTCTCGTAGCTGCGTTGGGCCCTCAAGTTGGGTGGAACCCGGCAGCTATGACCCCCCCAGCGGTCATCTAGTCCAGCCCCTTGCAATGAAGGAATCCCAGCTAAATTGTACATGACAGATGGCCATCTGACCTCTGCTTAAAAACCTCCAAGGAGAGGCCACTGCCTTCCAGCCCAAACAGCGCTGACTGCCAGAAAGTTCTTCCTGATGTTGAGTCGGGATCTCCTTCCTCGGAACTGGGACCCACGGGTTCGAGTCCTGCCCTCCAGGAGAAAACAAGCTTGTTCCCTCTTCCACGTGACACAGCTCTTGAGATATCGGAAGATGGCTCTCCTATCTCCCCTCAACCTCCTCTTTTCCAAGCTAAACATCCCCAGCTCCTTCGACCGTTCCTCATCAGGCTTGGCTTCCAGAACCTAAGGACTAGAAACCTGCGTTGTTTTCGCAAAGCTTTAGCTAAGCGGCGGAACAGGAGCTTCTCGCATGCGATATATATCAGGCCATTGGTTTTAATCTGGTATCTATGGATACATCAATGTATATCTTGATGAGTGTCCATAAAAATAGCCGTATTTCTTTTAATCTGGTAGGCATTGATCCTTATCAGTATCAATAACTATCGATAAAAGCAGGCATGCTTCTTTAATTCTGTAATCACAAAGAAAAGATACTTTGCATTGGGTATGAATGTTTGTTTATCTTTTGATAACAATCAATTAAAGCAGGCCAATTTGTTTCCATCTGGTATATATGGATACATCAATGTAAATATTGATGAGTGCCCACAAAAATAGCAGTACTGTATTTCATTTAATCTGGTATTTCATTTAATCTGGTAGGTACCTATCCTCATTAATGTGGAAAACTACAGTGGTACCTCGGTTCCAGAAGTCCGTTCCGAAACCAAAGCGTTCCAAAACCAAGGCACACTGCTTTCCCATAGAAAGTCACGCAAAACGGATTAATCCGTTCCAGACTTTTAAAAACAACCCCGAAAACAGCAACTTAGCATGGATTTTACTGTCTAGCGAGACAATCGATCCATCAAACGAAAGCGCGAAACAATGTGCCGTGCTCTAAAATAAACATTTCTGTATCAATAAAAGCAGGCAATGAAAAGATGCTTCGAGGTGGGTACCAGCTTCCCACTACGAACTTTTGGGAAGCCTCGATAAGAAGAGATCTTGCAAAAAAAAAACGTGGTTCCCAAAGTTGGAGCGGCGCAGCTTAGGAGAATCACGATTTTTACGCGCGGCACTTTTGCGCGCGGAAGGAAGGAAGGAAGGAAGGAAGGAAGGAAGGAAGGAAGGAAGGAAAGAATCTCGTGGGAGAGGAGGGGAAGAAGAAGAAGACCCCCGACCCTGCTGAGCGGGGACCCCCGGGGTCTGTCGCGCCCCTCCCCGCGGCCTCGCGCGCCTCCCCGGAACAAAGGGAGCGCGCGTGGGAGGCGGAGCGCGGAGGCGGAGGCATCGGCGGGCCGCCCCGGGCCGAGGCGGGGCTGGAGGCGGCCGGGCAGCGGCGGAGGCGCAGGGCCGGGGCAGAGGCGCTGCTGGCCGGCTCGGGCGTCGGCGGCCTCCCGAGGGAACAAAGGGCGCCCGGCCATGCCTCCTCCGGCCCGCCGCCCTGGACGCGCGCCCTGGACGCTGCTGCTGCCGCTGTGCAGCCTCTGCGGGGTCTGCACCCCGAGCCCGGAACGGAGGTGAGGGAAGCGGAGACCGAGGGGTCCCCCAGGCGCCCCGGCCCCGGGCTCCGGAGCGCGCGCAGAGGGCACAGGGGTTCCTGAGCGCGTGCAGAGTGACCTCTCGCTCGCCTCCGGGAACCCAGGAGCAGGCAGAGGGGGAAGAGCCAAGGGGAGTGTTCCAGAGCATGTGCAGAAAGCCCAGGGGTTCCTGAGCGCGTGCAGAGTGCCCCTCGCTCGCCTCCGCGAAGCCCTCGCTGCAAGAAGCAAGGCGAGCACTCCCGAGCGTTTGCAGAGAGCCCAGGGGCTCTTGAGCATGTGCAGAGTGACCTCTCACTCGCCTCCGGGAAGCCCTCTCTGCACGGAGCAAGGAGAGCGCTCCCGAGCGCGTGCAGAGTGCACAGGGGTTCCTGAGCGCGTGCAGAGCGACCTCTTGCTCGCCTCCGGGAACCCAGGAGCAGGCAGAGGGGGAAGAGCCAAGGGGAGTGTTCCAGAGCATGTGCAGGAAGCCCAGGGGTTCCTGAGCGCGTGCAGAGAGACCTCTTGCTCTGCTCTGCGAATTCTTCATGGGGAAGAACAGAGGCGGGGAGTTCTGGGGCATGTGCAGAGAGCCTTCTTCCTTGCCTCTGGGAGGCTGTAGAGAGGAAGGAGCCCAGGGTTTGTTCCTGAGCATGTACAGAGAGCCCTCTTCCTCGTCTCCCAAACCCAACGGGGCGATTGTGGTTGTGAGCCGAGAGAAACACCTTCCTGCCTCAGATGCTGGGTGGAATTTGGCCGCATCCTGCCGACCCACGCAAAGGATGGGGGTCCAGGAAATGTCCCCCCCCCCCCGCCAAACTGCACCCTGGCCAGTCCCACAGAGCCCCTAACTTAAATGCACAACATTGCACCATTTTTGGGGGTGCCGTATAATTTTGACTCCCACTTTACGTCCCCAACACCCTTCCTTTGCCCTAAGGGGGTGTGGGAAAGGTCAGGGACCCCCCCCCCATTTCCGAACTGGTCCATTAGGACAAAACAGCTGTCCTCTCGCCCCCAATCTGACGGCTGGCTTCTGGGCCTCCCCAGCAGGGAGTTTCTGAGCTGCTGTTTTCGCACTCGGGTCCCCGCTGCCGGTCTTCCCTCTGAGACAACCGTTACAGCAGGGCTGAAGGAGCTCCCTTTGGCCTCATCCATCCTTAGGATTCCTAAATGGAGCCTCCATAGACAGAGCCAGTCTATCTCAGAGGAGAGGAAGGCTTAATCCTCAGGGCTAGTTCTGACGCGTGGCTTTAAAAAGGCCAATTCACGGCGGACAAGGCTGCCCATGGCTATTACGCTCCAGTGTCCCCGAATCGTAGATTTGGAAAGGGACCCCCAGGGGTCATCCAGCCCAACCCCTCCCACAGGCTCAAGCGCCCATGACTGATGGCCTTCCAACCTCTGCTTGGGCGTCCGCCACCTCCCATCCCACATCTCTTGACCGTCAGAAAGTTCTTCCTAGTGTTGAGTCGGAATCGCCTTGCTTGTCGCTGGGAGCTGTGGGTTCGAGTCCTGCCCGCTGGAGCAGGAGGAAACAAGCTCTGTCTTCCATGTGAGATATCGGAAGGTGGCTCTCCCATCTCCTTCCAGCCTCTCCTCTTTCCAAAGGCTAAACATCCCCAGCTCCTTCGACCGTTCCTCATCAGGCTTCCAGACCCTAGACCATCTCGGTCTCCCTTTCTTCCCACCTCCCAGCTTCTCAACATCCATCTTAAATTGTGGTGCCCAGAACTGGACACAGGATTCCAGGTGGGGTCTGTCCACGGCAGAATACCTTGGCGTTAATGACTCTCCTTCCTTGAAGATTTTTAAGCGGAGGTCGGGCGGTCTCTGTCCGCAATGCTTTAGCTGAGATCCCTGCATGATAGTCTAACCTCTGCATAAACGTCTCGCAAGCAAAGCAAGACAAATACTCCGTAATACTCAAAATAGTCCGGCATGAAAAGCCCCAAACACGGTTCCATGGGTGATTCTGAGTCAACTTCCTGGGACAGTTTATTGTTGGACATTGTTTCTAAATTTAGTGTTGTATGTTGTTCTATTTGTCTGTTTAACCATATTTGCACAGCAGTTTTTAACGTTGTGGGTGTCCTCTATTTAAGAGGCTTCTACTCTTCAGCCTCTTATAGTTGTTCTATCTGCGAGTCTTTTAGTTCTTATGCTCTTACAGTTGTTTTAACTGCGTGTCTTTGTTGGTTTTTAGCTCTCATCTGTTTTAATTATTAGTTTCTTATCCATCCATTATCTGTGTTTAATCTTGTATTTTATTTGGATGTTTTATGCCTGTTTCCTTGTCCTCATTTGCCCTAACAATTATCGGTCAAAATTCCCAACTGCTATTTTATCTATATGCTTTTCTTAATCCTGGTCTGTGACCGTAATAAAGTTCATTCATACTCTGTAATAAACCGGCCATCCAGGGAGCAAGTCCTAAAGTGACAAAACTGGAAATCTCCCATAAGCTGGACAAAACCAGCCAGGGATAGATCAGCCGGTCGAGAGCGAGGCTCTTAGGGTTGTGGGTTCGAGTCTCGCGTCGGGCGGAAGACCCTTACGCTGCAAATATTTCCTCGTTTTTTGCCCTCTCGCTAGACCGGTCCAGAAAAGGCGGTCGAGGTTTTGCAGATTTGAGCTTCTCATTGCTGGTTTCTTGATCTGGGCTGGTCCTGTCGCCCAGGAGATCTCTTGCAATGAGATCTCCATGGCGATGGATCCCGCTGAGGGGGACGGAGTGTGCAATGTTTGGAATTTGGAGGGGAGGAGGGGAAACAGCAGCCTTCACTCCTCCCGGGGCGCCTGTTAACCTCCGGCGAAAGAGACCCGGCCGGCGAAGCTGAATTATGTTTCCAAAAGCATGTGATGCGAAGAGCTGTCTTGCACGAAGAAGGCCCATTGGGGATGGGATGGGCTGAGCAGCGGGGAGAGGGGCTGCGGAGGAGAATGACGACGGAGTCCGGAGAATTTGAATCGCATGTGTGCGTCGTACAATGTGCCGCCGGCGCCTTAGCAGTGGGTTTGGACTAAAAGACGCAGCACAAAAGGGGAAGGCAGCGAGGCGGGAGGAGGAAAGACGAGCGCTCTGGCAAAGGGGGAATAGTTAACTTTGGGGGGTCTTCCCTGGGCTGGCGGGCTTTCTTCTGTTCCCATGCATTCTGCCCCACTGATGACACAAATGCAATAAGGGTTAAGGCGGGACCACGTGGGTCTACATGCCATTCCGCTTTTTAAAGTTGTTCCTGGAGGGGCTGGGAAGAGGGAACAGGGCTTTGTGAGCAGGGAGAAACGGTGGCAGAGAGAGTTCAGAATCAGAGGCAGGAGCGGAAGCAGGAGAGGAGGGAAGCCAAGAGGCAGAGAGGGGTTTCTTCCCCCTCCTGCGGCAAGAATCTCCCTTCCCTACTGGTCTCCCAGGACCAAGAGAGGCAAGAAAAGGACGCAGGAGAGGTGGGCTAGCTGGCAGGCGCAGTCTCCAATTGCTTGGGGAAAGCACCGCAGAGAAGGGGAGGCAAGGAACCTCAGTCTGTGCTGGTGATTTTCTAGTGAAAGCCCTAAACAGCCTTGGCCCAGTATCCCTGAAGGAGCGTCTCCACCCCGGACACCAGGGTCCCTCTCCCGAGGACCTTCTGGCGGTTCCCTCATTGCAAGAAGTGAGATTACAGGGAACTAGGCAGAGGGCCTTCTCAGTGGTGGCGCCCACCCTGTAGAACGCCCTCCCGTCAGGTGTCAAGGAAATAAAGAACTATCTGACTTTTAGAAGACATCTGAAGGCAACCCTGTTTAGGGAAGCTTTTAATGTTTAATATTCTATTTTAATATTCTGTTGGAAGCCGCCCAGAGTGGCTGGGGAAACCCAGCCAGATGGGCAAGGTAAAGGTAAAGGGACCCCTGACCGTTAGGTCCAGTCATGGCCAACTCTGGGGTTGCGGCGCTCATCTCGCTTTACTGCCCGAGGGAGCCGGCGTACAGCTTCCAGGTCGTGTGGCCAGCATGACTGAGCCGCTTCTGGCGAACCAGAGCAGCACATGGAAACACCGTTTACCTTCCCGCCGGAGCGGTACCTATTTATCTACTTGCGCTTTGACATGCTTTCGAACTGCTAGGTTGGCAGGAGCAGGGACCGAGCAACGGGAGCTCATTCCGTCGCGGGGATTCGAACCGCCGACCTTCCGACCGGCAAATCCTAGGCTCTGTGGTTTAACCCACAGCGCCACCTGCGTCCCAATAATAATTATTATATGGGGATGGCAGCGGGGATGGAACCCGGGGCCTTCTGCCTGCCAAGCAGCTGTTCTGCCGCAGAGCTGCCCCCTCTCACCTCCTTCCTCTCTCCCTCTTTTTCTCAGGGGCTACTTGGTCGCCGTGCCCTCGGTCTTCCGGGCAGGGGTAGTGGAAACCATCAGCGTGGTCATCTTCAACCCCGTTAAGGAGACGACGGTTCAAATCCAGCTGACGGTCAAAGGAGAGACGGTGGCGCGAGGGCACGGAACGGTTTTGGGTAGGCCCCCATTTACGTACGTGCAAAGGGCGCCCGGGCACGGCTGGGTGGCAGCCACAGACCCCTGCATTGCCAGTTTGGTGTGTCTGTGTGTCTTGAATATCGTAGTTAGATCTGGCGTGTTTGCACGATATTCTTCGGCTTTCTGAATCTTACATTTTCCCTCTCGTTTTCTTTCCGGCGTTTGTGTAGGCAAAGGAACCATCAAGCTCAAGGTGAGTACATACCAGGGTGGATTTAAAAACAAACTATTTTTTTAAAAAATGAAAAAAACGGGTTTTTAAAAAATGTAAATCGGATTAAAAAACAACTTTAAATTGGATTTTTAAAAATAAAATGCTTTCAGAGTATGCGTTTCTAAAGATTTTCTGTTTAAGTTACACTGTAGCCCAAAGGCTGTTCATCAGGAAATGATTTGTTTCAAGTTTCTTATGAGTGCTAAAACTCAGCCTAAGTTTTTTTTAATTAACTGCAACAGTTAACAAACATGGATACATATGCTATAATGTTGGTTTTTTTCAGTTAAATAGTTACTAAGGAAATGATTGTTTTTCTCCTTCCAATAAAGTACAGCAGAAAAGTTGTCCAAAAATAAACAGTTAACTCAGGAAACCTCACCATAATTTCACAATTATCTGTCTATGTGTTTCTAAGAGTAGAACCAAATCTGCAATTTTTGATATAACTGCAAAAACTACTTATTATTCCAAAAACAAAGCCTTCATCCGGCTGTCAATATTAAGATTATACCAGCAAGAATGAGTCTTTCTGTAAAAAGAATGATTTAAATGAAGTCTTACTGACTAGTGATTTAAATTGATTTGATTTCGATCAAATCCACTATGATGCAAATTGGTGGGCAGAAAGAGCTCTTATAACCCCTGCCTTCTTTGCTCCTGTTTTAAAGCCATTCAGGTCATTCGGCATGGCGGATTCCAGTGGCAGCAGGTTCCGCAGGCTAACCATCCACTTACTTTTTTCCCCGGCGTTACACCAGGGAGGGAGAAAGCACATCTGATTTTATAAACTCCTGGCCTTCTCTCTGTCCTGGGCGCTCCAGCTGAGATCCACGATTCTAAGCTTCGTCGGCGCCAAGGCGCAGCGCTATAACTCCCTTTTGCCTTCCCGACCAGGTGCCCCCGGGGCTACGGGGCCAGGCTCACCTCAAGGTATCGGGCAACCGGCACTTGGCAGAAGAGGGCTACATTTTCCACAACCACACCACGGTCACCATCGACAGCAAAGGCGCCTCCGTCTTCATCCAGACCGACAAACCCGTCTACAAGCCGAAGCAGAAAGGTGGGCGCTTATTCTTTAATGTGGGAATGTTCCGGGTGGCAGGAGAGGATATATTGTTTATTGATATCCTTCCTAACTTGCGCTAGCAAGTTCCTTTACATAGCAGAGTTACATTCCCCTTTTACATGCACGGCAGATAGCTGGTCGCAGGCTCGTGTGAGCCTCTCACTATTATACAGTTTGGTCTGTCTTCCGATTGAATTGTACATTCCTGGTAAGTTCCCTTCAATCCCTAATAACAATAATAATTTACCGTATTTTTCGCTCTATAAGACGCACCAGACCACAAGACGCACCTAGTTTTTGGAGCAGGAAAGCAAGAAAAAAAATATTCTGAATCTCAGAAGCCAGAAGAGCAAGAGGGATCGCTGCGCAGTGAAAGCAGCAATCCCTCTTGCTGTTCTGGCTTCTGGGATAGCAGCGCAGCCTGCATTCGCTCCATAAGACGCACACACATTTCCCCTTACTTTTTAGGAGGGAAAAAATGAGTCTTATAGAACAAAAAATACAGTATTATTTGCACCCTGCCCATCTGGCTGGGCTTCTCCAGCCACTCTGGACAGCTTCCAACAAAGATTAAAAAGACATTAGAATGCCACACATTAAAAACTTCTTAAAAGAATAAAGAAGCCACAATCTTATTCAAAGTCAATAAAGGAAGTTGACTCACATCACAGTTGGATCCCTAAAGGCAGACTTAGTTACAAAGATGTGCATGTGGATCTGCCCCATATGGGGGAATATACTCTGCTGGGAGAGCAGTCCTAGCTAAAAGCTGGTCAAACGAAGAAGGAAGTCAAAAAGAGAGAGGTGTGCTGCGTGACTCATCCTTTTGTTACCTGGACAGGTGAGGCCACATGCAAAAGGAAGGATGCTCCAGCCAGGAGGAACAGGAAGTTTCGACTGGCTGGACCAAACATTCCCTCGCATGTCTTCTCTAGCATCGCAAGGAATGTTGTACTTGGCTGCCTCTCATGGATCACGTCCCACATTTCGCACTCGTGCCTTGCGGCCGGTTGAGCTGGATGACTCTGGGCGCCCCCCCCCCGTCAGCTCTCCAATTCCACAATTCTGCAATGCTCCTTTCCTTCTCTCCCTCTCTCTCTATTTCTTTTAAAATTCAGTTTTACGTTATACAATTAAATTCAAACGTGAACCACCCACATTTAGGATGCCCTGAAGCCTTAGACTTCCCTCCATGGTTTCCGTTATGATCAGCCCTTTATCTGCTACATCTTATCATTTCTCTGTTTTGCTTAAAACCATCCTTTTTTCTTTTTCACCCTAATTTTTAATACGTTGCAAGTGTCCCTAAAACCCTGCCAAAGCTTTTAGCTGTTTACAGTGTAGCTTGTAGATTTTCCCCCATTCTTAATTAAATTCTCTTCTCATTTCCCCCTCTCCTTCTCTGTTTCTAGTGCTGATCAACCTTTTCACCGTCAACCCGGACTTGCGGCCCGTCGATGAGAAGGTGAGGAAGGGGCTGTAATAATATATATTTATCCTGGGCTCGTTTCCCTCTGGGGTCTTTGAGGAGAAGGACCTGGCCAGGCTGGAGGCCTGCGGACCTCCCTGCCACTTGAGGCCACCGCCAACTTCTATGGCTTTAAAAAAAGGACTGGGCAAATGCACGACGGAGGAGAGGCTCTTCCTACGCTCCCAGGGCAAAAGGGCTGTAGCTCGGCGGCTGGAGCAGCTGCTGGGCATGCGGAAGGTTTTGGCTTGAGGGGGGGTATTTCCCGGTTGGAATCCTGCAGGGCCGCTGCTGCTGGTCAGTGTAGGCTGCCCTGAGCTAGACTGTTCAAGGGGACTAAGCGATGTCCTAAATTCCTATTTAATTAATCCCTCTTTTTGTTGAAAACCATGAGGACTATAATCTTACGTTGTTCTTAATGGCTCAGTGGTAGGACACCTGCTGGGCATGCAGAAGGCCGCATTTAATTCAGCCCCTTTTTAAAAAGCAATGAGGTCTAGCCTCTTACTTTGTTTTTAATGGCTCTCCGTCCAAACACCTGGGAAGCTGCTGCCAGTCCGTGTAGGCATTACTAGCTGACCCAAGAACTAAATAAAAGCTTCTTTCTGTTAAGTTTTGTGCAGGATTCCAAGCAAGTAACTCGTCCCTCTTTTCCCCCTTCCAGGTTGAAGCCTACATTGTGGTGAGTACCTGCTTGGTTCTCAAACTGAATCCGTTCCAGAAGTCTGTTCCAAAACCAAAGCGTTCCCAAGCCAAAGCGCGCTTTCCCATAGAAAGCAATGCAAAACGGATTAATCCATCGCAGACTTTTAAAAACAACCCCTAAAACAGCCATTTAACATGAATTTTACTCTCTAACGAGACCATTGATCCGTAAAATGAAAGCAAGAATCAATGCACTGTACTATAAAATAAACAAGACGGTATTGTAGATGATAAAAATAAAAATTAATTTCCCCCCTTACCTGCACACACGGCGGTCATTGTTTGCATGAGGGGCTTTTATCCATTTCCGCAAATCAATCAGTCGCTGAACTGGGTTCCACACAGTCACAAAAACAAATGAACCAAAAAAGCCTCAAAAACAAGAAGGCAAAATAAAGAGCAAAAACAAAAGTGCCAAATACTGTATTATTAATAATAACAATAATAATAATAATAATTTAAAGACTGAAATGAAATTGAATGAAATTGTCTCTCCCCAGGATCCTCGTGGGTCTCGGATGATTGAATGGAACAACCTAAAGCCAGTTTGTTGCGGTGAGTCTGGGGGGAGCGGCAATGGGGTACCCGTCTCCCCAAAAAGGAGAAAAGAGAAAGAAATAGGGGCCAAACCTCTTTTCTCCCCCTCTTTTGCTGGAAGCGACCCAGCGCCTTTTCGGCCAAACTTTGCTGACCATCCCCTTTTCGCTGCCGCAGTAAACACGCCAACCAACTCTATCATGACTTTCCAAATCTAATAAATCTGTATTTTTAAAATTTTATCCATTCCCGCATCCAGCAAATACAAGAGGCTTCATAATATAATTTCAAATCTGGGCAAGGAGAAGCCTCCTCTATCTTTAGCATCTGTTAATAACTTATATTTTATTCTCGGCTTCTCACCCCGGCCGCAGGCGTCCTCAACGTCAGCTTCCCTCTGTCTGACCAGCCTGTCTTCGGAGAGTGGGTCATTTTTGCCGCATTGCAAGGCCAGGTGTACAACAAGACCTTCGAAGTCCAGAAGTATGGTGAGATTTTGGCGCAGCGGCTGGTGGAATCGCTGGGGGGGGGGGAACAGAGCCTTCTTTCCTTATTTTATATATATCGTTTACTAATTCTCCAATCTCTATTTCTAATTCTCCAATTCTCTAATTTATATATACTATTTTATATATACTATATATACTAATTCTCCAATTCTCTATTTTATATATATCGTTTACTAATTCTCCAATCTTTCGAAGCATCGATCGGCTTTTATTATTATTATTTTAATCGTGCAAAGTTTCTTTTGTCTGCCACCAAATACAGTGGTGCCCCGCAAGACGAATGCCTCGCAAGACGGAAAACACGCTAGACAAAAGGGTTTTCCGTTTTGGAGGTGCTTCGCAAAACGAATTTCCCTATGGGCTTGCTTTGCAAGACGAAAATGTCTTGCGAGTTCCTGCGGGTTTTTCCCCTCCCCCCCTTTTCCTACGCCGCTTATCAGCTGATCCGCTAAAAGCCGCTAAACCGCTAATAGCGCTAATCCGCTAAGCTGTCAATGGGCTTGCTTTGCAAGATGAAAAAACCGCTATACGAAGAGACTCGCGGAACGGATTAATTTCGTCTTGCGAGGCACCACTGTATGTACAACTAAAATACACACTGACATGTAAGCAGATACAACGCTGTAGAAAATATATTCTGGATCAGTGTTCATGTGATACTGTGGTCACTGGTGCTGGTAACCAATTGTACAGAACATAATATATTTTCATAATATAATTTCAGCCACAGGTGAAACTAATATACTGTAAGGGAAATTAAAGACACAGCACAACATTAACTGCAAGAATGCCAGATGGAAACAGTCCCCCGTTCAGTCAGTGGATCACGGCAGATCATGCAATTAAATAAAACAAAGAAAATCTAACCCATCGTCATCCATATTATTTCATATTTCAGTATTTGTAGCGGAACTTGTCTATTCTAATAGGAGTTCTGGTTTCTCAATATGATTTTGCAAATATCCTTTAAACAGCTTCCATTCCTTGTCTATCTTCTCTTTTGAGATCCTTCCGTCTTCTCCAATTGTAATACTCCAATAATTTGGCAAGCCGCTCTGTTTTGGTCGGTATAATACCACTTTTCCCGTTTTAGAAGTGGAAAACCTAACCCATAACTCAATCCCCACGGATGAACAGAGTTGAACGAGGGAAAAGGCTGCTTCGATCTCATTGGGGAGGGGGTCTCAAGAGGCCGGCCTGGGAGACCCCACCTTGGGCCTGACCCCCTTTGCAGAGGGGCTTTCGGGACGCCCTCCGTCGGCAGCGGTTAACCTCCCCACCCTCCTCTCCCCCACCAGTTTTACCCAAATTCGAGGTGCGCATTGACCCGCCACGCTACATTCGGGACCTTAGCGCGTGCGAGAAAGCGACCGTCCACGCCAGGTAAGGATGGGGTCGGGGGGACGATGTATATGCAAGGACCTTGGCCGGCCATGGGGGGGCAGAGGGTCCGGAGGCAAGGGCCGGATTGGGGCCCCCCTCTGAAGCCGTTCCTTTTTTCCCCAGGTACACTTTTGGGAAGCCGGTCGCCGGCAGGCTGGCCGTCAACATGACGGTCAACGGAGTCGGCTACTACAAGCATGAGTCCGGCCACCCAGTCCTCAAAACCTTGGAGGTGAGCGATCAAGTGGGTGATGGACAGCGGCTTGAGGAACGGCGGCTAGAACCTTTTCCGGCCATTTTTTACAAGTACAGTGGTGCCCCGCAAGACGAATGCCTCGCTAAATGAAAAACCCACAAGACGAAAGGGTTTTCCGATTTTTTAGCGGCTTCGCAAGACGAATTTCCCTATGGGCTTGCTTCGCAAGACGAAAGCCCATAGGGAAATCGCCGGGGACAGCGGGGAAGCGCAGCACCTGTTCTGAAGGCTTGCGGTGGGAGGTCCGGGAACAGAGGAGAATGGCGCGCAGCGATTCTCCTCTGTTCCCGGGGCTTGCGGTGGGAGGAGGGTTTTTCCTCCCCACCGCCAACATTCAGAACAGCCTTCTGAATGTTGGCGGTGGGGAGGAAAGCCCTCCTCCCACCGCAAGCCTTCAGGACAGCTCCAGGAACAGAGGAGAAGGCGCGCAGCGATTCTCCTCTGTTCCCGGGGCTTGCGGTGGGAGGAAGGTTTTCCTCCCCACCGCCAACATTCAGAAGGCTGTTCTGAAGGCTGGCGGTGGGAAGAAAAGCCCTTCTCCCGCTGCCAGCCTTCAGAAGAGTTCCCCGCAGGGCTCCCCAAGCTGCAGATGTCTGCCCCGCGCGAGGGGTGCTCTTCTTCAGAGCGTCCCTCGCACCAGGGCAGCAGGCTGCTATCCGCAGCCTAGGCAGCCCTGCAGGAACTCTTCTGAAGGCTGGCGGCGGGAGAAGGGCTTTTCTTCCCACCGCTAGCCTTCAGAAGGCTGTTCTGAAGACTGGCGGTGGGGAGAAAAGTCCTTCTCCCCCCGCCAGCCTTCAGAAGAGGTCCGGGGCCAGACTGTCCCCGGATCTGGTCTGAAGGCGGTTTCCATAGGAACGCATTAATTGATTTTCAATGCATTCCTATGGGAAACCCTGCTTCGCAAGACGAAAAACTCGCAAGAAGGAAAAACTTGCGGAACGAATTAATTTCGTCTTGCGAGGCACCACTGTATTATAATTATAATTCTGTGCGGAATACAGTGGTACCTCGGGTTAAGTACTTAATTCGTTCCGGAGGTCTGTACTTAACCTGAAACTGTTCTTAACCTGAAGCACCACTTTAGCTAATGGGGCCTCCTGCTGCTGCCATGCTGCTGGAGCACGATTTCTGTTCTCATCCTGAAGCAAAGTTATTAACT
Source organism: Podarcis gaigeae (assembly GCF_964106915.1). Taxonomy (NCBI): domain Eukaryota; kingdom Metazoa; phylum Chordata; class Lepidosauria; order Squamata; family Lacertidae; genus Podarcis; species Podarcis gaigeae. The sequence goes on along the minus strand of NC_139696.1, from coordinate 734,866 downwards.
TGAAGCACTATTTCTGGGTTAGCGTATGTAACCCGAGGTACCACTGCATTTTTCATTTTCTTCTCTTCGTTCTCCTGCTGCGATCCAGAGCTCTCGGCATCGGCGCTTTCGATTCCTGCACACAAAGGGAATTTTCAAATGTGTCACAACTAAAGCAAAGGGAAATCTAGCCTTCTGCAGTAATAATAATAATAATAATAATAATAATAATAATAATAATAATATACCCTGCCCATCCGGCTGGGTTTCCCATTAGCGCCAGGCAGATACCCCAATTTCCCTTCTGGGATCTCATGACGGCGCCAACTTTGACTTCCGGCAGCCTCCCCGGGGCGAGGGCTAAGGAATGGCCGCTGTGGACCCCGGAGAGGCGCTGATGCCGGCCAGTGTGGGCGACCCTGACCCCACGCTCCCTCCCTCCCTCAGATCGACGGCTCTGCGGATTTCGACGTGTGCGTGAGTGACATGATGCCGGCCGACGTCCCTGAGCACTTTCGCGGCACCGTGAGCATCTGGGCAACCGTCACGGGGGCCGACGGCAGCCGCCAGGTCACCTTCGACGATTCCACCCCTGTCCAGAAGCAGCTGGTTGACATCAAGTACAGCAGGGGGACCCTGAAACACTTCAAGCCGGGCCTGCCGTACAGGGCGAAGGTGAGCGCTGTGGGTTAAAACACAGAGCCTAGGACTTGCCGATCAGAAGGTCGGCGGTTCGAATCCCCGCAATGACGGGGTGAGCTCTCGTTGCTCGGTCCCTGCTCCTGCCAACCTAGCAGTTCGAAAGCATGTCAAAGTGCAAGTAGATAAATAGGTACCGCTCCGGCGGGAAGGTAAACGGCGTTTCCGTGCACTGCTCTGGTTCGCCAGAAGCGGCTTAATCCTGCTGGCCACATGACCCGGAAGCTGGACGCCGGCTCCCTCGGCCAATAAAGCGAGATGAGCGCTGCAACCCCAGAGTCGTCTGTGACTGGATCTAATGGTCAGGGGTCCCTTTACCTTTACCTTTTTATATTAATAGGGACACGGGTGGCGCTGTGGGTTAAACCACAGAGCCTAGGACTTGCCAATCAGAAGGCCAGCGATTCAAATCCCCGCAATGACGGGGTGAGCTCCCGTTGCTCGGTCCCTGCTCCTGCCAACCTAGCAGTTCAAAAGCACGTCAAAGTGCAAGTAGATAAATAGGTACCGCTCCGGCGGGAAGGTGAACGGCATTTCTGTGCGCTGCTCTGGTTCGCCAGAAGCGGCTTAGTCCTGCTGGCCACATGACCCGGAAGCTGTACGCCGCTCCCTCGGCCAGGAAAGCGAGATGAGCGCTGCAACCCCAGAGTCGGCCACGACTGGACCTAATGGTCAGGGGTCCCTTGACCTTTACCTTAGGACATCAAGAATGAACGGATGAATCTTTATTGGCATCAGCTGTTGGCCAGGGCAATAAAACAACCTGCATGTTCTTAATTTCCTGTTTTGCGGTAATTTAATTCCCCCCCCCCCACTTTGGGGTTGGAGGCATCCTTCCCCACTTGCCATGTTGCTGGATCCGTCTCCCCCCGCCTCTCCTTTCCCCCCCCCCAGGTGGAGGTCACGTACCCGGACGGGAGCCCGGCGGACGGCGTGAGCGTCCAGGTCAAGGCTGAGCTCACCCCCAAGGACAACATCTACACCAGCGAGCTGGTGTCCCGCGGCGGATCGGTGGAGTTCGAAATCCCCTCCATTCCCTCGGCTGCCCAGTACGTCTGGCTAGAGGTGGGTGACAGCCCCGGAAGGGGCTGGGGGGCTCAGGAGACCCCCACCGAAGGACCGGGGGGCCGGCGGAAAAGGCAGAGCGGGTGTCTCATATCTCTGGGGCAGGGGGCTGGATGATCCCGGGGGGGGGAGGGGGAAATCCCTCCTTTCAAAAAAAAATACTGCATTTTTCCTAATAATAATAATAAATGTTATTTATACCCCGCCTTCCCCAGCCAAGACCAGGCATAGGGCGGCTGACACCAGGTATAAAAACAATGGATTAAAATACAACTGAGAAATACATCTGAGATACAAGATACAAAATACATCTGAGAAACAAGATCAAAATGCAACATTAAAATGCAGCCTCATTTCAGTAGAAACGCAAATCAAAAACATTTTGGGGGTGAAAACGCCAAATCTAGTCTTGTAAAAGGCTCTATTTCCCCCCAGTTTGAAATTGGGGGTCTTCTTATACACGGAATGTTGCCATTCTTTATTTCTTAATTTGGGGCTCAAAAATTATAGACAGAAAAATGTGGTATATTTGTCTCGGGGAGGGAGGGGTCCCTCCTATGATTCTAAGAGGCGATGGGCTGGGAATGGATCAAAACCTGACCTCCCTGCCTCCCTCTCCCTCCCCCCAGACCAAAGTCACGGCCCTGGGAGGGGCGTCCGCCGGGGACCAGTACCTCCCCAGTTTCCTCTCCATCAGCGGCTGGTATTCCCCCAGCAAGTGCTATATCCAACTTCAGGTGCCGGAACAACCTTTCCAGGTGAGCCTCTCCCCGGTTGCCAAGGTTGGGGGGCTGGGGGTTGGTTGGTTTGGGAGCCTCCTCATTGGCCCTTCCGTTTGGAGCAACTCATCTCCTGGTGTGGGTGGCGCTGTGGGTTAAACCACCGAGCTTCTTGGGCTTGCCGATCAGAAGGTCGGCGGTTCGAATCCCCGCGACGACGGGGTGAGCTCCTGTTGCTCGGTCCCAGCTCCTGCCAACCTAGCAGTTCCAAAGCACGTCAAAAGTGCAAGAAGATAAATAGGTACCACTCTGGCGGGAAGGTAAACAGCGTTTCCGTGCGCTGCTCTGGTTCGCCAGAAGTGGCTTAGTCATGCTGGCCACGTGACCCGGAAGCTGAACGCTGGCTCCCTCGGCCGATAAAGCGAGATGAGCGCCGCAACCCCAGAGTCGGCTACGACTGGACCTAATGGTCGGGGGTACCATTACATTAAAGGGGAATTACCAGGAAACTAGAGACTTAAACAAGCCTGGCAAAGACGTTATCCACTGTATATGTTTAAAAAGGGGAATGTTACTCTGCTCAATTGTAGAACTTGTTAACACAAGTCAGGAAGGATATAATTAAAGAATATATCCTCTCCTAACTCTCTGAACATTCCCACAGTCACGATATAAGCACGATTACTTGGTAGGAACTGTTATTTTCTTTTCATCTCTGGGCAGAAATAATTTGAGCCGCTGTTGAGCAGCATACATAAAACAGATACAGATAAGTATGTGAGAAGTATGTTGCACCCTTTGAACTGTCGCAAGGAAAATTAGAGCAAATTATATAGCCAAGATAGCCACCAACTGTAAAGGAGATGAATTTATTTGACCCTAAGCTATATTCTATCTTTATCACCAAACTCCGAATATCATTGCACATTGTATTAACTAACAGTATTTTTAAAAATATATTAGTGGCCATGTGGTGATTTTAGCCTATCAGTTTTATTGTTTAATGTCTTAACCCGTATATTAAGGTACTTTTATAGCTCTCTTTAGGTAATGTCTTGATAATATAAAGTTTTTTGTATTAATCCAGCATATTTTCTTTTAACTGTTGAATGGTTCTGTGTACATTGCGGCAGCCTTAGGCTATGTGCAATAAAACTGACTGACTGAAACAAGGTGTTTTTTGGGGCGTCTTTGGGGATCTCTGACCCCGATATCCCTCAAATCCCTTCTCTCTCCCTAGGTGGGCGAGGAGGCGTCCGTCGTGCTGAAGTCCACCTGCCCGTGCAATTTCACCCTCTACTACGAGGTGGTTTCGCGGGGGAACATCGTCCTCTCGGGGGTGCAGCCCTCGGACGTCACCCGACAAAGGAGCAAGAGGGATGTTCCTGGGAGCGCAGGCGTCACCCACGTCCCAGGCATGGCTTTGCGGCAGGGCCGTCTTACCCATAGGCGCAAGGGGTGCGGGGCACCATGGGCGCTGGGCTCTCAGGGGCCAAGAGTCCAGGGCCCGAGGGTTGAGTCGGGGAAGAGGCACGAGTTCGGGCGCGACCGAGATGCTGAGGCAGCCGGCCGACTCCACCCTTCTGCGCGCCTGGGACTGGGCAAACTGGGGGCGCCAGGCGGATATTTGCACCCCGGCACCATGTATCCTTAAGACAGCCCTGATTTGCAGTTCGGTATCAGGCAGGGGGCAGTTTCCGGCCTTGCCCCCCCCCCCTTTTTCAAAATAATTTTTATTAAGTTTTGCAGTAAAAAGACCCAGATTGGTGCGAACGGCAAGCGCCCAGTTGTGTTTGGCTCAGAGGTGTCTAGGGGGCATCGGAGGGGCTCTGCAGGAAAGAGACTTCCCCATGGGGGTCTCTCAGCCGGGGGCCCATTTCCTGGGCGCCCCTGTGAGCTGGGGGAATGCGTAGCATTGGGGGGCTGGTCTAGATGGCCCTTGGGGGCTCCCTTACAACTCTGTGGTTCCGCAAGCAGATGGTGAATTTGAGTCTGGCTCGCTCTGAATTATTCTGCGCCATAGCGCCCCCCCCAAGGTCTTGGGGGTCTAAGGGACCCGGTTCGTCCAGCACCTTGCAAATCCACGCGTTTAATTTGATGGCATCGTCCTGATACAAGATTGCTGCCTTTCCACCCCCTCCCCTTAGGCCCGACAGCCCCTCCTGCGCCCGAGATGAACACCTGCGTCACCTCGGTCCGCTTCTCCGTGACCCCCAAGATGGCCCCCCTGGGACGCCTCCTCGCCTACTACGTCCGGGAAGACGGGGAAGGGGTCACCGACAGCCTGCAGTTTGCTGTCAAGCCCTCCTTCGAGAACCAGGTAGCGGCTGTGGGCGGCCATGCAGGTGGGGGCCTCTGGGGTGGAGGGGACTTCATCTCCTCCTCATCTCCTTCATCCTTTTCTCCTTCTCCTTTCCTTCAACATCTCTTTCATTGCCTTCTCTTTCCCACCGTGTCCTCCTCCTCCTGTTCCTCCTCCATCTCCTCCTCCTCCATCATCTCCTCCATCATCCTTTTCTTCTTCTCTTTCCTCATCTTCTCCTTCTCCTTCATCTCTTCCTCTTTCTTTTCCTTCTTTATCATCTCCTTCACAAGCTTCTCCTTTCCTTCAACATCTCCTCCTCCTCCTGTTTGTCCTTCATCTCTTTCTCCTTCTTCTCCTTCATCACCTCCTTTGTCATCTTCTCCCTTTCCACCATCTTCTCCTTCTTTCTCCTTCATCCTTTTTCTTCCCCTTCTCTTTCTGCTTCATCATCTCCTTCTTCTCTTTCATCATCTCCTTCTCTTGCTCCTTCATCTTCTCCTTCATGAGCTTCTCCTTCTTCTTTCCCTTCTTCTCCTGTCCTTCAACATCTCTTTCAACGCCTTCTCCTTCCCACCACCTCCTCCTCCTCCTGTTCCTTCTCCATCACCTTCTCCATCATCATCTTCTCCTCCTCCAGGTTTCTGTGGCCTTTTCCACCAACGAGACCCGGCCGGGAGACATGCTAACCCTCAAGGTGTCCGCAGCCAAGGGGAGCTGCGTCTGCCTGGCCACGGTGGACAAGAGCGTCCACCTCCTCAAGCCGGGCTTCCAGCTGACCACGGACCAGGTGAGTGCTGGTCCTCCATGTGTCCAAACAGACGTCGGGTGGCACTTTAAGAGTTGGCACTGAGAAGGGCTGTCTCCCCATGGCAGAGACCTTGCTTGGCGTACAGAAGGCCCCAACTTCAACCCTCAACGGCCATTCTGTCTCCTGCCGCAGATCTTCCAGGAGATGGCGGACTATGACGTTTCGGACGCCTTTGGCGCTGCCAAGGAAGACGGGCATTTCTGGTGGGCAGGGATGTCTTCCCGCCGGCGCCGTTCCTCCATCTTTCCCTGGCACTGGGACATCACCAAGGACGCCCGCTTCGCCTTCACGGTGAGGGGTGATCTTCCTGCGTGTTCGCTTGCTAAACTAATCGGGGAAAGTCATAGGTTTGCGTACAAAAACGCACAGAAACTTCATTCGTGCCGGCCGGCAGCCATAGCAATAAAACAAAAATGGAACATACCGTGGTCCCTTGGTTCTCAGACTTAATCCGTTCAGAAAATTCCATTCCAAAACCAAAGCGTTCCAAAAGCCAGGCGCGCTGCTTTCCCATAGAAAGTCATGCAAAATGGATGAATCCATTCCAGACTTTTAAAAGCAACCCCTAAAATTTAGCATGGATTTTACTATCTAACGAGACCATCCATCCATAAAATGAAAGCAGTAATCAATGTACTCTATTATAAAATGAATAAGGCAGAATTGTAAATGTTAAAAATTACATTTTTTTTTTCTTACCTGCGCTGATGACAGTCATTATCCATTTTCGCAGTCACACAATCAATCAATCAATCAATCAGTAGTCGAACTGGGGTCCGCACAGTCACAGAACAAAATGAACCAAAAAAGCCTCAAAAATACAAAATAAAGAGCAAAAACAAAAGCGCCAAACTTACCCCATTCCAGAAGTCCGAAATGTTCAGAAACCGAGGTGCGGCTTCTGATTGGCGCAGGCACCCCAGAAACAATAGCCGACAGCCGCGTCGGAAGTTCGGCTTTCGGAAAACGTTCAAAAACCGGAACACTTCCTCCCGGGTTTCCGGCGTTTGGGAACCAAGGTCCCACTGTATATCTATATATTTCCATGGCGGTTCCTTGGTGCTCTGCCGAATGGGCCTTCCCGGGAGGAGATTTGGGTGAAGAGGGAGAACGTCTGCATTGCAGGCACAAGACCCCACCTTTGATCCATCCAAGGCTTCGATTTAAACCAACCTAAGAAGGACCATGTGGGACGCAGGTGGCGCTGTGGGTTAAACCACAGAGCCCAGGACTTGCCGATCAGAAGGTTGGCGGTTCGAATCCCCGCGATGGGGTGAGCTCCCGTTGCTCGGTCCCTGCTCCTGCCAACCTAGCAGTTCGAAAGCACAAAGTGCAAGTAGATAAATAGGTGCCACTCCAGCAGGAAGGTAAACGGCGTTTCCGTGCGCTGCTCTGGTTCGCCAGAAGCGGCTTAGTCCTGCTGGCCACATGATCCGGAAGCTGTACGCCGGTTCCCTTGGTCAGTAAAGCGAGATGAGCGCCGCAACCCCAGAGTTGGTCACGACTGGACCTAATGATCAGGGGTCCCTTTACCTTTACCTTTAAAAAGGACCATGGACCCTCTCTCTCTCTTTCTTTCTCTCTCTCTCTTATGTCGTTTGCGGTTTGCTGCCGCCCAGGAAACAGGCCTGGTGGTCATGACGGACGTGGTCAGCCTCCACCACCGGCAGCACGGAGGGATGTACACGGACGAGGCCGTCCCAGCTTTCCAGCCCCACACGGGGACCCTCGTCGCCTTGGCCCCCTCCCGGGTGGTGCCCAGGTAAGCGGAACTGTGGGCTTGGAGCAAATGTCCAAACGTACCTGCATTTTTCGCTCCATACAACGCACCTGACCATAAGACGCACCTGGTTTTTAGAGGAGGAAAACAAGAAAATAATACATTATGAAGGAAACAGTGGATGTAGGATTTTTGTGGTTCATGCTGTGGCCACAGATGTGTGAGTCTGGGGTAGCCCAATGCAAAAATCCTGAGGATCCATATAGATCCGTGCTTTGTAACCACATTTTTGCGCCATTGCGGCCCCACAAAACAGTGAGTGCATGGTTTTTTTGGTGCAGGCTGTAGCCATGGACATGCTGTGTGATCTGATGGTGAATTTGGGGTGACCCGATGCAAAAATCCTGAGGATCCCGGGGCTTTTACCTCCCCCCTCCCAGGCAGCCTCCTTTATCTCTAGCCTCCCTTATCTCCCTCCTGATCGTTTACCGATCAGCTGCTTCCTTTCTCTCTTGTTTCCCTTAGTGTCTTCTCCTTAGCTGAAGCAGTTTTTCGCTCCTCCTTTTCTTCTAATTTCTCTCCTTGTTACTTTAGATGGTCCAGCCGGTGATGGTTTGGGGAGCTGGCTGAGAGCTGCTGGTTTGAACTCCCAGAATCGTGGAGGTGGAAGGGAACCCCGTCTCCCCAGGGTGGCGGGTTAGCTGTGCCCATTTGACCCTGCAAAAGTCCTTCAAACTCACGGTGCGTTTCGCCCCCTGCCTGTCCTCCCGAACCTTCAACCCTCCTGTCTCTCTTTCCACTCACAGAGCAGATAAGAAGAAAAGGACCTTCTTCCCCGAGACGTGGCTGTGGCGCTGCTTCAACGTCAGGTATGTTTCCGGGGTTGGGCACCACGCTGGCAGACAGCGGGCTCCATCTCCTGAGGGTCTTCTGGCGGTTCCCTCCCTGCGAGAAGTGAGGTTACAGGGAACCAGGCAGAGGGCCTTTTCGGTGGTGGCCCCTGCCCTGTTGGAACGCCCTCCTATCAGATGTCAAGAAAATAAGAAACAACTACCTGACTTTTAGAAGACACCTGAAGGCGGCCCTGTATTGGGAAGGTTTTTTTTAATGTTTGAGGTTCTACAGCGGTCTCTTGGTTCTCAAACTTAATCCATCCCGGAAGTCCATTCCAAAACCAAAGCGTTCCCAAACCAAGGTGCGCTTTCCCATAGAAGGGAATGCAAAACGGATTAATCCGTTCCAGGCTTTTAGAAACAAGCCCTAAAACTGCAATTGAACATGGATTTTACTATCTGATGAGACCATCGATCCATAAAACAAAAGCAAGAATCAATGTACTGTACTATAAAATAAATAAGGCAGCATTGTAGATGATAAACATTACAATTTATTTCTTCTTCTTCACCTGCACTGATGACTGTCATTGTTTTGATGGGGGGCTTTTATCCATTTCCGCAGTCACACAATCCATCAATTGAAGATGGATTTTACTGTCTAACGAGACCACTGATCCATAAAATGAAAGCGATAAACAATGTACTGCAGTCACACAATCAGTCCATCAGTAGCTGAACTGGGTTCCACACAGTGACAAAAACAAAACGAGAAAGAGCCGCAAAAAACAAAAACACAAAATAAATAGCAAAAAAACAGACAGACCTCAGCATAGCACTCAAATCGGAAGCGTAACCCTCAAAACGGAGCACGCTCAGCTTCCAAAAATAGTTCACAAACCAGAACACTTACTTCCGAGTTTGCAGTGTTCGCGTTCCAAGTTGTTCGAGTGCCAAAGCGTTTGAGAACCAAGGTAACACTTCAGAGCCGCTGGGGCAACCCAGCCAGATGGGTGGCATACAAACAATCAATTATTATTATATTATTATTATTTTGGCGGTTCCCTCCCTGCGAGAAGTGAGGTTGCAGGGAACCGGGCAGAGGGCCTTCTCAGTGGTGGCGCCCGCCCTGTGGAACGCCCTCCCATCAGATGTCAAGGAGATAAAGAACTATCTGGCTTTTAGGAGACATCTGAAGGCAGCTCTGTTTAGGGAAGTTTTTAACATTTGAGGTTCTATTGTGTTTTTAATGTTCTCAGAGTGGCCAGACGGGCCAGACGGGACGTAGAAATAATAAAATTATTGTTGTTGTTGTAATTTTTATTAGTTTTCAATACAAATATACATATAATACCATATCAAAAATTTTCTCTTTTGGACTTCCTTCAGCTTATCTGCCAGTCACTCGTAATTAATTTTTAGTTACGCATTTCCTAAATTTAATACTGCCTTTTAATATACCCTCCCGATCTTATTTTCTTTTTTACAATACTCCCCAAACTTTCTTGAAATCCCAGCAGCTTGGTTTGCTCATCACATATATTTTTCAGATACTCTACAAATTTTCCCCAGTCCTCGATGAACTTATGGTCTCGTTGGTAGCTAATCTTACCAGTTAATTTGTCCAATTCTGCATAAAATAAAATTATTATTTTTATCATTGTTCCCACGACTCCTTCCTGGCCCCCCGGCCGTCTTATCTCTCTCCCTCTCGACGCAGCGATGTCTCCGGGGAAGCCCAGCTGCGGGTGGAGACGCCCGGCTCCATCACCACGTGGCTGGCGGAGGCCGTGGGCGTCTCGGAGGAGAAGGGTTTTGGCCTGGCCCCCCAAGCCCAGCTGAACACCTTCAAGCCCTTCTTCGTGGAGTTCTCCCTGCCCTACAGCGTCATCCGTGGGGAGCAGACCAAAGTCCCCCTCACCGTCCACAACTACCTGCCCGTGTGTGCGGAGGTGAGAAACCCCGGCGTCCCTCCCAGCCTGGGAACGGCAAGGAAGCAGGGAGGGTAGCGTGGCGTAATGGTTAGAGTTTTGGCCCAGGGTTCAAATCATGGGTAGGCAACCAGGAGCTGGATCGGGCCCAATCGCCTTCTCAATCTGGCTCATGGACGGTCCAGGAATCAGAGTGTTTTTTACATGAGTAGAATGTGTCCTTTTATTTAAAATGCATCTCTGGGTTATTTGTGGGGCATAGGAATCCGTTCATATTTTCCCCCAGAAAAATACGCCTGGAAGAGATTGTGCCCTTCTGAATTTGCTTGCGAGGAATACCACCCGGAAACCTTTGAACAGGGCAAGGTTTTGGGATTTTAATGCGTCGTGTGCAAAGCTACTCCGGGGGACATTCCTGCCTTGCCGGGGGCGGGTTGGTCTAGATGTCCTTTGGGGGTCCCTCTGCGATTCCCGCAGCACAGAAGCTGCACCCAAGCCGACAGATCCCCGCTGCCCTCATTTCTGCACAGGTCCACGTGAAGATCTCGGTGCCCAAAGGGATCAAGTTTGTCGGCCACCCCGGGAAACATCTCTTGACCCGGAAGAAGTGCGTTGCCCCCGGGAAAGCCAAGCCGACGTCCATTGTCCTGGCCTTTGCTGAACTGGGGCAGAGCAACATCACAGGTGCCATTAAAATAATATGTTGGGATATATATGAGGGTTTATACAGTGGTACCTCGGGTTAAGTACTTAATTCGTTCTGGAGGTCCATTCTTAACCTGAAACTGTTCTTAACCTGAAGCACCACTTTAGCTAAAGGGGCCTCCTGCTGCCGCCGCGCCGCCGGAGCACGATTTCTGTTCTCATCCTGAAGCAAAGTTCTTAACCTGAAGCACTATTTCTGGGTTAGCAGAGTCTGTAACCTGAAGCATATGTAACCCGAGGTACCACTGTAAAGGAAAACAGAAAGGTTATCGTCCAATGCCTTTGTTTTGTCCAAATGGGAACATCCAAGCTAAAGGCAAAACAGAGATTGAAAAGAGGAAGGAGGAAGGAAGGAAGGGAGAGCCAGAGAAAATGGAATAGGAAAATATTTAAAAATGAGAGAAAGAATAGTTAAGAAGCTAAAGATCTTCTGATTCTTCGTCTGTCGGCTATATATAAACAATATTCCCTTCGCTCCTAATAAAGCCACTTTCTATTAATCCTTGTCTTCTTCTTTTAATTTTTAATTTCTACTTTTTAGGTTTATACATTTCATTAACTTCGCAGTCATTTTAACATTTCCAAACTTGGAGTTCCTTCCCCCTCTTTCTGCGGCTCCTTAAATTCATTTTTGAATCTCTTCTACATATCCAAATTGATTTAATTTGCTCATGCAATTATCTTCTTTAGATATATACTCTTTTATAAAACGGCAGGCTGTTCCAATAATCCCGCCAATGTCTTTATCTGTTTGCAATTTATCTGCAAATATTCCACAAACCATTTCCATCCTTTTATTAAAAAGTTTGTTATCTCGATTTCTTCGTGTTCCGGTAAATTTCGCCATTCATCCTTGCCTTCAATCCTCAAACCCAAATGCCATCATTCACTTTTTCTTTCCCACGCCGAAAGTCTATGGGAGCTTTTCCTGTTTCTTAACTGTGACTTTTCTCCGATTAAACATGTTTTTGCCATTTCTCGGCTCGGTCTGCTCATTTTGGCCACCCTCCCTCCGTTGCGGTCAGCGTCGGGTCTTTATGTCTGGATGCATGTCAAAGTCTCGCCGCCGTGATCATGACTTGGCGGCGACGGCGTCTGTAATTGGGATTCCTGCTTTGTCTTTTAGCCAAAGCCTTTGCTTACGCCGGGAGCTGCTGCCAGGACAGCTCTCCGTTCGCCAAGAACGGGAGGCACCCTGAGGACATCTATCCTGACAAAAGGACGCCGATCGGGACCGACTACGTCCGGAGGAGCATCTTAATCGAGGTGAGTGGATCCCAGCAGCAGGGCCTGCCCAGTGTTGGCCCCTCAATCACTTAATTTTTTCCCTGAGTGCAGAATGAATTAGGGGCAAGACCCGATTCAATGCGCCACATTCTCTTAGACTGCCCTTTGCGCAGCACACCTCTCCTGCTGATGCTGAGCAAAATGTCGGACCTCCGGCCCATAACTCCGAGAAAAAGCCAAAAGAGGTCTCTCCTGGCAGACCGGGACAAAGATATCACTAATAATAATAATAATAATCATTATTATTATTATTTGTATCCCGCCCTCCCAAGCCGAAGCCAGGCTCAGGGCGGCTAACGACAATAAAACAGTACAAAAGTACAACACAACACAACAAAACACTCTAAAATCATTCATTATAAAATTAAAGCTTTAGCAGCTTCCTTTTTAGCCACAATTTTACCCGAAAGGATTCCCAATGAACCATCCTTGTTGGGTAAGAGGCAGGGCAAAGCACACGATCACAGCTTTATGACCTTTGACAGCTTCACCCTTGTCCTTTTCATTATCCCGGTGATTTTAAATGTTTTCTACTGTGATGCCCGTAAAGGGATTTCATTTGATTTGAATCTCTGTGTTGTTCTTTTGCTGTGATCATTAAACACTCTTAAACTGGCAAGGGACAATAATTGCTTTGGTGGTAATAATAATAATAATAATAATAATAATAATAATAATAATTGGGTGGCTTCCAACAAGAGATGAAAAATACATTAAAGCATCAGTCATTAAGAGCTTCCCTAAACTGGGCTGCCTTCAGATGTCTTCTAAACTTCAGGTAGTTGTTTATTTCTTTGACATCTGATGGGAGGGCGTTCCACAAGGCAGGCGCCACCACCGAGGAGGCCCTCTGCCTGGTTGCTTGTAACTTCACTTTGGAGGGGACCAAAAGCGGGCAAACGGCCCCAGAAGGAGCACACTGTGCCCCCCCAAATAACACCCCATACACCCCACAGGTGGCCTAATATTTGCAAGAGAAACACGCTTCATTGTTCTGCAAGCCTGTGCCAAACCTGCTCACACCGCCTGCTTCTTAACCTCAAGAATGATATTGGGAATAAATTTAGCTATCTTTGACCAGCACTGTTTTTAAAAAAATCAAGGTACACAGGCGAGATCTTTGTCTCCCAATGTGTGCGCACAAAAGCGGACTGGGGAAACGTCAATCTCAGCGCACTCTCGGAAGCAAATAAAATTCGTCTTTCTGATCCTCGGCAGCATCACCCGTTGAACCTTTTAATTATCCCAGTGGCCTGAAATGTTTTATACTGCCATGCCAATGAAGGTATTTCTCAACGTTTTCCTTTTCTTTTCCCAGGCAGAGGGCCTCACCAGGGAATACACCTACAGCGTATTTTTCTGCCCTAATGGTAAGTTTGAGGAGTAGAATATATCTCTGCCCTAGACGGAAGGGTTTTACCCTTCTGGGTACGGACAGAAGTCATTTCGGACGTGCTGAATATTCTGTCCTGTCTCTCCCATGCCTGACCAGGTGACTTGATTCAGTAAGCCAAAAAAAAAACCTCTGGCAGGCATTCTTGGGTCTTGAGTTCGAATTGTGAGGCTGCCTGGTGCGCAAAGGGGTCCGTTGTGGAGCTGGGTACATGTGTTGCCTTTACACGGAGAAAGACCCCCGTGGGGAAAATAACCCTGCTCCCCGTTAAAGTCCGCGGCTAGAGAAAATCCAGGGATGCGGGTGGCGCTGTGGGTTAAACCACAGAGCCTACGACTTGCCGATCAGAAGGTCGGCGGTTCGAATCCCCGCAATGACGGGGTGAGCTCCCGTTGCTCAGCCCCTGCTCCTGCCCACCTAGCAGTTCGAAAGCACATCAAAGTGCAAGAAGAAAAATAGGTATTGCTCCAGCGGGAAGGGAAATGGCGTTTCTGTGCGCTGCTCTGGTTCGCCAGAAGCGGCTTAGTCCTGCTGGCCACATGACCCAGAAGCTGAACGCCGGCTCCCTCGGCCAGTAAAGCGAGATGAGCACCGCAACCTCAGAGTCGGCCACGACTGGACCTAATGGTCAGGGGTCCCTTTACCTTTACTTTAGAGAAAATCCACATTTTCACCCCCAACAAATACGAGTACCAGTACGTGAGGAAGCCGGCCTGGATGGGGCATTTTGAGGTGTCCGTCAAAGCCCACCACAGTGCCCACCTGGCGCTATCGGCCGGACCCCACGACATGGCCGAGATGACGGAGATCGTGATCGGCGGCCGCCAGAACACCAAGACCTGGATCTCGACCAGCAAGATGGGGGAGCCCGTGGCCAGCGCAGAGACGCCCGCCATCCTCTCCTGGGACGAGTTCCGGAGCTTTTGGGTCAGCTGGGCCAATGGGGTCGTCCAGGTGAGAAATTTGTGCATTTCGGGGGGGCGAGGTTGGGAGCGGGGTTTCTAGAAGCCCAGAGAGCATCCCTGACTCCACAGACATTTTCTTACCCGGGGGGTGGGCATTCAGCTGAGATTCATTTCATTTCATTATTTATTTATTGTGCTTTTAGATTACTTTATTTAACTTAAAAGGGAAAGAAAAAAAAATAACACAAACTCATCCACTACAAACAAACATCGAAAAAATTGTCCATATCTATTACACCTTATCACCTTCTAGTTCCGTTGACTTCCCGCCAACTCCAGCTAGCTTTAAATTTATATTTAATAATAATAATAATAATAATAATAATAATAATAATAATTTATTTTCTAGTTCCATTGACTTCCCGACAAATCCATCTAGCTTTAAATTTATATTTAATAATAATAATAATAATAATAATTTATTATTTGTACCCCGCCCATCTGGCGGGGTTTCTAGCGCACTGTTTGTGTCTATATTAAATAACTAAGTCTGAAGGTAGACTTGGTTACAAATATGTACATATGGATCTGCCCCATATGGGGGGATAATCCCAGTGCTTCTGAGAGCTAGCAGAGCAGTCCTAGCTAAAAGCTGGTCCAACGAAGAAGGAAGTCAAAAAGAGGGAGGTGTGCTGTGTGACTCGTCCTTTTATTACCTGGACAGGTGAGGCCACGCCCACCTTCTGTCACATGCAAAAGGAAGGATGCTCCAGCCAGGAAGAACAGGAAGTTTCGACCGGCTGGACCAAACATTCCCTCGCATGTCTTCTCTAGCATTGCAAGGAATGTTGTACTTGGCTGCCTCTCATGGATCACGTCCCACGCCTCTCATGGATCACACTTAATGAAACGGTTGGGATTTGTCCCCTAATGTGAGCCCCTCGATGGGACCCCGGAAGCAAAGGGGGGTGTTCCTGATGGCCGGTGTTTTTCCATCCCCACAGGTGGGCCACGGCCCCTCCGCCCTCAACGAGTCGGTCATCGTGAGCTGGGCGCCCCCCCGACCGCTGGACGTGAAGTATGTGGGGTTCTCCACAGGCTGGGGCTCGGTCGGCGAATTCAAGATCTGGAGGAAGAAGGAGGCGGACGAGAACCACAACGAGGCCTTCACCCTGGGCGTCCCCCACAACGTCATCCCCGGGTCGGAAAGGGCTACTGCCTCTGTCATCGGTACTGGACGGCGCAGGCGGATGAGCTGGGAGGGTGCCGAATTCCTGCATGTTCACTTGCTAAACTAGTCGGGGAAAGTACTGTATTTTTTGCTCTATAAGACTCACTTTCTCCCTCCTCAAAAGTAAGGGGAAATGTGTGTGCGTCTTATGGAGCGAATGCAGGCTGCGCAGCTATCCCAGAAGCCAGAACAGCAAGAGGGATTGCTGCTTTCGCTGCGCAGAGATCCCTCTTGCTGTTCTGGCTTCTGAGAGGCAGAATATATTTTTTCTTGTTTTCCTCCTCCAAAAACTAGGTGCTTCTTGTGGTCTGCTGCGTCTTATAGAACGAAAAATACAGTTACAGGTTTTGCATACAAAAACAAACGGAAACTTCATTCGCACCGGCCAGCAGCCGTAGCAATAACACAAAAATGGAACATACAGTGGTACCTTGGTTCTCAAACTTCATCCGTTCCAAAACCAAAGCGTTCCCAAACCAAGGCACACTGCTTTCCCATAGAAAGTCATGGAAACCAGATTAATCTGTTCTGGACTTAAAACAACCCTTAAAAGAGCAATTTAGCATGAATTTTCCTATCTGACGAGCCCATCAATCCATAAAACGAAAGCAAGAATCAATGTACGGTACTAGAAAATAAAGAAGGCAGTATTGTAGATGATAAACATTACAATTTATTTTTTTGTCTTCACCTGCACTGATGATAGTCGTTGTTTGGGATTTTATCCTTCCATCACTAGCCAAACTGGGTTTCCACACAGTCACAAAAACAAATGAACCGAAAAAGCCTCAAAAACAAAAACACAAAATAAAGAGCGAAAACAAAAGTGCCAAACTTAATCCGTTCCAGAAGTCCATTTGACTTCCGAAATGTCCGAAAACCAAGGCGCAGCTTCTGATTGGCGCGCGCGCCCTGGAAACAATAACCGACAGCCGCGTCGGATGTCTGGCTTCTGAAAAATTATTTGAAAACCGGAACAGCCACTTCGGGGTTTTGATCGTTCGGGAGCCGATTTGTCCGGGAGCCAAGGCGTCTGGGAACCAAGGTTCCACTGTATGTAACGTTGGGGAAATGCAAAATAAATGGCTTAAATTTCTGTCGTCTCGCTTGCCCGCAGGGGACGTGATGGGCCCGACCCTCAACAACTTGGACAACCTCTTGCAACTGCCTTTTGGCTGCGGGGAGCAGAATATGATCCATTTTGCACCTAATATCTTCGTCCTCAAGTACCTGCAGAAAACGCGGCAGCTCCGCCCCGAGGTGGAAAGGGAGGCTACAGATTACCTGGTGCAAGGTTAGAGCTCCATGGGGCAGCTTTATTTATTTCTCTCTCTTTTTTATTAAATTTTCCGCTTTACCATTTAAAACGCTCCTTTTTAAATCCCGGAGATATCCAGGACTCCCTTTCTTCTCTTTCCACGGTTCGTTTTGCACATCATAAATCCCTGCATATTTTACATAAACTGCGCCGTTCGGTTATTCCATTGTTACAACCACTGTGGCTTATTTATGCTGGTAAATTTATCTGAATGCTGCCAGCGTTTTCAAGGGTACACTATTTCCCCCCCATGTATTCCATAAACATTTTCCAGTCTTCTCCAAACTTCTTCTTGATCTCTTATTCTATATGTTAAGTCCATAAGCTGCTCATATTCCATCCTTCTTCTTTAGCCGGACCTCGCCTCCCGCCATCTTTTGTGCTCTCTGTTGGAACGTTCCGGGTGGCAGTAGAGGATATATTGTTTATTCATATCTTTCCTAACTTGCGCTAGCAAGTTCCTTTACTTAGCAGAGTTACATCCCCCTTTTTACACACACAGCAGATAGCTGGTCGCAGGCTCGTGTGAGCCTCTCACTATCATACAATTCAATCTGTCTCAGATTGAATTGTGTGTTCCTGCTAAGTTCCCTTGAATCCCTCTTAAAAGAATAAAGAGGCCACAATCTTATTCAAAGTCAGTGAAAGAAGTTGACTCACATCAGTTCACAGTTGGATTCCTGGAGGCAGACTTAGCTACAAATATGTAGATGTGGATCTGCCCCATAGGGGGGAATAATCCCAGTGCTTCTGAGAGCTAGCAGAGCAGTCCTAGCTAAAAGCTGGTTAAACGAAGAACGAAGTCAAAAAGAGGGAAGGGTGATGCGTGACCCGTCCTTTTGTTACCTGGACAGGTAAGGCCACGCCCCTCTTCGATCCCATGCAAAGGGAAGGATGCTCCAGCCAGGAGGAACAGGAAGTTTCGACCGGCTGGACCAAACATTCCCTCACATGTCTCCTCTAGCGTTGCAAGGCATGTTGTACTTGACTGCCTCTCATGGATCACTCTCTCTCCGCAGGGTACCAGCGCCAGCTGACCTACAAGAGGCAAGACGGCTCCTACAGCGCCTTTGGCGAGAGGGATTCCTCGGGGAGCATGTGGTAAGGGGGGCAAATGGGGTCCTTTGCGGGGAAGGGGGGCTGCCTGCCCGCTGGGACTGGCTGCCCTGGAGGGGGGCTTTCCGGGTGCCCAGACGACAATGCCCTCCTCTCTTTCGGCAGGCTCACTGCCTTCGTCCTGAAGTCCTTTGCCCAGTCGCGCGGGTTCATCTTCATCGACCCCAAGGAGCTCTCAGCCGCCAAGGACTGGCTCATCCGGCACCAGAAAGAGGACGGATCGTTCCCGGCACGAGGGCGGATTTTGAATAAGGACATACAGGTATCAGAAAAGGCGCAGGAGGCCAGGGCAGCCGCTAGGACCGGCCGATAACCTGGTTATCGCGATATGTCGCCAGCTAAACATCGCAGCGGGTGGCGCTGTGGGTAAAACCTCAGTGCCTAGGACTTGCCGATCGCATGGTCGGCGGTTCGAATCCCCGCGGCGGGGTGAGCTCCTGTCATTCGGTCCCAGCTCCTGCCCACCTAGCAGTTTGGAAGCACCCCTAAGTGCAAGTAGATAAATAGGTACTGCTTTATAGCGGGAAGGTAAATGGCGTTTCCGTGCGCTGCGCTGGTGTCGGCTCGCCAGAGCAGCTTCGTCACGCTGGCCAAGTGACCCGGAAGTGTCTCCGGACAGCGCTGGCCCCCGGCCTATAGAGTGAGATGGGCGCACAACCCCAGAGTCTGTCAAGACTGGCCCATACGGGCAGGGGTACCTTTACCTTTACCTAAACATCGCAGCACACTGGTATATCACAATATATCAATACACCATCCTTTTTCGTGTATAAGACTAGTTTTTTTAAAATACAAAAATCATGTTAAAAATTGGGGGTCATCTTATACAGGGGGAATTCCCCCCTTTCTTAATTTCGAGTCCCCAAAAATAGGGGGTGTCTTATACACAGGGCGTGTTGTACACGTAAAAATATGGTATCACGGTCAACCTCTTGGTATGTCACAATATATTGGTATACTGATATATCGCGATGTCTGCCAATCTGCGGGGGTTTTTTGGTGTGTTTTTCGAATTCCAGGGAGGAATCCACGGGAAGATATCGCTGACGGCGTATGTGGTCACTGCCCTGCTGGAGACAGGAGTCGCCTCTGAGGTAAAACTCAATGTTAAAACTTGGAGGGTGCTGGGATTCCCTTTTGGGGGGTACTTAGAAGCCAGGGTGTGGCGGGTGGTGCAAAAAAAGACCCCCAGACTTTGAAAATACCTGCTCATCTTGACCTGCCAGGAGAAAGGACCCTGGGGCAGTGGCTGGGCGACCTGGAATGGGCAATAAAAGATGGGTTATAATCTCATTCCTCGAGTCTTTATCAAGAGCACAAGCCAGAAGAGCGTGCACCACCGATTCGGGACGGTCATTTCCACAGGGACCTTTTTCGTATGGCATCTGTTGGCATCGTCCCTCAAGTCCAGCTGAGGGCAAGACACTCAATCTCGCAAGAGTCAAAGCGCGTCTATATTTTAGAATTGCTCAGTTATGCAGAGGGGCTGCCAGAGAGTCGAAAGGGGAAGGTGGAAAATAGTCATGCCACGAGCAAAATTTCCTGATTGTGGCCAAGTTGTTTTGACGCTCGAGATCATTTAAGCCAGGCACAGGCAAACTCAGCCCTCCAGATGTTTTGGGACTACAGTTCCCATCATCCCTGACCACTGGCCCTGTTAGCTTGGGATGATGGGAGTTGTAGTCCCAGAACATCTGGAGGGTCGAGTTTGCCTATGCCTGATTTAGGCGCTGACAAATTGACCTGTTTGCTTTGCTGGAACCCAAAGTGAGCGGCTGTTGTGGGGATAAACCACCGGAGTGAAGTTTTTTGAGGAAGACAATTTTAGCAGCTCAAAGAATCCCTGCCGGGGAAAAACCTCAGAGGACGGGGGACCTGAGAGTCTGCCGGATTTGGGGATTTCTTCCTCCGCTCTCCCCTTCCTTCCCGGCATAGGAAGAAAAGAGTTCGGTGGCAAAGGCCAAGCACTTTTTGGAATCCAACTTCTTCTCGGCCGAAGACCCCTACACGGCTGTGCTGACCGCCTATTCGCTCACGCTCCTGCGAAGCCTGTCTGCGCCCGCCGCCCTGCGGAAGATGAACGCCATGGCGCTCACGCAAGGTGAGTCAGCCGCCTGGCTGCCTTATTCTGTTTTAATAATAATAATAATAATTTTTTATTTGTACCCCGCCCATCTGGCTGGGTTTCCCCAGCCACTCTGGGCGGCTTCCCACAAAGATGAAAAAGACATTAAAATGTCACACATTAAAAACTTCCCTGAACAGGGCTGCCTTCAGATGTTTCACCTTATTTATATGTTTCAAGAGTTTCCAAATTTAACATCGAACGAAAGCCGTTGAAATAACCGCTCGACCCAACAGAGGCTTCCCCCCAAATTTTGCTGGGAAACACAACTCCAATTGGCCCTTTGCAAACAGCAGAAAGTCTGAACCAACACTGCGGCTGTTTCCAATCTAACCTGAGTTTTTACACCTTTGCAATAACTCCAAATATTCTACCGAAGGTTTCCAACCCTCCTTCAAGTCTGCCTGGTTTTGCTAGTTAAGATTTGCCAATGTGAATGTGAATTTTGTTATTACGGTCACAGACCAGTTCCGGCTTGCTTACAATATCGGAAAAATCACAAAACACAACAGGAATACATTGAATTGCAACTGGGTTTAACAGAGACAATTCAGGTATAACAGCAGTTAAAAATACACATTAAATCTTGATCGCTAAAATATAACCTCAAATTGTCATTTGAAACCTTAATCATGATTTGCCAGTGTGGCGTATTCCATTTCAAGCGCCGTTCTGCTTTAGGGGGGGGTATTGCCTTGCCATTTCTGCACTTATAATATCCCTGCTGCCATTGTTCCGGATAATAGAAATAAGTTCACCTGCCTTTTGAGGACATCCGTCGCAGTTATCCCTAAGAGAAATACTTCTGGGTTGCTTTCCCCCCTGGGAAATTCACCTTAAATATTCTCTTTCATTCGTTATATAAATCTCCCCCAAAACCCTTAACCTCTCACGTGCCCGGCTGCCTCAGCAAGACCCTCCCTCTCCTGTCCTCATCCGTTCTGTGCCCGCTGAGGACCCCCGGGGGCACCCCTTTGGGGTCCTTATCGGTCACTTGCAAAATTGGCCCGTTCTGGATTGGTGCCCCCCTCCTCCATATTGCATGGGACGCGGGTGGCGCTGTGTGTTAAACCACAGAGCCTAGGACTTGGCGATCAGAAGGTCGGCGGTTCGAATCCCCGCAACGGAGTGAGCTCCCGTTGCTCAGTCCCTGCTCCTGCCAACCTAGCAGTTCGAAAGCACGTCAAAGTGCAAGTAGATAAATAGGTACCACTCCGTCGGGAAGGTAAACGGAGTTTCCATGCGCTGCTCTGGTTCGCCAGAAGCGCCTTAGTCCTGCTGGCCACATGACCCGGAAGCTGGACGCCGGCTCCCTCGGCCAGTAAAGCGAGATGAGCGCCGCAACCCCAGAGCCGGCCACGACTGGACCTAACGGTCAGGGGTCCCTTTACCTTTTGACCTCCATATTGCCCTGTCCTCTTCTGGACTGTTGAGTTTCCCCCTCCAAAATTAAAAGGATATATAGATATCGTATTATTTATGCAAATTGATTTTCTCTGGAGTTAAAGATCTGACTGGGACAAACCTTGTTATGCCGAGCTCGTATTTTGCACAATTTGCATACGGTGTCTGTTTGATAATGTGTGGTTTGCTGTGCCTAATAAAGGACTGACTTTAAAAAATAAAATAAAAGGATTCCGAGTTCCCCCTGACCCGCCTCCTGTTTTCCAGACGGCTTCACCCACTGGAGTCTAATGGGCACCCTGGCGACGGACGAGGACACTTTCATGGGCTTCAACGACGGGCTCTCCCAGTCGGGTGAGTCTCTGCAGTTTGCAAGGGCGAAACATTAAGAGAAGGGTCTCCCTGGTGGGCTTTCCTCTGGGGTTGGGGGGGCATTTGAGGGTAGCGGGTGCGGATTCTGCAAAGACGTGGAAAGCGGGTCGGTGTCAAGCCAGGAGTGCAGGTTGCTGGAGGGTAGAAAAGGACTATTGACTCGGGGGGGGGGGGGACACACGCCGTGGGTTGCCCCTGCCCCACAATTCCCCGCTCTTCTGCACCCCCCCCCCTGCAGTGGTGTCGGCCGAAGTCGAGATGACAGCTTACGCCCTCTTGACGTACACCGCCCTGGGGGACGTGGCGTCGGCGCTGCCCGTCGTCAAATGGCTCTCGCAGCAGAGGAACGCCCTGGGAGGGTTTTCCTCCACCCAGGTGAGCCCTGCACGAATCCGAGAGGGGAGGAAACGCCCAGAAACAGAGGGAGCCCCCTAAAGGAGTGGGTGGGAAGCGCGGCAGCAGGGATCATCGGGTCGGGGACCGAGGGGTTAATCCTGCCGGGGGTGTGGCAGAAGAAGGGTTGCCCGGCAACCGGCCAGAGCGGCATGATGCTTGCTGCGGTCGTTTCATAGCTCAGTTGGGAGACTGGGAGACTCTGAACCATGGGGTCGTGGGTTCGAGTCCCACGTCGGGCCAACGTTCCCTTGCATTGCAGGGGGTTGGGCTAGATGACCGCTGGCGCCCAACTCTGTGATTCTATTATTCATTTGCACAGCACTTTTTTTCAGGGGGCGACACAGGCAAACAAGCCTTTCAACAGTCACAATCCAGTAATTCTGTGGTAATGGATGCGCCAAACGTTTGGATGGACTATTTTGTTCCTGCAACAGCGGTTGACTTTTCTTATTTGCGGAAAGACTTGTTTGCCTCTTTGATACTGATTGACGACCTTCTCTCATTTTGTCCATGCAGTTGATGATGATTATTTTTGTGTGACCCCATGACGTATTTTCTGTTTAAGAATTGTGAAACAATTGTCGAACAAATACTTTGTTCGAACATGATTGGCTGCGTGTTGCCTGCGGTTGCTTAGAGCTGCAAGCGGGTTGGGCTAGATGATTTCTGGGGGTCCCAACTCTGCGATTTCTTTTTATTCTCCCTCCTCGCCACCGCCCACAGGACACCTGCGTGGCCCTCCAGGCGCTGGCCGAATACGCCATCCTCTCGTACGTCGGAGGGGTCAACCTCACAATCTCTCTGGCCTCCACCAACTTGGACTACCAGGAGACGTTTGAGCTGAACCGGGGCAACAAGAAGCTTCTGCAGACGGCCAGGGTATAAAAAAGGGTTTCCCACCCCGGGGGAAGTAGAAGGGGCTCTGGGCCGCTGGGGACCCTGCCTTTCGCAGGGGGCGCCCGGTCTCCGCTTGGGGGTTTGCGGAGAGGGTCGGCGGTTCGATTCGCACGGTCCTGGGTTCGTTTTCCGACGATGCCCAACGGAGCTGCGGAAGACGTCCTTCCAGGCGTGAATCCCTGCTGCTGCTGCCGGCCCGTGTGGGCAATACTGAGGTCTATGTTTCCTCGACAGATCCCTTCGCTCCCCACGGGGCTGTTTGTGAGCGCCAAGGGAGACGGCTGCTGCCTCCTGCAGGTGAGGGTCTCCCTAGACTCGGGGTCTTCGGTTCCTGGGCTGGGCCTCATTCTGTATCCTACTACCCCCCAAAGAAATCAGAACCCCTGGGAAGCTGCTGCCAGCCTGTGCAGACAACGCACACCCGGATGGAGCGAGGGCGTAAGGCTCTGATTTAATTAAGCCCTTTCCGGAGAACGGTGAGGACTAGCCCCTTGCTCTGTTTTCAGTGAGGACGCCTGCTTGGAGTGCAGAAGGGTCCTAGGTGCAATATCCCAACTGTGGAGTTTGCCCCGAGTTTGGAACCCCAGGGAGCTGCTTCTGCCTGTCCGTGTCGGCAACATGCAGCCTGGTGGTCTAACTCCATGCAAGGCAGCATCCCGTCTACCTTTTCCCATTTTTAAAATAATTTTTATTAGTTTCCATTTGCAAAAGCCCAAAATACGCCTCATTGTATCCATATCAAATCACAACACCCAATCAAACATCCATTAATCAAATATCCAGTTGTATAAATTTGGTGGCTAGAATTACAGGTTTAATCATTTTTTTGTTAATTCTGCTCCCAAAGTCTTATTTAACCCAGTTGTATTCCGGTCATAATAACGATCCCTTATTCAACAGCTGCAATATTTATAACTTCTATTTGTATTCACGTATTTGATAATTTATTAGTGAAGATCTATATCCTTCCACAGGCAGATTCCTGTTAAAATCGTCTCTGCTCTTTCATGAAGACTAAAAACTTAATTTTTTTTAAATCGCGAGGGCTAGAAGCTTTCCTTTTTAAGGGAAGCGTGCCTGCCTGGCATGCAGAAGGGCCCGTGATTAAAAAAGCAAGTTTCTAATCCTCGTGAAAGAGCAGAGAAGAAGCTGATTTAAATGGGACATTGCCTGAACCCCCGCTGCTGCCGACCCGTGCGGGCAGCACTGAGCCGGGCGGAATAAAACCAGAGCTCATTTTCGTTTCCAGATCGACGTTGCCTACAACGTCCCCGACCCAGTGGCCAAGCCCTCCTTCCAGCTGCTGGTCAACCTGCAGGAGCCCAAGATGAAGAGGCACCGGAGAGCCCCCCCACGGCCCCTCAAGCCCGGCCCCCCGGAGGAGACCCCCCAGCACAGGGCTGAGCAGGCGCTGGGGGACGACGACGACCCGGCTGCAGACCAGGACCAGCAGGAGTACCGGGTGATGGTGGAAGCCTGCATGAGGTCAGCTTCGGGGTGGGGGGCTCAGGGCGGGGGGCTTGGGGTGGGGGGCTGACAGGGCTGGCCTACCTTGCATAGACTGGCATAGATAGATAGATAGATAGATAGATAGATAGATAGATGGATGGATAATATTTTGGAAATGTACATCCAGTTGTTTTTTCATTTAATTTTTGGGGGACCCCCAAGCGAGTGGGGCCCTAAGCTAGAGATTGTTGAGCTTATACATCTATCCAGCATAGATAGATAGATAGATAGATTAGATAGATATAGATAGATAGATGATAGAGATAGATAGATAGATAGATAGATAGATAGATAGATAGATAGATAGATGATAGATAGATAAAGGTAAAGGGACCCCTGACCATTAGGTCCAGTCGTGGCCGACTCTGGGGTTGCGGCGCTCATCTCGCTTTATTGGCCGAGGGAGCCGGCGTTCAGCTTCCGGGTCATGTGGCCAGCAGGACTAAGCCGCTTCTGGCGAACCAGAGCAGCGCACAGAAATGCCATTTACCTTCCCGCCGGAGCGGGACCTATTTATCTATACTTGCACTTTGATGTGCTTTTGAACTGCTAGGTTGGCAGGAGCAGGGACTGAGCAACGGGAGCTCACCCCGTCATTGCGGGGATTCGAACCGCCGACCTTCTGAGCGGCAAGTCCTAGGCTCTGTGGTTTAACCCACAGCGCCACCCGTGTCCCTAGATGGATGGATAGATAGATAGATAGATAGATAGATAGATAATATTTTGGAAGTGTACATCCTGTTTCCCCCCCTAGAGCTAGAGCTTGTTTAGCTTATACGTAAATCCGGCACTGCTCAAACCCCCGAAATCCTTTCTTCCTTCTCTTCTCCCCTCGACCTCCCTCTCCATGGACCCCCGGGTGCCTCTGGGGCAGGTGGCTGCATTTGGGGTCTTCCAACATGGCCGTCCTGGAGGTCCCCCTCTTCTCAGGCTTCCGAGCCGACCTGGAAAGTCTGGAACAGGTAAGCGCCCGCCCCTGACTGCACATCTCTGGGGTCTCTGGGGTCATCTAGCCCAACCCCGGGCAAGTTGGGGGCAGACCCAGCCACAAGGTCCGGCTGACCCCTTTCTCCCCCTCTCCTTTTCCGCCTCTCCCAGCTCCTCTCCAACAAGCAGATCGGCCTGAAACGCTACGAGGTGGACGGCCGGAAAGTCCTCTTCTATTTCGACGAGGTGAGTCGGCAAGGCTGGGGAGCCACCACTCGGAAGGCCCTGCCGGAAGTGGGGGGAAATCCTGGGGTGGGGTTAGGGGTGGGTGGCCCTCTTTTGGAGGAAATGGGGGATTTGGAGGGCTGGACCCCCCAAAAAGGAGGAGAGGGCTTAAATTGTCATTTAGACTGGAGGGGGGCAGCTTTGGTTCACTTTTTTACTCTTCTGGGTAGAATTCCTTTATAATTTTATTTTCCCTTTCCTCGTTGTGCAATTATTTCAATGACAAACAACCTCTTTACATCATCACTCTTCGACTTCCCTCCTTTCTGCACAATTACCGTATTTTTCGCACCATAGGACACACTTTTTCCCCTTCAAAAATGAAGGGGGAGTGTGCGTCCTATGGAGCGAAGACAGCATAGCCCCGTGACCCTCTGCTGGCTGGAGAGGTGACACGCAGCTATGGCAGGAGCCTCTATAGCCGAGCGCCTTTCCGCTGCTCCCTGGCCTGCTCTTTGGGGCTGGTGGTGGGCTTCCCCCCGCCAGCCCCAAAGAGCAGGTCGAAAGGAACCTGAAGCCTGGAGAGCGAGAGGGGTCGGGGCGCACGGACCCCTCTCGCTCTCCAGGCTTCCAAGGTAGCCGCCTGAAGGCATCTGAACGCACCTTGAACGGCACCTTGTTTTAGAGGGGGGAAACAAGAGGGGGGAAATTCTCCCCCTCTCTGTGCAGCGCCTCCTGCCGCTTCGCTGAAGGGGCGCTGGGCAGAGAGCGGAAGAATTTTTTTTTTCTTGTTCTCCCTCCTCTAAAACAAGGTGCGTCCTATTGTCCGGTGCGTCCTATGGTGCGAAAAATACGGTACTTATTTTATATCTCTCCCCCCCCCCCACGGCGTCTCTGATTCAAATATAATTTCCCATTAGACTCCCTTTTAGTTTAATTTCTCAATGGCACAAGTTGAAGCCAACCTGGCTAATGTTTTAAGTTGTCTGCATCTTCAAATAATCAGTAATTCTCCATCGGATTTTTAAAAGTCCCCCTCCTTGGTTTCTTATTCTTCCGGTACATTTCGCCATTTCTGCATATTCCATCCATTTCCATTGCCAGTCCTCCGTTGTAACTTGTTTCTTTTTTTCCCATGGGGTACGGGTTGTGTGTGTTCCTTCCTGCTGCCCCCCCCCCCCCAGGCTGCAACATATCACCAGCTAAACATCGCAATATACCGATATGTCACTTCAAACTGGTTTGGGATGATAAATCGATATATCGCCCCGTCCTAACGCACGTCACGATTCACAGTATATTGCCAGGTTTAAAAAATACCATTTAAACCATATTACGACATGGATTTCAAACTGGTTTGGGATGATAATTTCAATATATCGCCTGACCCTACTAGAAACTAACTGAAGGTAGAAATAGTATTGTCAGAGCTGCCTCTAGGTCCCAGCTCACAGAGGACCAACGCCCGGTTGATGTAATGTACAAAAGTCTTTATTGAAGTTTAGTTTCCATTTCAAACCCCAGAGCGTGCAGCCCTACGTCTTGACTCTAGATCGGCGAAGTCCCCTCTGAGTCACTATCCCTTGCGCACCAGTTTAAGATCCTAGCCCGGCTCCACCTCCTGCGCTGTTCCTTCCTTCTCTGGGTCCTTCTGCCCCCTGGGGTTTCCTCCTTCCTGGACTCTTCTGACGCTGACCCCCCTGATTCTTGCCCCTCCTTCCGGCGGGCTTTAGGACCTGGCTCCCTATCCGGGCTCCCTGCTGTGCCGCTCGCCTGTACATTTGAACTTGGCGCGCGCGCCCAGCCGGTAACCTTCCTCCTGACCGTTTCCCCGCTCTCCGATGTGGGCGTGGTCAAACCTGACTCATCTCCTCTCGCTGGTGGTGAGAACACTGGTCCCGATTCCTGGGACTCCCCCTCCCTACTGCGCTCTGGTGGGGAAGCTGGTCCTGATTTCCAACTGCTGCTCAGGGAGTCCCCGCTGGCCCCTTCCTCCTGGGGTTTGCCCCCTGGAGCCCCCCTTGCCCTGGCCATCGGCGCTCCCTTCTGTGAATCTTCCGATTCGCTGGAGAGGCTCGTGGAATCTCTCTGGCCACTGTCACTGCCTCCACCCCACTCGGATTCCTCCTCCTCACTCTCCATTTGCTCCATCTCCTGTGTCTCTGCTCCTGAACCCCTGACAAGTATATTTTAAAAATTGCAGCTGTGGCTCCGCCCCGGTTGGCCCCACACACCCCAGCATGTGGCCCCAGGAACATCACCCGTCAGCTTCCGAACACAAGAGGCGGCCCTATTTTCTGGAAAGGTTGTGGGCTTGGGGTAGCGAGCCCCTCCTGCAGCTGCCCCCCTCTGTGGTGGGTTGGCGGGGGCCGCGTAAAACGGCCCTCGGGACCTCACCGAATCGCCTCCTCCCCAGATCCCAAGCCAGTGCGTGACCTGCGTCAAATTCGTGGCCTTCCGGGAATACGTTGTGGGGAAGACGGCCCCCGTCCCCATCAAAGTGTATGACTACTACGAACCAGGTACGTCGGACCCACCTGTGCCCCCCGCCCCACCCCCCGTCACTGGCAGCCCCCTCTTCTGACCCGCCTCTCACACCCGCAGCCTTTGAAGCCACCCGCTTCTACAACGTCAGTGAGAACAGCCCCCTGGCCCGGGAGCTCTGCGACGGACCCCTCTGCAACGAGGTGGAGAGCGGCGCCAGCCACTGGGTCGGTGAGTCCCGAAGGCGGGCGGGCGGGCGGCTAGTCTCACAGGTGTAGCCCCTTCTTGCGCCTGCCGGGCTCAGAAACGCTGTTCTGCCTTTTTCCCCTTAAAAAAACCCAGAACGGCTTAGAAATCTCGGCAGTAAAGGGCAGGCGCTGGCACGGCACGAAAGGAAAGGGAGGGAGGGAGGAAGGAGGAGGAAAAAGGAAAGGTGGGCCAGTGGTTAAGTTTGGCAGCGGGTCTTTCGCTGGGGGGTCACAGGGCCAAATCAGAATGGTCCTATACAGTGGGATCTTGGTTCTCAAACGCTTTGGTTCCCAAACTCCAAAAACCCAGAAATAAGTGTTCCAGTTTCCGAACGGTTTTTGGACGCCGGACGTCCAACACGGCGGTCGGCTGTTGCTTATGGGGCGCCTGCGCCAATCAGAAGCGTGCCTCGGTTTCCGAACATTTCAGAAGTCAAACTGACTTCCAGAACGGATTAAGTTTGGTGCTTTTGTTTTCACTCTTCATTTTGCATTTTTGTTTGCGAGGCTTTTTCGGTTCATTTGTTTCTGTGACTGCGTGGAACCCAGTTCAGCTATTGATTGATTGATTGATTGATTGATTGATTGTGTGACTGTGGACATGGATAAAAGCCCCCCATCCAAACAATGACTATCATCAGTGCAGGGAAGAAAAAAAAAATTAATTTTCATTTCTATCATCTACAATACCGACTTATTTATTTTATAGCACAGCACATTGTTTATTGCTTTCATTCTATGGATCAGTGGTCTCATTAGATAGTAAAATCTGTAAAATTGCTGTCTTAGGGGCTGTTTTTAAAAGCCTGGAACAGATTGTTCCATTTTGCATGACTTTCTAGGGGAAAGCGCTGTCTTGGTTTTGGAACACTTTGCTTTTGGAACGGACTTCCAGAACGGATTCCGTTTGAGAACCAAGGGACCACTGTATTATTATTATTTATTATCAATGGTCTGGTTAGATAGTAAAATTCATGTTCAGCTGCTGTCTTAGGGAATTGCTTTTAAAAGTCTGGAACGGATTAATCCGTTTTGCATGGGAAAGCAGTGCGCCTTGGTTTGAGAACGCTTTGGTTTTGGAACGAAATTTCTAGAACGGATTAAGTTTGGGAACCAAGTGACCACTGTATAAGAGGGAAGGTGATCGCACAGGCGAACCTCCTGCCTGGCAGCGGGTTAGACTAGATGACCGCTGGGGGTCCCTTCCATGGTTCTGCACCTTGTTTCGCTCCTTGCCTGCCCAGGTTTCGTCCACACGGGGCTCTGCAACAGCCTCTCGGGCTGCCAGGAGGAAGGCTACTTTGAGCAGTGTGAGTGTTCGCGGGATTGCGGCTCCGGCGGGGACCCCGTCTGCGGCTCCGACGGCCTTGTCTACCCCAACCACTGCCAGATGGAAGTGGCCGCGTGCGGGAACGGCACTCGGATTGAGCAAGTCCCCCTGGCCCAGTGCGCGGCCGGTAAGTCGCCCCCCAATCTTCCGGATCCCCTTGACCGGGTGAGCTCCCGTTGCTGGGTCCCTGCTCCTGCCCACCTAGAAGTTTGAAAGCACAAAGTGCAAGTAGATAAATAGGTACCACTCTGGTGGGAAGGTAAACGGCGTTTCCATGTGCTGCTCTGGTTCTCCAGAAGCAGCTTAGTGACCCGGACAAACTGTCCACAGACAAACTCCGGCTCCCTCGGCCAATAAAGCGAGATGAGTGCCACAACCCCAGAGTCGGTCACGACTGGACCTAATGGTCAGGGGTCCCTTTACCTTTACCTTTAAGGTGTTTTAAATTTGTTCTTAGCCGCCCTGAGCCTGGTTTTTGAACCAGGAAGGGTGGGGTATAAATAAATTTTATTTTTATTATTATTATTATTATTATTATTATTATTAACCGCGGCCATTGCCCTAGGAATAAGCTACATTACGGACTGGAGAATGGGTTGATGTAAATAGCTGCACCGGGCACTTTGAAATCTTCTTACATTCTTATCATTTCTATACCAACGGAAGTCGAGGCCTTCTGCATGCCAAACAGGTGCTCTTGTCACCGAGCTAAGCGCCGCCTTCCCCTCAAAAGCCTTTCAAGATTCTGGTCCTCAGGGTTTCCGAATCGAGAGGTGGCTTAAATAGGAGCACGGGAAGCTGCCTTGACGTGGAGTCGGACCAGGATCTGGCTCCACGCTGACCGCACTGACCGTGTTCCTCTCCGCAGGCCAGGATCACCCGGGAGAGACAGAGCCTGACTTCCGACCTCTGGAGCTGCCCGGTGTCTCGGAGCAAGAAACCCCAATCGGTGAGACCCCTCGACCACTGGATCTCTGCTTCTGGAGATATATATTTTATATCTATCTATCATCTATCTATCATTCATCTCCATCTATCTCATCTATCTATATCCATCTCATTTTTCTATCTCTATCATCTATCTTATCTATTTTATCTATCTTATCTATCTATCATCTATCTATCTATCTATCTATCTATCTATCTATCTATCTATCATCTATCTATCTATATCTATCTATCTATATCTCATTTTCTGTCATCTGTCTATCTATCTATCTATCTATCTATCTGTCATCTATCTATCTATCTATCTATCTATCTATCTATCTATCTATATCATCATCTATCTATCTCATGTTTCTATCTCTATCTGTCTATCATCTATCTATCTATCTATCTATCTATCTATCTATCTATCTATCTATCTATCTCATTTTTCTGTCTTTATTATCTATCTATCTCTATATCTACCTATCTCTTTTTATCTATATCTATCTATTTCATCTATATTTATCTCATTTTTCTATCTCTATCATCTATCTATCTATCTATCTATCTATCTATCTATCTATCTATCTATCATCTATCTATCTATCTATCTATCATCTATCTATCTATCTATCTATCTATCTATCTATCCACACACACATTTATATCATATCATAATCAGGCTTCCAAACCGTTTTGCGCTACAGTGGGACCCTGGTTCCCAAACGCCGAAAACCCTGGAAGTGAGCAACTACTGGCAAAAAACAAGAGAGCGTGGGAATGATTAGAAATTTGGAAAAGTAACCCAGGAACCGTTTTCCTGCTGATGGTTCCCTTTTGGCTCCGGGGGGGGGGGGTGTCCTGGCCCCGTTTGACCCCTTTTCTCTGCCTTTCAGAGGAAGCCCCCACCCCCCAGCTGGACTTCTCCTACTACTCCTACGAATACGAAGTCGACCCCTACGCCATGTCGGAAGGGGACGCCTTTGAGCTGACGGCCCCCAGCAGCACCGCGGCGGCAGGAGGGGGCCGGTTTCAGGGGACGGCGGTGCCCACGGGGGAGTGAAGGGTGAGTGGGGACCCCGGGGTGGGGCGGAGGTGGGGCAGGGGCTCATGACATCATCCTGCCCCCCTCCAGCCCACAGGCCAGCAGCAGCCAGCAGCCAGCTGGCCTTTGCGGTTCCGACTTAGAGGATCTATTGACCTATATTTCAAGAAATATATTTACCTCTTAATTGGGAAAAAAGAAAGCCCAGGGCCCGATTCAACTCCTGAACGTAATGGGGCCTTTTATAAGTCCAACTGTCCTTTGTCAACAAAAAATGGTTATTATTGTTATTAGGGGAAGTAATTTGATTATACTATAACTGAAATAGGAATTAGTAATTATTAGTTGTTATTATCAGGCGGAGTAATTTTATTCCGTTCTCATTTCAATTATTATAATTATTGTACTGTTACAGATATAGGAATTAGTAATTATTGGTTATTAATCAGGGGAGTAATTTGATTCCATTCTCATTTCAACAACAGTAGTTGTAGTAATAGTGATCATCATCATCTATTAATGAAATGGAAATTAGTAAATATTAGTTGTTATTGTTAGGGAGACTAATTTGATTCCATTCTCATTTCAATAATATTAGTTGTTGTTATTTTATACTATTACTGATAAAGGAATTAGTAAATATTACTTGTTATCACTAGGGGGAGTAATTAGATTCCATTCTCATTTCAACAATAGCAATTAGCAATTATTTGTCATTATTAGTAATCATTATTATTGATATGGATTACTTTGGAATCAAATTGCACCTTCTAATCCCTTCCTTCTCCCCCTTTCTTTCTGTTCTCCTCTAGGGCTCTCTTCCCCCCAATCCAGCAGAGGCTGCCCCACGCCGGAGACCCAGCCAGGCTTTTCCCTCTCAGTGCCGAGCCAAAGCCCAGCTGCCCCCCAGGCAAACTTTGCCCATCCTACCCACCCCCCAGGCCCTCCGTGCCAACCCCTTGCCCCCTTGCGCCACGCCAACCCAGGAGCTTTTCTGCCGCAGAGGTGGAGCACGGACTCCCTCCCTCCCCAGCCAAGCCTCGCTCGGATCCAGACCCTGCTTCCTCCCCACCTCACCCGGCTTTGAGAGGCAAAGGTGGGCAAGGGGAAGCTGCCTGCCCGTGCCCGGCAAGATCTCACGGCACCCTCAAGACGCTCCCCGAACCTCACCCGCCCGAATTGCCACCCTTCGTCAGAACTTTTCCGTCTCTGCTTCTGTCGTGCTGCGGCGGGTCAGGCTGGATGACCCCCGGGGCCCCGACACACAACTCTGCAATCGAGGAGCCAGGGCTAGGCTTGGGGGGTTTCCTGCCTCCCCATTCCCACCAGATTGCTGGAATCGGTTGTTCAGGATGTTCCCTTCCTTTCCACTAGGAAACGTTCTCCGTTCTGCATTTCCATCCCGCCTTCCTCCCCGAATGCTTGGTGTATAAACCTGCCCCGTGAAAAGGCCTTTTGTCCAACCCACCCGGGGGCGCCAAACAATCCCCTTCCCCTCTTGAACCCACAACCCCTCGCTTTTCGCTTTAAAAAGAGCAGGGGCCACAGAGAAAAGGTTTCCCATATTGTTGGCAGATCCCGAGCCACAACTTGGGGATTTTCTCTTTTTTTGGAGGGTGAGAAATCAGCCTTCCCCCCCCCTCCCATGTTGTTTTCTTTGCACAAACACCCCCCGCAACAATCCCAGGGTGCCAGGACCCCCTCTGCCCCACCTCTGAGCAAGGCAGAATGTGCCCCCTTCGCTCGGCGGCTACCCAGAACCCTTTTGCTCTGCTGGTATTTATTTTGGAAACGGCTGTTCCGCCCGTCCAGGGTGTGGGGGGGGTGACCAAGTGGGGCAGGCGAACCCCACCCCATGGCATCCGGCAGCCCCTCTCGCTTTCTCCCATTTCTGCCCTAGACTGGGGACCCCCCCCTCTTCCAGCACGACCAGCTCCTGCACCCCAGAAGAGCTGGGAGACCCCTGCCCTCCCTCTTCCCCCAGCCCCATTTCAGTAGGGCGGTCCACAAACCCGAGGCACGCGGAGCGGGAGCTGCGGACCTTGGCACACATTTCGGTAGCGAGTTCGAGTGTCCAGGTTGTGGGCAGGTGGGGGCACGGGAGAAGAAGTTTGATTTAGATGCTGATAAAATATTTTATTAAAAACCAATGTCTAAAAATCAAACGGCGCCTCTTGTTTCTTTCCGGAGAAAGGCAAGGGTTAGGACAATCCAGCGTTCTCATAGGTCCGTTTGACAAACTTTTGCCTAAAAACGACGGAACGGCGTTTCGAAATCTTGGGGGTGGAGGAGAAGGTCGCCCCAAAAATCAACAAATGAATTTTTTGTTTCTCTGTGTGACTGCATCATGTATCCAAATTATCCAGCGCCTGTTGCGAATCAGGTTTGCGAACAAAATCTACAGGCTTCCCGCTGTTTGCAAAGGAGCAAATAAAAGCTGCGTTTTCAGCTGAATTTGGGGGGGGGGCACTTGTGCTGAGCTATTTCCACGGTTTTGTTCTTTCCATTGCCCCCTTTCTGAGCGAAAGTTTGTCCCTTTACAATGCAGCAGACACGTCCAATCGGTCGATCGCAATCCACTGGCCAATTGCAGGGTCAATCCTGGTTGATCGCGTGATCCTGATCGATCACCCCCCCCAAAAAAAAACCTCAGCAACTTTGGTCAATCCAATGAGTACATCACTGCCAGCTTTGTCATAGCGGGAGAGTAGATTGCAGTCTCTTGGGAGTTGGGCATGCAAGGCAGTACAGGAAATTGTGGGGGTATTTTTGGGGGGGTGGGGGAATCAATAAGTTATGATACTGTATTGTCCAGTGCCAAGGGCTTTCTGGTGGTTCCCTCCCTGCAAGAAGCCAAGTTACAGGGAACCAGGCAGAGGGTCTTCTTGGTGGTGGCACCTGCCCTGTGGAACTCCCTCCCACCAGATGTCAAGGAAATAAACAACTACCAGACTTTTAGAAGAAATCTGAGGGCAGCCCTGTTTAGGGAAGCTTTTAATGTTTAATATTGTGTTTTCATATTCTGTTGGAAGCTGCCCAGAGTGGCTGGGGAAACCCAGCCAGACGGGCGGGGTAGAAATAATAAATTATCATTGTTTTGTTTTCATGCCAGGGCCTGGGAGCATTTCGTGGGCAGCGTCTCTTTGCTGGTTTTCAGGGAGACGGCCGAGTCCTTCCTTGCGCCAAAGATCCTCCCCGCCACCTTGGCACGGAATTCCTCCGAGGCGTAATAGTAGACAAATGGGTCTATGCAGGTGTTGCCGGCGCTCGCCGCCAGGGCCCCCATGTATGCCACGTAGAGGGTCCCTCGGGCCCCGGCGCAGCGGCTGGAGTAGTGGAGGAGCAGGAGGACGTGGCTTGGGGTGTACAGAGCCACGACCGACGCCACCACCACGACGGTCAGCTTGATGGCGGTGGCGTAGCGGTCCCCTTTCCCCGCCAGGACCCGCAGGGTGGCACCCGAACACAGCACCATGACCAGCAGCGGGGCCACAAACCCGCCGGCCACCAGGGCGACGAAATAGGGGCGGAAATAGGTGGCGTCGTCTTCAGTGGGCAGGGCGTCGTGGCATAAGACGCGGCCCGTGCCCAGCAGGGGGAACGACTGGCGCCGCAGGGCCAGGGGCAGCGCCGAGAGGATGGCAGCCCCCCAGGCAGCGCCGCAGGTGCCTGCCGCGAAGGCCGGGCTGCGGAAGGAGCGGGCGAGGAAGGGGTGCGCCACGGCCAGGTAACGGTCGGCGCTGATGCAGGCCAGCAGCAGGAGCGAGCAGTACATGTTGGCGTGGAAGGCGGCTGTGTTGAGGCGGCACGTGCCCTCGCCAAAGGGCCAGTGGTTGCCCAGGTAGTAGTAGGCGGCCTTGAAGGGCAGGAGGAGGCCCAGGAGGAGGTCGGCGGCTGCCAGGTTCATCAGGAAGATGGTGGACGGGAGCTTTTCGACACGCGTGGCCAGGACCCAGAGCGCCAGGGCGTTGGCGGGCAGCCCCACCAGGCAGAGCAGGGCGTAGAAGGAGGGCAGCAGGAGGGTGGTCAGGGGGCTGTCCAGCTGCGCCTGTGAGGATGGGGGCAGGACCAGGAAGGTGGTGCGGTTGAGGGTCACCTGGGCAGAGGGGATGGCACGGGGGCACAGGCCAGGCGGCGGGCGCTGGGGGGCCTCTGTCCCGTTGGGGGTGGCATAATCTGGGGAGGCGGAAAGAGTTTGGGTTAGTGGTGTTGGCACCAAAGCCCGCTGCCCATGTCCTGTCAAGTGGGGTTTTCAGAGGGGGGCACCACCACCCCCCAGCTTCCGTGGGGCAGCAGCTGTGTGAATTATGTTTGAGATATCTCTGCGAAATTTCAAATTGAAAAACTCAATTTATTTTCAAGAAAAGGAAGTCCCGACGCCTGTTTGCCGCAGCACCCGGGCCAAAGGCAGAATCCTGCACCCTCCTGCCCAGCTAAAAAGGGGGGGCTGGGGGTCTTCCTTGCCACTTACCATCGTAGTCGTCGGCCACCGCAGCCTTCGCCGGCTGCCCGCACAAGAGGAACAGCGTGAGCAGCCGGAGAGGCAGGCTTGGCCCCTGCGCTCCGCACAGATGCATCCTGCTTTGGAGAAGTCGCTGCTGCAAGGAGC
Source organism: Podarcis gaigeae (assembly GCF_964106915.1). NCBI lineage: Eukaryota > Metazoa > Chordata > Lepidosauria > Squamata > Lacertidae > Podarcis > Podarcis gaigeae. The sequence goes on along the minus strand of NC_139696.1, from coordinate 698,351 downwards.
AACATCCTGGCTCAGCCTCTTAACTCCAGGAAACACTCCCCACCCCAAACCCAGTGACACTGCAGGGTCGCCCCCCCCCCCCGCAATTCCCTTGCACGCAACAAAAGTCTTTTATTTCGCGGAATCGGCAGAGGAAGAGGCAGGCCTGAGCCAGATGTTGCTCAGACCACAGCTAATCTCCCCTTGGTAGAATGACGGATCTGGCGCAGGACGCTGAACTCTTGGCTTCGCCTAAACTCAACCCCCCCCCCCCCAGTCTTAATATCCCAAGTGCTGCAAGATCCCAAAAGCGCCTGGACTAAAATTGTCTGTCGAAAACTTCACTCTTGTGGTTTATCACCACGGCGGCTACTCACTTTGGGTTTTAGCAAAGCCAACAGTCTAATTTGTCAGTGCCTAAATGATCTCAAGAGTCGGAACAACTTGGCGACAATCAGGAAATTTTGCTCGGGGCACGACTATTTTCCACCTTCCCCTTTCGACTCTCCGGCACCCTCTCTGCATAACCCAGCAATTCCAAAATATAGACGCGCTTTGACTCTCGCAAGACAAAACTCTTCTCTTTCGCGAAATTGGCAGAGACCTGTCCCAGTCGTTTCTGAGACCACAGCTGGGAGAGGGAGGGCAAAGGGCTTTATTCCATCTCAGCCACAAATGGGGTTATCGAGGCTGTGGGGAGGCCAGGTCGCATGCTGGGCATGCAGAAGGCTGGCATGCTGAATGCCCAGCAGCACCTCCAGCCCGGAGCAGGGAATGAACGAAGAAGGAATGAATGGATCTTTATTTGCGTCAGCCACCAACCATTGCAATAAAACAATTCGATATACAAAGAATAGAAACAAAAAGTCAATGCTATAAAATACATTTTAGGGCAGGCAGAAGCAAACTCTGGCCCTCCAGAGGTTTGGGACTACAATTCCCATCATCCCTAGCTAACAAGACCAGTGGTCAGGGATGATGGGAATTGTAGTCCCAAACATCTGGAGGGCCGGAGTTTACCTATGCTTGTTTTGGGTTTTGAATCAACGGTCAAATAGTGGATCTTATTCCGATTGCCCCGGCTAAAAAGCTTGCCACCTTTGCCGTCACTTGCTCATCTTGATCTGCCAAGAGAAAGGACCCTGGGGCAGTGGCTGGGCGAGCCGGAATGGACGGAAAATAGAAATAACATAATGGAACGTCATGAGCACAGCACAAATTGTATAAATACTGGGCAAATTGTCAGTAAAACAATCCCAAACACATCAGTGCGCCTAGAGGCTAATCTTCCCGGGTAGAATTATGGATCTGGCACAGGACACTGAACTCTTGGCTTTGCCTAAACTCAAATCCCCCGGTCTTAATATCCCGAGTGCTGCAAAATCCCAAAAGCGCCGGACACTTCTAGCCCCACCCTGGAGATTCCACCAGGGATGGAAATTGAGACGTTCTGCAACCCAAGCAGCTGCTCTGCCTCTGAGCTTATGGCAATGGCTCCAGAAGTGGCCCCGGGTGCAGTTCCCAAAGGGGGGAGGGTCCCGAGGCGGCATCCTTCCGCAGGCTGTCTACGAGGGGCCTATTGGCGAGGGACGGAGACCAGCCGCAGGCTCTCTCTCCCCCTATTCTAAACATCCTTCGCGTCCCCACAAGGGCTTGTCCTGCTGCTGATAAGCGCTAGGAAATGACCTCGATGCAGAGAAATGGAGGAAGAGGAAACTTCTGGCGGCAGATAGCAGCCCACGAACGACACAGGAGACCCCCGCGTGTGGGGCAGAGCTCTGGGGCCAGGCAGCCCCTTAAATCGGTGGCGGCGAACCTATGGCACGTGCGCCAGATGGTGCACTCGGAGACCTCTCCGTGGCCACGCGCGCCACCGTCACCCCAGCACCAAGTTCGCCAGATTTTTACGGTTCCGTGAGACGGCGACAACCTTGTGTTTTCTTCCTTCTCCAGATGAAGTCCAGTGTGACCAACTTGGTCTTTCCGGCTTAGACTGGTTAGAGTGAGGAAATTGGGAGAGGGGGGTATTGGAATGTCAAGAAAGCGCGATAAAATAAATCCTGTGCCCTGCGTGAAACACTTGAGAAGACGAAGAGGAACGATGGAGGACAGCAGCAGCATCCGTTCTGAAAGTATGACAAAACAACCAGCATGCACACTAAAGCAAAAATCGTATTAATTGTTCCAAACTTTTGCCTTTCAATAAAAACCGCGTTTGTATAATTAGAAGCTCTGTTATTGTGGGGTTTTTTTGTTAATGTGTGAGTTGTTTTTTCTCTCTAAACTAAAACCTCAGTATTCAGGTTAAATTGCCATGTTGGCAATAATGAAGTGGGTTTTGGGTTGTGGTTTGGGCGCTCGGTCTGTAAAAGGTTCGCCGTCGCGGCCATTAATATCTTCCTTGACATCCCCCCCCCCCTTAAACTGGTGCAACCGTCTTCCAGTCTTGTCTGTGCAGAGATCGGGTTCTCCCTCTGGGAACTCGCACGCAGAACCCATCTCCCCTCAAGGGCTGGAAATGGGAACATTGCACCCGGTCCCGAGAAGGGGGCCCTCGGGCGACCCACGCCCCTCGCACGGGGGGCCCACCGCCTGTTCCGCGGGGGAAGGAAGAACACGAGGGAGCCTCTGGCGTTTTCAAAATTAATATTTTATTTTTACTTGATGTGCAAATAAATAATTTCTTTTAAAAACTACATTCAAAGAGTTGGCAAAAGCAAATACAAAGGCGGGAGGAAGCCGGGGGGGGGTGCGGTGGGGGGGGGATAGAGGAAGAAGAGAAGAGAGATCCTTCGGAGACGAAATAAAAATGGAAATTTAGGGGGGGAAACCCAGAAGCACTGTCTCTCGCGTTCTCTGCTACGGACAGATCTTTCCCGGCTTCCGGAAGCACACACCCCCCCCCCGCGTTGCCTTGCTGACGCCCCCCCCCCCCCAGAGATGGATGCTTTGCCCGCCCAGATTATAAATTAAATTGGGTTTATTTATTTATTTTTAAAAACAATGGGATGAAGAAATATGGCCAGTGGGAAGAGGGGGGGCTTGGTAGAGGAGGGTTTCTTCCCCCCCCTACAAATGGCCCCCCAATTAAAAAAAGAAAGAAAAGAAAAACGACACGTTAAGCCACAAAGCTACCATTTAAGTCATCGTTTCGTTAAGAGAGATTTTGGCACAGTCGGTCCCCCCGCCCCCCGCTTGGGAGAATAGCAGGTATGGGGGGGGGGAGATATGGGGATTGGGGAGGGAGCCTTCCTGGAGTCCAAGGAGGGTGGAGGGGGGGTCTGATATTTTTTGGAGGGGAGGTTTGAACCAATCAATTTCCTTGGGGGGGGGGTCTTCCATTCCTTGGCAGTGATTGGAGGGAGAGAGAGGAGGGGAGGGGCAGACCTCCCAAAACCACACGCACAAGTGTCTTTTGTTGACAAATTTGGAGGGGGGCGCAGAGAGAGAGAAATAAAAAGACAACAGTCCCCCCCCCCAGATTATCACGCAAAGGAAACGGAGAAACCAAGCCCCCCCCCAAAAAAAGAAACCACTCAGGGCAATGGCCTCCCCCCACTTTGGGACCCCAAGAAATAAACCCCTGGAGCGTCTTGGAGGTGGTGGGAAGAGAAGAAGACCCTTGATCTTGCCCCCCCCCAAAAAAACCCACAGCCAGGATGGTCCACAAAGTGCCCAAGGCGGGAGACGACCCCCCCTTCCAGGTGGGCTCGGCCACCCGCGCCCCCCCAACCCACCAGACGCACACAAGAGTACAGCTTTTATTTTTTGCACCAAAAAGGCCACACACTCCATGGGGCGGGAAGGGGGGGCGTAGAAAGGAAAGCCCCCTTTGCTTCTCACAAGGCCTCGCGTTTGGGCGATAGGAAGTGCTCACCGTCCAGTGACCGATGGGGCTGGGGGGGTCATGAGAAAGGCCTGGCGGTGGCGGTGGGGGCTCCGAGTTTTCTCTCCTGGGTCCCTCCTTGCCATCTCCGGCCAAAACAAAGCAGTCCGAGGCCTGGAGAGCTCTGGGAAGACCCCCCCCCAGTCCGTCCCGTGCCACGCAGGGAGGGCGCCCCAAATGAGCCGTCCCCCAAAGTCACAAACCAAACGGAGAAAATGACACTTTGCCCCCCGCAAAGCTGGTCGGATAAATACCAGGGGTGGGCTGGCTGCAGGACACCCACTGCCCCCCCCCCCGGCCAGAGGGAAGGAGGGAGAAAAGGGGTTCAGGGGGAGGCCGGCTGGCGGCTGTACTGGACGCGGTAGCGGTTGACCGGGACGCCGTGGACGCTGAGCGTCTCGCAGGTGGTCTTGCAGGGCAGCAGGTCCTCGTCGTCGTCGCCCATCAGCCAGTCCTGGACCAGCTCCGACGCCTCGCGCCCGGCGTGCCGGCTCAGCCAGCCCAGGTGCCAGGCCTCAAAGCGCCGGTGGTAGCGCAGCAAGACCGACGGCTGTGCCTGCCGAGACAGAGGGAGGGGAGGGTCACCGGCGGAAATCGGCCCCCGCAAGCCGGGGAGCTGGACCTGAGCTCACCCACCCGAGGTCCCTCTCCTCTCTGTGCCTTTTCAGCCAGAGGTCCAGAACAGGGCTTTTTCTGTGATGGCTCCCCGCCCGTGGGATGCTATCGCCAGGTATTTACAGCGGTACCTTGGTTCCCAAATGCCAAAAATCCGGAAGTGTTCCAGTTTTGGGACATTTTCCAAACGTCCGGCCCCCCCACAAGGCCTGAGGGACAGTGGACCGGCCCCCTGCTGAAAAGGTTTGCTGACCCGTTATATAGGTTGTGATCTTTTCTGTGAACTGCCCTGAGACTTCCAGGTATAGGGCGGTATATAAACTTAATAATAATAATACCAAAAGACCTGCATGTAAATTTTATACAGAGGTTGTCGGACGTAATCCGTTCCGGGAGTCCGTTCAGCTTCCGGAACGGTTCGGCAACCCGAGGCACGGCTTCCGATTGGCTGCACCCAACTGGAAGCCGCGTCGGAAGTTCGGCTTCCGAAAAGCGTTCTTAAACCGGAACGCTTCCTTCCTGGTTTTCAGCCGATTTGTACGGGAGCCAATAATAATAATTTTGTATTTATACTCCACCCTTCCCAGCCAGAGCCAGGCTCAGGGCAGCTAACACCAGTAAAATTACAGTAAAAACATAATGGGGGCGGGGAACCAATTTAAAATACGGGTTAAAATTTACAACGCAGCCTCATTTTAACAGTAAGGTAAAGGTAAAGCGGCCCCTGACCACTAGGTCCAGTCGTGACCGACTCTGGGGTTGTGCGCTCATCTCGCTCAAGAGGCCGAGGGAGCCAGAGTTTGTCCGCAGACAGCTTCCGGGTCATGTGGCCAGCAGGACTGAGCCGCTTCTGGCAAACCAGAGCAGCGCACGGAAACACCGTTTACCTTCCCGCCAGAGAGGTACCTATTGATCTACTTGCACTTTTTAGCGTCCTTTCAAACTGCTAGGTGGGCAGGAGCAGGGACCGAGCAACGGGAGCTCACCCCGTCGAAGAGATTCGAACTCCGACCTTCTGATCGGCAAGTCCTAGGCTCTGTGGTTTAACTCACAGCGCCACCTGCGTCCCTTATTATTATTTTAACAGTAGCCCATAGATAAAAACCATAAGGGGAGGGGAACATAAGGGTCAGACTGAGTCCAAACCAAAGGCCAGGTGGAACAGCTCTGTCTTGCAGGTCCTGTGGAAAGGTGTCAAGTCCCGCAGGGCGCTAGTCTCTTGGGACAGAGCGTTCCACCAAGTCAGGGCCAGTACTGAAAAGGCCCTGTCCCCAGTTGAGACTGTACCACTGTAAAGGTAAATGAAAATAGCGCCCCCCCTCGAGACCCACCTGCCTGGCGCGGCCCAGGGCCCCCCGCCGGTACATGTAATCCTCCGCGTTCATGACGAAGAGCATTCGGTGGGTGTTGAGCTTGAACTTGCAGTCCACGTTGCAGGCGCTCTCCACCCCCACCAGCTGCTTCCAGGAGCCCCGGGCCTTGTCTCGGGCGGCCTGCACCTGGGTGCACTGCCAGCGCTGGAACTGCTTCAGGTTCCTGGGGGGCAGGAGAGAGGCAGGAGGGAGAGAGGGATGCCGCCTTTGCCCACCCACCCCGGGTCCCTGCTCTGGAGGCGGGAGCGAGACCCGCCCCCCTCGTGCGCCGGAGGGTCCCTCACCTCTGCAGAAAGACGGGTTTGAGGAGGAAGCCTTCGTTCTGGCCACTGGGGGTCCCCTCCACCCCCACGTACTGCTCGACGTAGTTGGCCAAGTGCTGGAGGAGAGAGGAAAAGGCGGGAAGCAAAGGGGGGAGAAACACTCGGAGGTTTGGGGGTGGGGGCTCGAGCTGGACACCCGTGGGTCAAACCGGGGTTTGTGGTTTGGTCCGTGCTAGCCCACCCCGCAGGAAGGCACGGACAAAACACAGGTTGGCTGCGGCGCAGCAAAATGCTGTCCCAGTGCAGCTGCCAAGCTAAACCGGGGTTTGCGGCTGCGGCGTTAAACCGGGGATTGAAACTGCAACGCTAAACCAAGGATTGGGGCTGCAGTTCTAAACCGGGGACTGAGTCTGCTAAACAAGAGACTGAAGCTGCAGTGTTAAACCGGGGATTGAAATTGCAATGCTAAAGCAAGGTTTGGGGTTGCATCGCTAAACCGGGGATAGAGATTGCAACGCTAAGCCCAGGATTGAGTCTGCAATGCTAAACCAGGGATTGCAGCTGCACCAAATGCAGGGTTGCAGCTGCACCACTAAACCAGGGATTGCGGCTGCCACGCTAAACTGGGGCTTGCAGCTATAATGCAAAACCAGGACTTGCGGCTGCCACACTAAACCAGGGCTAGCAGCTGCCACACTAAACCAGGGATTACGGCTGCCACTAAACCAGGGATTGCGGCTGTAATGCAAAACCAGAGATTGCAGCTGCCAAGCTAAACTGGGGCCAACCCAGCCAGCTGGGTGGGGTATAAATAATAAAATTGTTATCCTTGTTGTTTTCGGTCTTCCCAACAGCAGCAGAGAAGCGCAAGGGAGGCTGGCTGTGGTTTGCGGCCCACCCATTGGGACGCAACGCCTGAAGACAGAAGCAACCGGCCTCGGGGTCCGCACCCCCATCAGGGAGGGGTCTCACGGCGCGCGTGATAGGGAGGCGGGAATCACCTGGACTTCCAGAGGGTCTTCTGTCTGGGTCTCCTCCGTATCCAGCAGCTCAATGGTCATGATCACTTGGTCCTTTCTCTGAAGGAACATCACCTGCGGAAGGGCGAGGCAGGTGGTCACACACATGGGCTCCGGCCGCAAGAGGCGCCCCCTCCGTCCTCCCGCCGCCAGCAGTGTTCCAGGGGTCTCTCCCCGCCCCACTGGCGTGGCCGACTTCCCCCCACTTCCGGGCAAGCCGAGCCACAGAGGGTGGAGGGCAGGGGGGGGGCCGCACCTTGAAGCAATTCTCGTCCGCCATGCATCGCTCCGCCTTCCACTGGTAGCTGGTCTCCTTGGCCGCCCGGACGCACTGGGAGGACAGGTTGCCGCCGGCCGCCCCTCGCTTCCGCTCGCCCAGGTAGAGCTCCACCACCTTCAGGCAGACATCGTCACTCACCAGGTGGTGCAGCTGGAGCCAGGGGCACGGGGTCAGAATGTTAAGGTATCACAGAATAAAAACTCTTAAAACGCGCACATATCTAAACGTATGAACCATGTGCCTGGAATAATTCAGGGGAGCAATCCTGAGGCCATTTGGACCAGCCTTTCTCAAGCCGTGGGTCCCCAGATGTTGTCGAACTACAACTCCCCTCACCCCTAGCTAGCTAGGCCAGACCCCAGGGATGATGGGAGTTGTAGTCCGACAACATCTGGGGACCCGCAGCTTGAGAACCGCTGAATTTTGGACTCTCCCAATGACCTCAAATATTCCTCTTCAAATGGAGAAGCCTTGCCATTGTCTTTTCACTTGCAAATCCTGTCTTAAGGGCGCATTTGTGTATGAATAGGGTGAGGTTGTGACCTGGACTCAGGAATAAAGTATTTACCATCACAAAAGAACGGCCAGGATGCCCAGGTAATGCAATCAGTGACCATTATCAGGTATTATTATTATTATTATTATTATTATTATTATTATTACTACTACTACTACTATTATTATTAGTGCAAATTCTTCAAACGCCTTCCGTATCTCCTCAGAATCTTTTCTCCCACACGTTCCCCACCTTACCTTAATGGCACATGTTAATTGATCATTAATAGCTATATATCCCACACCTCTTTATACCATTCCTCTGTTTCATCTTCTGCTTGCCCCTTCCACCTCCTGGCCATCAGCTGTCCATAAATCTGTGAGCCAGTCCTTCATAGCCTGAGAACCTTCCGCCCCGTCGTAAATCGATAACAACGCTACCTTTGGGCTTCCGGTCAGCTTTTAACCCAGCGGTTTCTGTCCTCTCCTTAAACACCCCTTGTCAGAAAAATTGGACACTTCAATTCTGTGATTTGAAAGTCCTAGGCAAGGTAAAGGGGCCCCTGACCATTAGGTCCAGTCGCGGCCGACTCTGGGTTTGCGGCGCTCATCTCGCTTTATTGGCTGAGGGAGCTGGCGTACAGCTTCCGGGTCATGTGGCCAGCAGGACGAAGCCACTTCTGGTGAACCAGAGCAGCGCATGGAAATGGCGTTTACCTTCCCACCGGAGCGGTACCTATTTATCTACTTGCACCTTGATGTGCTTTCGAACTGCTATGTGGGCAGGAGCAGGGACCGAGCAACAATGGGAGCTCACCCCATCACCGGGATTCGAACCGCCGACCTTCTGATCAGCAAGTCCTAGGCTCTGTGGTTTAACCCACAGTGCCACCCGCGTCCTAGGCAGAGGCTCCCCAAACACTGGGGTCTTCCTTCCTCCGTGTGGAGCAGGGCAGGGGGCCTAGCTGCGGCCGGCCTCTGTCCCCCACAACTCCTGTCCAGAACCCCCTTGGGGTCAGGGCCTCCCCCTGCACACCAGTGCCCCCTACCGCCCCCCCAGGAGGCGGCCGGTACCTGCCGGACGATGTTCTGCACCAGTTTGTCCATGGTGAAGCCGACGTAGGCGTGGATGGTGAACATTTCCCGCAGGGTGTCTTCGTACTGGGTGGGGTCGATGTTGCCGTCCAGCAGGTTTCGCACCAGGTCCAGGAAGGCCGGGTAGTACTCCTCCAGCTCCACTTCGCCTGGCAAGAACGCACACACGAGACACAAAACCCCTCTGTGGGGTGCCAAGATGGGACACCCAGCATCTTGGCACGCCGGGGCTCCTATTCCCCAGCCACCCGTCAGGAATTCTGCGTCTCGGCGGGGTTGGGATAGATGATCTTTGGGGGCCCCGTCCGAATCTACAACTCTAGGATTCTGCGATCGCTCGAGACCGGAGGGTAGCGGAGGCAGTGTGGCCATTGAGCAGCAGGAGAAGACTGCCTCGGATCAGTGGTCTGTCAAGCCCGGTGTCGCCCATGTTTCAGACTTAGGGTTGTACTGCCAGCCGTGTCTGGAGATTGAAACACTTGACACTTGACTGCTTGGGGATAGCTCAAGCTAAGGTTCTAGTCCTCATGAATAAATAGGAACAGAAGCAGCTACCCTATCATTAGAAGGCTGATTGCCGAAGAATGGATGCTTTTGAATTCTGGTGCTGGAGGAGACTCTGGAGAGTCCCATGGACTGCAAGAAGATCAAACCTCTCCATTCTGAAGGAAATCAGCCCTGAGTGCTGACTGGAAGGACAGATCCTGAAGCTGAGGCTCCAAGACTTTGGCCACCTCATGAGAAGAGAAGACTCCCTGGAAAAGACCCTGATGCTGGGAAAGATGGAGGGCGCAAGGAGAAGGGGACGACGGAGGACGAGATGGTGGGACAGTGTTCTCGAAGCTACCGGCATGAGTTTGACCAAACTGCGGGAGGCAGTGGAAGACAGGAGGGCCTGGCGTGCTCTGGTCCAGGGGGTCATGAAGAGGCGGACACCACTAAACGATCTTATCATTATGATCATAGCTGGCGATGTGTCACAGCTCTCCAGCTGCTGCCAGCACGACGGGAGTGAGCGCCACACCGGTTTCACACACTCGCAATCACTGCACGGCTCTAGCTAGGAGGGCCAAGCGGTGAGGCCACTTCCCACCTCCTCCGCGACCCCCTTTCCCTCCTCCCTGGCCTTGCCGGGTGCTGGAAGCCGAGAGCCACCCCTTCCCCGGTCCCTGGCCGAACGCAGACCTCCTTCCCCGCCGCCCTGCTTACTGGGCTGCTTGAGGCGCAGTTCCATGGCCGGGTCGTTGGCCCTCTCCTTGCGGCCGTCGCAGAGCAGTTTCTCCCTCTCCTTCTCGGCCCGGAACTCCAGGAGCTGCTTTTGCGCCTGCCGGTAGATCTTGAGCAGCCGGGAGCAGAGTGTCTGGTGCAGCCGCAAGAAGAAGTACCAGTTGTTGTTGGCGAAAAACAGCGCGTAGACGTTGTCCAGAGAGCGGCGTGGCCGAGCAGAGGAGGGGGCGGCTGGGGCGGGGGGAGAGGCCGCCGCCGCTGCGCCCTCCGAGCCGCCGCCACCGCCCTTCTCCCTGGCGACTGCAGGGGGGTTCCTCTTGCGCAGCTCGTGCCCCTCCGGGGCGGGGGGCTTCTCGTCGGCAGGGGGAGTCCTTTTCCGCAGCTCGTGGGCTGCCTCCGGGGCGGTGGTGGAAGGGGGCAGCGGCTTGTCCTCCGCCGGGGGAGCCCTTTTGCGCAAGTCGCGGGTGTCCGGCGGGGGTGGAGGGGCGGGGGGCCGCTTGGGGCTGCCCTTGCCGGCCTCGGGCGCCTCTTCCAGGGCGGGGGGCGGGGGGTCGTGGCCGGGGGGCTGGGAGAAGAAGAGGTCGGGGAGAAAGCGGTGGACGATCTGCCAGATGGTGGCCTGGTCCTCCTTTTGGATGGTGGGCTGGCGCTTGACGTAGTAGCCCACCAGGGCGGCCGCGTCCTCCAAGATCTGCTGGTCCTCATAGACAAAGATGAGGTGCGGCTCGTTCAGGGCGCCCCGTCCCTCGGAGTGCTGCTCCTGGTGCTGGAGGAGAGAGAGAGAGAGAGAGAGAGAGAGAGAGAGAGAAAGAGAGAGATGGACTTAACGACATCTTTATTGTCCTTGTCCCACACAGAACAATGAAACTGAAAAATCTACATAAAACTTTCAGAAACCCCTAACAACTCTGAAACCCCATTTTAAAATACAATGGAAAGCACGGTTCCCTATATCGTAAGGGGATGAACCTTTGCTTAGAAACACCGGAAAAAGGACCAATTTAAGGGAATGATTACTGCAATCATTTTATTATATATATACTCCGCCCATCTTGATGGGTTTCCCCAACTCCCAATAGAATATTAAAAACACAGTAAAAGATCAAACATTGAAAACCTCCCTAAACAGGGCCGCCTTCAGATGTCTTCTAAAGGCCAGATGGTTGTTGATTTCCTTGGCATCTTGTGGGAGGATATTCCACAAGGCGGGTGCCACCACCGAGAAGGCCCTCTGCCTGGTTCCCTGTAACTTGGATTCTTGCAGGGAGGGAACCGCCAGAAGGCCCTCAGAGCTGGACCTCAGTGTCTGGGCAGAACGATCGGGGTGGAGACGCTCCTTCAGGTCTACTGAGCCGTTTAGGGCTTTCAAGGTCAGCACCAACACTTTGAATTGTGCTCGGAAACGTCCTGGGAGCCAATGCAGGTCTTTCAGGACCAGTGTTATGTGGTCTCCACTCCCAGTCACCAGTCTGGCTGCCGCATTCTGGATTAGTTGCAGTTTCCGGGTCACCTTCCAAGGGAGACCCACGGAGAGCGCATGGCAGTAGTCCAAGCGGGAGATAACCAGAGCATGCACCACTCTGGCCAGACAGTCTGCAGGCAGGGAGGGTCTCATCCTGCGTCCCAGATGGAGCTGCCCTGGACACAGAACTGACCTGTGCCTCCATGGACAAATCCTTTAGGTCTACTGGGCCACTCAGGGCTTTCAAGGTCAGCACCAACCCTTTGAATTGTGCTTGGAAACGTCCTGGGAGCCAGTGTAGGTCTTTCAGGACTGCTGTTATATGGTCTCGGCGGCCGCTCCCAATCCCCAGTCTAGCTGCAATGGCTGCCCCCCCCCCACGACCAAGGCACGGCCAAGCTCCTCTCCACCCGTTTGCAAATCCCTGAGCGACTCAGGGGGCACCCAAGCTCTCCCCGTCTCGACAACGAGAAACTGAGCCTCTAGTTTCATCCGCCCTGTCCTGTGGAACTCCCTGCCACCGGAGATTCCGGCAGGCGCCTCCGCTGCCGACTCTTGAAGCTTCCCATGCAAGGGGGGAATGTGGCCCTGCGAGGCCCCCGCACCCACCTCGTCGTAGACGCTCTCAATCTCGTTGAGGAGGCTCTTGGAGCGCAGGGCCTTGGTATCGTTCTGCTTGAAGTTGACGGCCTGGTGGTCGAGGGACTTCAGGTAGGCCTTCTCGTACTGCTCCCGCCAGATCTTGTTGAAGCCCTGCTGGGCCTCCCGCCACTCCTCCTCCTTCGCCTTCAGCCTGCGGGACGGACAGACGGAGAGGAGGCGAAGGTGAGACTGCGGGAAGACGCGGGCGCCGAGCCCAACCCGGCCACCACCCTCCTTGCCCCCCGGTTTTTTAACTATACAAATCAATACATAATTGACAAATACCTACATTGATAACTTCTATATAGATCAAATGACATTAGACTATTTCATCTCAACATATGCAAAAAGAAAAAGGTAACGGAAGAAGACAAAAGAAAAAGACAAAACAAAGACAGTAACAAAATCAAATCAGAAAGGTTCAATCTGCATTGTCCAATTCAATATGATTCAGTGCTCTTGTGGCCTTTCTCATATATACGTTTACATATAAATTGAATCTCTTATCCTTTATTTATTGTGTTGTGGTAGACTTCCATCTACCTTGTAACGGTTCGTTTCACCTTACTAAAAAAATTCCCCTGTATTTAATATTTTCTCGTCTTGGTATGCGGAAACGACGTATCCCTATTTACAGAGTTACAGTGCTACCTCGGGTTAAGTACTTAATTCGTTCCGGAGGTCTGTTCTTAACCTGAAACTGCTCTTAACCTGAAGCACCACTTTAGCTAATGGGGCCTCCCGTTGCTGCGCTATTTCTGTTCTCATCCTGAAGCAAAGTTCTTAACCTGAGGTACTATTTCTGGGTTAGCAGAGTCTGTAACCTGAAGCGTATGTAACCCGAGGTACCACTGTATTCCAAGCACAACCAAATCTTAGAGGTGGAAGCTTGTTTCCTTAAGCAATGGCTGAAACATTCCCACTCTTTTAAAAAAAATATTATCTATTGACTTATTTCTTCTGCCGTTTTTGGAACGGGAGCGGCTCACCTCTTGAGGACGATGGGGACGGCCGAGAGCGGGTTCTTCTTGAGGCTCTCGATGATCTCGGGCGCCTTGTCACCGTAGATGCGGTAGATGGCACGCCTCTGAATGACCTCGGAGGTGCCCCCCAGGCAGTCGTCCAGGCGGAATTTCTCCTGGTCCTCCAGCGACATGCGGCTCAGCTTCTTCTGCACGCTCTCCAGCACCCGGATCGTGGCCAGGTTCGTCTCCAGGACCACGTCCAGCTGGGCGGGGGAAGAGCGAGAAACGTGAGAAACCGGGGGGGCACACCACGACCCGGCTCCCCCCGTCAGGAGCGCCAGGGAGAAAAACAAACTTGGGGGCTTCTTCCTGCCCTCGTGGAGACCCCAGACCCCCCAGGATAATGAGATAACAAAAGGTGTTTCAAGGTGGCGTCAAACACCCCCTCCCCATGGCCCGGATATTTTCTTTTTGTGATATACGAGATCTTTATTGTCATTGTCCCATGCAGAACAATGAAACTGAAAAACTACATAAAACCACATAAAAACTACGTAAAACATTCAAAAACCCATAAAAACTCTGAAACCCCATTTTAAAATACACTATACCATAGAGACCCCTTATGCTGCGTTTAGAACCAAAGTTTTAGGGGTTATGGAAACGGATATAGCAAAAGAGTTGGGTTTTTTTACGTATTTGGTGGCAGCAGAAAGAATATTGCATGCTCAAAGAGGGGAAAAATATTGCATGTTGAAAGAGGGAAGGAATATTGCATGACTCTGGAGGAAGTAGGAGGGAAGGTTAATTGAGAGCGCCTTCACTCCGAGAATGGTGGCGTTGTTCTCTTAATTGCTATGGTGGTGGTAATAATAATAATATTTATACCCTGTCCATCTGGCTGGGTTTCCCCAGTCACTCTCCCAACAGAACACTAAAAACAGAATAAAACTTCAAACATTAAAAACTTCCCTAAACAGGGCTGCCTTCAGATGTCTTTTAAACGTCAGGTAGCTGTTTACTTCCTTGACATCCGATGGAAGGGCGTTCCACAGGGCGGGGGCCACCACCGAGAAGGCCCTCAGCCTGGTTCCCTGTAACTTCGCTTCTCGCAGGGAGGGAACCGCCAGAAGGCCCTCGGGAGAGGGACGCCGGCGTCCTGGGTAGGGACGCACCTTCAGATATACTGGACCGAGGCTGTTTAGGGCTTTGAAGGGTTAGGCACGGCCAAAGTGGAAGTGGATTCCCTGAAGCCTGACACCCCCCAGGGACTGAGCAAGCCTTGAGGAAGGACCTGGGGCCCTCCGCCCCCCAAGCAGGAGCCCTGAGCCTCCCCACGTGGCTGGGGGCACCCACCTCAAAGCGTTCGTCCTCGCACCGGTGCAGCTGCTCCTCGTAGGGGGTCTTCTTGGAGCTGACGAAGGTGGAGTCCTCGGACCAGGAGGGGAAGGAGACCCAGGTGTCGTTCAGCACCTGCGGGGGCGAGAGGGGGCGCCCTCAGTCCAGGGGAGTCGCCGGGACGCCCCACTGCCGCCGCCTTCCTTCTGCCGATCGCCCCCGGCCTACCTCTTTGCAGATGGCCGTCCTTCCGCTGCACTTGGGCTGCTGATAGGTCTTGGGGAGCGCCCGGTAGCTGGAGCCGATGCGCTTGCAGGAGGCGTAGTCGATCTCGCGGCAGACGCCGTCCCCCGAGCGGTCCGCCATGGGGGAGGCGAAGGACAGCTCCTTCACGCCCAGGAAGGACTTGAACTGAGCAAAAAGCTCCGGGAATTTCCTGCGGGAAGGAAGGTGAGGAGGGGGAAAGGTGGGCTGCGAGCGGCGGGACCCCTTGGAGGTGTGGCGGGGATTCGGATCGGGAAACTCGGGGAAGGCACAGCCAAACTGGCGATATTTTGCCTGCGGACTCTGCTAAAGAAACTCACGAGGGACGGGAATGCAGGCAAGGTTTCTTAACCGAGGGGCAGAATTGTTACGTGTCAAAAGTGTGCATGGGGGAGAAGGGAGAACAAAAATTTGGGGTGTTTTATGTGCAGCCGAGCTGACGTTTTCGGCGAGACACCAGAGAGGGCAGGCAGTGACTCTATCGAGAAATGGAGCCTTTTGAGAAGACGCCCAACTTGGAAATTTGCCCCTGAAGGCTCGGTTCTAGCTATTCCCATCTACTTTTGCTTTCTTTCGCATGCCGGGGGTTTTATGTTCTCTTAACGTAAATATATTGGGGTAAGGAAAAGGTAAAGGGACCCCTGACCATTAGGTCCAGTCGTGGCCGACTCTGGGGTTGCGGCGCTCATCTTGCTTTATTGGCCGAGGGAGCCGGCGTACAGCTTCCGGGTCATGTGGCCAGCAGGACTAAGCCGCTTCTGGCGAACCAGAGCAGCGCACGGAAACGCCATTTACCTTCCCGCCGGAGCAGTACCTATTTATCTACTTGCACTTTGGGGTGCTTTGGAACTGCTAGGTGGGCAGGAGCAGGGACCGAGCAACGGGAGCTCACCCCGCTGCGGGGGGTTTGGACCACCGACCTTCTGATCGGCAAGTCCTAGGCTCTGTGTAAATTTGCTTTGAGACGTCGCTTTCCCATGTGGAAAGCTATGCGTAACACAGACGACAAGGAAACTGGGAAGGAGGCGAAGTGTTTTCAGGGAAGTTTGGGAGGGGACAGTGTTCTCTCTCCCTCCCTCCCTCCCTCCCTCCCTCCTTGCCAAGTCGACCAAGAGGAAGCTGTCCGCTTCTGCCTGGCTGCCAGGATTAGCACCTGCCTGCCTCTTCCCCAAGGGAGATGGAGGACCCTCTGGCAGCCCCCCAACTCAACACAGCCCCCCCACTTACCCCAGAAAGGGGGTGACCAGCTGGAGAAGCTCGGAGCCCGAGACCAGCTCCTGGTTGAAGAGGGCGATGCACCGAAGGAAGTTCTCGTACACCTCCTGGCTCTTCAGGACTCGCCGAACCTGAGCGGATGAACCAGCCGGGGATGGGAGGGGGCAAGTCAGGGCTGGGCAGCTCAGTGGTTATAGCACCCACTTGCAGAGACGGGAGGGACCCCTGGGCCTGTCCCCAGCCACAACAAGAGCGTCCCTGGCAAATGGCTGTTCTGCTTTGCTCCAGGCAGGGCTGCGAAAGAACCCCCCCCCCCAGTCCTGACCGACTGTTCTGGGGTCTCAGGGAGGAAAGGCCTGTCTGCCCCCCTCCTTTGGCAGAGTTATGTAGGTTGGAGGTTCAGGGGCCCTCCGCTGTGCCCCCACACACCTTATCATCATCATCATCATCATTTTTTATTTGTATGCCGCCTTTCCACAGTTAAAAAAACAACGCTCAAGGCGGCTTGCAGCGTGACAAGATTTACCGTATTTTTTGCTCTACAGGACTCACTTTTTCCCTCCTAAAAAGTAAGGGGAAATGTGTGTGCATCTTATGGAGTGAATGCAGGCTGTGCAGCTATTCCAGAAGCCAGAACAGCAAGAGGGATTTCTGCTTTCGCTGCGCAGAGATCCCTCTTGCTGTTCTGGCTTCTGGGATACAGAATTTTTTTCCCCTTGTTTTCTTCCTCCAAAAACTAGGTGCGTCTTATAGAGCGAAATATACGGTACATAGTTATGAAAGTCATAAACAATAAATAAACCACATCAAAAAAATACATAACCAAGCAGGAAACCATTTCCACAGAAATCTAAATCTGAAATTTCACACACCCCCAGCCTCCGTGCCGGACGACCCACCTTGTCGAAGAAGGAGAACTCCTGCAGGCTGCCGTACTTGCCCACCGCCGCCACCGAGAGGTCCTTCGTCCCCCGAAGCTTCATCTTCTTCTGCCGGGGGGGTGGAAGAAAACACGCACGTATGTGTGGGCTCGTGCGAGCACGCTTCCGTGTTTCACGAGTGGGGCTCGACGCTGCTCAATAGCCCACCCTGAGCGGACCCCGCCAGTCTCCCCTGGAAACAATGTGTCAAACTCCCTGCGGTCCAGCTGAGCCCCCAGCAGGCTCCCTGGTCTCCCCACCCCTCCAGCCCCCCCGCCTCCGCGTCCGGGTTGGATACCTTGGCCGGGCCGGGCACGGGTCGAAGCAACAGGGGCCTGGAACGTTTCTTACTGTGCTCCATGTGCTTCTCGTGCTCAAGTTTGGAGATGTTGTTGGCGTCGCAGGGTCCGTTCCCCGTGAACTGCGGAGAAAGGTGGAGGAGCCTCAGCAAGCAGGAAAAGGGGGAAGGAGAGAGGGACAGGAGGCAGCAGCGGGGGGACACCCCCCCACTCCTTTGCAGGGAGGGGGTCCCAGGCTCTGTCCCCGACAGCATCTCCCAGGAAAACCCCGTGTTCTCAGCGGGGTTTTCCGACCACCGGTTCCCCCCCTCCTGCCACGTACCAGAGACCTCTTTGCCTCGGGAAGGAACTGCCCGAATTCGGAGAGCAGGTCCTCTTGGCCCCGGAAGAGGTTGGCCACTTCGGTGAAGACCTCCTCCTCCGACATGCCCCGGAAGGGGCGGCCTTTGGTGCTCAGCTGTTCTTTCTGAGGAGAGAGAGAAGGGGGGAGAAAGGGGTCAGCGTCGAGGGACGGGGGCCCCAGCTTGCGAGCAGAGCGGGTGAGGCAGAGGCGGGCAGCCCGCCACTCCCCAAAACAGGCACATGAAAAAGGGACAGTATTTAGAACTCGCTAAAATGACAGAGTTAACAAGAAATACATTGATAGATAAGGTGAAGGAGGAATGGGAATGCTTTTAAAAATTGCTTGGATCAATACGGTTCTTCTCTTTCTTTTCTCTCTCTCCTTTTACTTCTTTTATACAATACACATTTATCCTAGATTTCTTGACCGTTTAATTACGTATATTGTAATAGCTATCTTAAGCCTAAGAATATCTAATATAAGATTAGTTTATCTTTCGTTTTCCTTTTGGTACGTAATGTCTCCTGTGGAAATGAACAACTAAACTAAACACTAAACACTAAACTAAAAGCTAAACACTAAACTAAAATAAAATAAAATGGTGGCAACTTATATCCAGGTCGGGCGAGGCAGCCCACAGCCCACACCACGTGCACCAATCAGGGTTATATTTTGGGGTTTTTGTTTCCTGACCCCGGAACGCCATGGGGAGAGAGGAGACCTTTCACCTGGTACGTGTGAAGGATCTCCAGGAAAGACCGGTAGATCTCTGGGTGGTCCAGGAAGCGGGTCTTGATCTTGTTAACGTAGCTGATGGCGTTGTTGAACTCCACCGAGTCCGACTCCAGAGGCACCTGCAGCCGGCAGTCGTCCTTGCAGGGCTGTTGTTGCTGCGGCGGCGGCTGCTGGTGGGGCTGCTGGTGGCAGAAGTCCTCTGGGCAGTCGCCGTGGTTGTGGGCGTTCTCCTGGCAGTAGTGCAGGATGAGGCCGGAGCCCGAGAGGGGGCTTTGGACGGGGTCCAGGGACACCTAGGAGGAGAGAGGGAGTTGGGGGTCAGCGGCGGCTGAACACGGGTTGTGTGTGTGTGTGTGTGTGTGCCTGGGTGGTCCTTGCTGCCTTGCTCCCGTGTTGTGGGGGGGGGGCCAAGCTAGACGACACCAAAGTCCCTTCTATTTGATTTGGACCTGTTTTTCGGAGTGAATTTAATTATTGTTTCATTTTATACGACCGCTATGTGTCTGCTGTTTGCCACCCTGAGCCCGACTTTGGCCGGGGAGGGCGGGATATAAATAAAAGTTGTTGATGATGATGATGAAACTCTTGTGCCCACCTGCCCCTTCCTCTGCCAGCTGCTCCTCGTCCTGCGCTGAGACCAGGGGTCAGCAAACCTTTTCTGACCTTGCTTCGGACTCAGTCTGACCCTTATGTTTCCCTCCCCTTATGGTCTTGCTTTACCAGCTACTTTAAAACGAGGCTGCATTTTAAACTGCATTTTAACCTGTATTTTAAATTGGGTTTTTTCCTTTTCTTCCCCCTCCCCTTTCCCCCCCTATTATGTTTTTACTGTGATTTTATTGGTGTTAACCGCCCTGAGCCCGGCTCTGGCAGGGGAGGGGAGGGTATAAATAAAATTTATTATTATTAATATTGTTTTAAAAGACTGAAAATGGTTAACCATGGAAAGGCAGAGGGAAGTCTAAAGATTCAGGGAATGCTGACGATTAGGTCTGCTGCTTGAACTTAAATGTGTAGTGTAAAAGTGAATAGAAAATGTCTTTTTTAAAAGGGGGTTGGGGTGGGAATAAATCTCCCCGTAGGAATGAGTGGATATGGTCAAAACACAAACCCCAAGCTCGCTTCCTGGTCTAACCTGGCCGGCGAGAGGCGCTGGGATGCTCAGCCTCCCGTTCTTGGGGATCTCGATCCGGTAGCCCAAAGGCAGGAAGGCGTTGAAGCCGATGATGAGGTCGGGGTGCTCATGGAACAGCTGCGAGACGCGGCGGATGACGCCCGGGGTGTCGATGCTGAAGACAAGGGGGGTATAAAAACAATCAAGGATTTCTTAAAAAATGAAACAACCCAATTTTTAAAAAATTTAAATCAGATTTTTAAAATAAAATGCTTTTGGAGGAAAAACATTTCTAAAGGCTTTCTCTTCCAAGTTACATTATAGTCCAAAGGCTATTCGTCAGGAAATAAGGATTTGTTTTAAGTTTTTCACGTTTGTCTTTTTCAATTGTTTAGCCACATCAGTTAGCGAACATGGATACATAAGCTACAACGTCATTGTTTTAGTTAAACAAATTGTCTAAATTGCTATTAAGGAAAGGATTGTTTTTCTCCTTCCAATAAAGTACAGCAGAAAAGTTGTCCAAATGTACACAGTTAACTCAGTGGGGGTTTTTTTCCTGGGGGGAACGTATACCCCTAAACATTTTGTGAATCTAAGTTTGGCCTCATTGAGGGGCAGTATTTCAATAGTAGGAAAATGAGAGTACCCTTGAATATTTTTTTAGGGGGAAAAAGCACTGAATTAACTTATTAAACCTCCCCATAATTTGATAATTATGTGTCTATGTATTTCTGATAGTACAACCAAATCAGTCATTTTTGACAGAGCTGTAAAAACGACTCTGAAAATCGATTATCCCCAAAACGAAAACTTCATCTGTAAATATTAAGACGGTGCCAGCAAGAATGAAGTCTTTCTGTAAAGAAAATAATGATTTCAATCGAGCCTTACTGACTAACGATTTGATTTAAATCCAATCCACCCTGGTTAGGCGGAGGCAGGACCCAAAATGAGGGTGGGAGGGAGATTTTGGGGGGTGTTCGATGGGCAACGAAGATGCAGGGTCCTCCGATTCGGGTGCAATTCCCGTTCCCCTCGTTTCCGCCCTTTGGTTTAAAAATCCAGCGCCGGATTTATGAATATGTTATTATTGATTATGTATACCCAATGTATCAGCCGCCTGGGGGCGGTTCATTCTGTTTTGTTGCTGGTAAAAAAGAAAAATTTAAATAAAGTAAATAAAACGTTCCAAGGTAACACCGGGGAAAAATTAATCCGCCGCCGGCCGGCCGGGGCGCTTCGTGGGTTGGGGGGCTGCGTAAAGATGGGGAGAGGGGCCCGGACCCCCTCCGAACCCGTTACCTCTGGCTCTTGAACTCTTTCATGATCTCTAGGAATCCGTTGTAGGTGGCCGGGTCGCTGCCAAAGCGGATCTTCACCTGGTCCAGGTAAGAGAGTGCATCTTCGACCTGCGGGAGAATTATTTTAGGGGAAGGCATCAAGGGGCCCTGAACTCCGTGGGCCCGGGAGGGGAGAGGTGGCTGCCCCACCCGTGGCAAGGAACTGGGCTCCGTGGGTCGAAGCCGGGCTGAGAGCGGCTAACCACAGTAAAAATAACACAGTTCACATAAAATCGCAATCAATTCATTGAAATACATTCTCAAATCAATTCAGAATCATTTTAATGGCAACCATTGGGCTAGAGTGCTATGAGGATTACAGAAAGAGGGGGTCAGACTGGCCAAAGGCCTGGGGGAACAGCTCTGTCTCGCAGGCCCTGCAGGGATTCGGGGAGAGAGCAGCCTCTGCTTTCAAACAGGGCTGTGCTGGGGTAGCTGCCCCCTTTTATGTGTTCGGAGACCCCGAAACGCAGCCCCTTCTACCCGCTAGGCTTCGGCTCCCCCTTCCCGGGGGAGCCCCAAACCGAACCTGCCTCTTGCCCCCCAAGACCCCCTCTTGCGAGGCTGCAAATCCTCACCCCCAAATCCTCGCCAAGCCAGCCCCCTCTATGGCGGCCGCAGACTGCTGAGTAAGTGCTCGCAGGATCGGTCTGGAAGTAATCCAGATCAAACGTGCAGGAAGCTGGCAGATAAAGCGGTCCGCTCTCTGCAGCTACATCTGCATTTTGAGGTGGGGGGGGGGAGGAAATATATCTATGCGCATTAAGCTGAAAATCTCTTATTCTTTACGGTCCGGGATCGGTTCTCTGGTGAATGTATTTAACCGGATCAGCGTTCTTGCGGCTCAGCAGCCGCCGCGCCTACTTTGCGGCAGGTCCTCCTGAGATCCATGGGGCTTACTCCCCAGGAAGTGGGGCCAGGCCTTCAGAGGGGGTTTGCGATACGGAAAAAGTAAAATAGAAAGACTAATGGGGGTAAACCCAACGTTTTAAACACTAAATCCCGCAACTGACGCACTTTCGACTTGTGCATGATTCAGCTATATGCGCAATTTTAAAAATGCAAAACTACAAAATAAATAAAAGGTGTGGTGAAAATGGGTAGGTTTTCAGGAGAGGGGAGATGATATTATTATTATTATTATTATTATTATTATTATTATTCCCACAGGTCTCGGGAAGGATCACAGAATAAAAGCAGACTAGGAAACCACAAAATACAGAATCAGAATAAAAATAACAGCCGCCTTTGGCAATCCCAGCCACTCTTGAACCCAATGCAGTTTCGGCTTCGGGCCTGATCTCCCCAGAACGCAACTCCCCACATAAACTGTAGGTTTACTGTATATGTTTAACAGCAACAACCACAATATGTCCGCATCAGCTGTTTCAAGCACAGGGTTCTCCCTACAGGAATGAATTGAAATAATTCCACATATGCATGGACACAACACTTAGCCATATTTCATTAAAGCTATCCCCCCTTTTATTATTATTACTTGAAAGCTAAATTTCCAAGTGGTTTTGCTGGAAGCTTCGCGAATGAGCGCCCTTTAATGCGGGTATATACATAATTCGGGTTGCATCCCAAACGACTTATACTCAAGAGTAGCACCGTTGAAATTAATGGGCATAACTCGCTTGGTTCCATTAATTTCAGGGGGTCTACCTCGAGTAAAACGTTGGATGCCAACCAACGTAAAGGAACTTGGGGGGAGTCAAAGAAAGGAGGGTGGCATTATCCAGAATGCAAAGCAACAGGAGAGGGTTGGGGAGCAAGGAGAAAGTGAGAGGCGAGTGCGAAGGCTTCACAAGAGACTCTCAATCGAAGGGTTGTGGGTTCAAGTCCCGAGTTCGGCAAAAGTTTCCTGTGTTGCAGGGGGTTGGGCTGGATGACCCTCAGGGGTCCCTTGCAAATTGACCATTCTGTGATTCTACCTCCGTTAGATAAACACACCCACACGTTTACCTGCCGAAAAGGGACTGGGGTGCAGTAGCGAAGCTTTCAAGGTCTGATGTTTTAATGTTTTGGAGTTTGCTCCAAGCCGCCCAGAGAGGCGACGGCAACCCAGTCAGATAAGCGGCATATAGTAATAACAATAATTATTATTATTATCAGGGGGTGGAAACTGGAGAGGGGGAAGTTTTAGGGAGGGGGGTGTTTCCATACAGCAATATAATGCAAAGGAAAAGGAAGGGGGGTTGTTTGGGGAAGAAAGCAAAGGGGCTTTTTGCAAGGAAGTCTGCGATGGGGTTGGTCTAATGCATGCAGCTATTATTGATCATAACAACAATAATCCTAATATACTCAATTGGATGGGGTCATCTAAGGCATACAGCTATTAATAATAATATACTCAATGGGGGGGGGGGGGCGCTCATCTAATGCATGCATCCAGGAAGAAGAAGATACTCAGGACAGCCGACCCTCTAAAACCACAACCTAAAATCCCCAAATTGCCTGATTAAAACAAAAACCAAAACCCAAGCTACGTGCCGCTTGTCCAGACCTATTTGCAAACTTCTCCCTGCATGGAGAAGAGAGGGCAAAAAACTCATTTCCCCCCCCCCTTGCAAAGGAGGAGAGCTCTTTTTCCCTTTCCTTTTTTGGGGGGGAGGGGCGATTTTGGTGTTCAGGTCTTTCCCTGCCAATGCCTGACGATGCAGCCTTCCTTTGGGGGGGGGGGTGTCTTTTCCCTAGCAAGAGCTGCAGGAGGGCAGAGGGTGGGGGGGGGTCTCTGTGCCTATTCAGCCCCCCTTGCAGGAAGGGGGGGACCTCAGACAGGGAGACCCCACTCCCACCCCATACTGGGGGGGTGTCTTTTTTGCGTGGGGGGTGTTAAAGGCCCCACTCCTCTGTGGGGGGGTGTCTTTTCCCTAGCAAGAGCTGCAGGGGGTGTCTCTGTGCTTATTCAGCCCCCTTGCAGGAAGGGGGGACCCCAAGAGGGAGACCCCACCCCATATTGGGGGTGTCTTTTTTGTGGGGGGTGTTAAAGGCCCCACTCCTCTGTGGGGGGTGTCTTTTCCCTAGCAAGAGCTGCAGAAGGGCAGAGAGTGGGGTGTCTCTGCCTATTCAGCCCCCCTTGCAGAAATGGGGGACCCCCAACGGGAGACCCCACCCCATATTGGGGGTGTCTTTTTGTGGGGGTGTTAAAGGCCCCACTCCTCTGTGAGTGGGGGGGTGGCCCCCTCCCCCCGGACTCACGTGGACGGGGAGCTTCTCCGAGGCGGGGGGCGCCGCTCCCCCCATCCTGCCCCCCATCCTGGGCCCGCCGCCGCCGCTGCTGCTCCCCCGGCCGCCGCCGCCCCCCGCCGCCATGTTGGCGCGCCTCCGCCTCCCCTCAGCCCCGCGGCCGCGCGCGCGCTCCGGAGCCAGGCCGCGCGCTTGCGTCACCACGCAGCAGCACGTCGCGAAACGTCTTAAGGGTAGGCGGGGAACGGAAAGAAGGCGGAACCTTTGTGGCGAGGGGAGAGGGAGGAGGCCGGAAGGGAAAAGGGTCCGGACCAAAACAATAAAAGGACCGGATGGGAGGGAGGAGGGGGAAGCCGGAAGGAGGGGGGAAAGGGAAGAGAGAGAGGGAGAGGGCTAGAGCGGCCCAGGCAGAGAGGAGCAGTAGAGAGGGGAGGAGGGAGCGGGTCTCATAGGCCACAGAGCTATGAAAAGTGTAGAGGGGAGTCAGAGGTCGAATTGGGGGAAGTGTGGCCATAGAGCTATGAAAAGTGTAGAGGGGTCTCAGAGGTCGAATTGGGGGAAAGTGTGGCCATAGAGCTATGAAAAGGGTAGAGGGGTCTCAGAGGTCGAATTGGGGGAAAGTGTGGCCATAGAGCTATGAAAAGGGTAGAGGGGTCTCAGAGGTCGAATTGGGGGAAAGTGTGGCCATAGAGCTATGAAAAGGGTAGAGGGGTCTCAGAGGTCGAATTGGGGGAAGTGTGGCCATAGAGCTATGAAAAGGGTAGAGGGGTCTCAGAGGTCGAATTGGGGGAGGTGTGGCCATAGAGCTATGAAAAGGGTAGAGGGGTCTCAGAGGTAGAATTGGGGAAAGTGTGGCCATAGAGCTATGAAAAGGGTAGAGGCGTCTCAGAGGTCGAATTGGGGGAAAGTGTGGCCATAGAGCTATGAAAAGTGTAGAGGCGTCTCAGAGGTCGAATTGGGGGAAAGTGTGGCCATAGAGCTATGAAAAGTGTAGAGGGGTCTCAGAGGTCGAATTGGGGGAAAGTGTGGCCATAGAGCTATGAAAAGGGTAGAGGGGTCTCAGAGGTCGAATTGGGGGAAAGTGTGGCCATAGAGCTATGAAAAGGGTAGAGGGGTCTCAGAGGTCGAATTGGGGGAAGTGTGGCCATAGAGCTATGAAAAGGGTAGAGGCGTCTCAGAGGTCGAATTGGGGGAAAGTGTGGCCATAGAGCTATGAAAAGGGTAGAGGCGTCTCAGAGGTCGAATTGGGGGAAGTGTGGCCATAGAGCTATGAAAAGGGTAGAGGGGTCTCAGAGGTCGAATTGGGGGAAAGTGTGGCCATAGAGCTATGAAAAGGGTAGAGGGGTCTCAGAGGTCGAATTGGGGGAAGTGTGGCCATAGAGCTATGAAAAGTGTAGAGGGGTCTCAGAGGTCGAATAGGGGGGGGAGTGTGGCTATAGAGCTATGAAAAGGGTAGAGGGGTCTCAGAGGTCGAATTGGGGGAAAGTGTGGCCATAGAGCTATGAAAAGGGTAGAGGGGTCTCAGAGGTAGAATTGGGGGAAGAGTGGTCATAGAGCTATGAAAAGGGTAGAGGCGTCTCAGAGGTCGAATTGGGGGAAAGTGTGGCCATAGAGCTATGAAAAGGGTAGAGGCGTCTCAGAGGTCGAATTGGGGGAAGTGTGGCCATAGAGCTATGAAAATGTAGAGGGGTCTCAGAGGTCGAATTGGGGGAAAGTGTGGCCATAGAGCTATGAAAAGGGTAGAGGGGTCTCAGAGGTCGAATTGGGGGAAGTGTGGCCATAGAGCTATGAAAAGTGTAGAGGGGTCTCAGAGGTCGAATAGGGGGGGGAGTGTGGCTATAGAGCTATGAAAAGGGTAGAGGGGTCTCAGAGGTCGAATTGGGGGAAAGTGTGGCCATAGAGCTATGAAAAGGGTAGAGGGGTCTCAGAGGTAGAATTGGGGGAAGAGTGGTCATAGAGCTATGAAAAGGGTAGAGGGGAGTCAGAGCTAGGAAAAGGGTAGAGGGGTATCAGCGGTAGGAAAGGGGCAGAGGGGCCACAGAGCTATTAAAAGGGTAGAGGGGCCTCAGAGGGAGGAAAACGGTAGAGGGCTATCAGGGGTAGAATTGGGATAGAGGGGCCACAGAGCTAGGAAAAGGGTAGAGGGGCCTCAGAGGTAGGAAAGGGGTAGAGGGGCCACAGAGCTATGAAAAGGGTAGAGGGGGCCACAGAGCTAGGAAAAGGGTAGAGGGGTATCAGGGGTAGGAAAGGGGTAGAAGGGCCAAAGAGCTATGAAAAGGGTAGAGAGGCCACAGAGCTAGGAAAAGGGTAGAGGGCTATCAGGGGTAGAATTGGGATAGAGGGGCCACAGAGCTATGAAAAGGGTAGAGGGGTATCAGGGGTAGGAAAGGGGCAGAGGGGCCACAGAGCTATGAAAAGCGTAGAGGGGCCTCAGAGGTAGAAGAGGGGCAGAGGGGCCACAGAGCTATGAAAAGGGTAGAGGCGTCTCAGAGATAGAATGGGGCAGAGGGGCCATAGATCTCTGTGGCCCCTCTGCCCCTTTTCTACATCTGAGACCCCTCTACCCCTTTTCTACCTCTGATACC
Source organism: Podarcis gaigeae (assembly GCF_964106915.1). NCBI lineage: Eukaryota > Metazoa > Chordata > Lepidosauria > Squamata > Lacertidae > Podarcis > Podarcis gaigeae. Next base: position 671,702 of record NC_139696.1, on the reverse strand, counting down.
GCTCTACCACTTTTCTACCTCTGAGACCCTTCTACCCCTTTTCTACCTCTGGGGCCCGTCTACCCTTTTCATAGCTCAGTGGCCCTAAACGAAAGGCTCCGTCCAGGTGACCCCCGTTACTTCCCTATGACCTCACCATTTCCCCCTATGACCTCACCGCCATTCCTATGACCTCACAATCCAGGAAGCCATATTCCGCCCCGGGATGCCTTTGAGCCCTTGGAAAACCCTTGCAAAACAGTGCTTCTTCCGTGCCTCAAAAAGTGCTTTTAAAGGGGGTGCCACGCACCCCTATTTTATAAAACAATGCATATAGGGAATGTGGAAGATATGGGGGCGCACCAGAGCTTGTAAACCCAAATCGACGGTGCCCGGACGCCGGGTTCCGATTTCCCGCAGACCACTGGCACATTTACGCACTCCGAGAAGATGGTGCCCCTTTGCTGGTGCCCGGGGGACCCCCGGACGGCGCCCCCCAACCCAGGCCGCGTCACAGAGGTCCGCAAGGTGCCCAGGGCCCCCTCTCGCCTGGCCAGCACCCACTTCCTGCAAGCCTCGCACTTTGAGCTGGGCGGTGACCGTCGCCCAGAAGGTGCCACCCTGATCTCGCCCTACCGCATCGACTACCCGCCGCGGTGGGGCAGCTTCCGCAGCCAGGCCATCCGGCCCCCCAAGTGCGCGGGGGTCCTTAACCAGGACATGGACCCCTCCGCCTGGGATACCCGCTCGGAGACCTACCTCTCCTACCCTCCCCGGGGGCTGGAGGCGAAGGTGCCCGCCCAGCCGCCCTCGCCCCACCTGCAGATGCACAGAGACCCTCGCCAGGGCACCGGCACCTCCGTCACCAGGGACAGCTACCCCTACCCGCCCCCCCTGCCCCGCGACGCCCCCCGGCGGGTGGACAAGTGGGACGACAGCGTGCCCAGTGGGGACAAGGAGAAGCAGCCGCTGCCCGCCTCGCTCTACCAGGAATCGTACCCCAGCCACGGGAGGACGGAGCCGGCCCAAAAGGCGCCCAGTCAACACCTGGGTGCGTTGGCACGGGGGCACCCGGTGCTTTGAGGTGCCCGGGGGGGAGCCGGGGAGAAGCGCCCACGGTGGGTGGCTGGGTTTGGGGACGAGGGGTTGGAAAGGCCTTCTTTCCGAGTTCGCCCGCGGAACTGCCTGCCACTGGATGCCAACTTGGATGCCTTTAGAATTGGGGGAAATTCAGGGAGGAGACGGGTCCCCCCCCCCATTGAATCGAAATCAAGGGAAGCCGCCCCAGAGTCTGATCCCATTTGGGCTCCCCAAATGCGCAGAGTGTGGAACCCCCAAAATGGGCCTGTTGAGGACCGGAAAACAGAAGGAAAGGCTGAGGGCTCCTGGGTGGGAATCCTGCTCACCCACGCAGGACTGGGTGAGCCGCTGGGCTGGTCTTCTGGAGAGCCAGGGCAGCGTCACAGTTGGAGACGCGGGTTCAAATCCCGACTCCCTCCCACGGGACGCAGGGATGGCTGCCATTAGAATCGGGGGAAATTCGGGGAGGAGACAAACCCCCTTTAGAATTAGGAGACATTCAATGCTTCTCTCAGGAAGGGTGAGGGGTCTTGGGTGCGAATCTCGCTCACTCCTGGAAGGAAGACATGATCAATACAAAACCCTTAGGTTCTTCCAACGGCATTTTAAACACGTTAAACAGCTTTTAACTGAGATCAGTTGTCTATTTTAAAGCCATTTTTAAAGCCATTTTAAAAAGGAAATTCTGGCTTCTTTTAAAAGAAAATTTAAAAGACAATTCTTTTAAAAGTAAAGAAAAGAAAAGAAAATTATTTCTAAAAGAAATTCTTTTAAAAGAAAATTCTGGCATTTTAAACATGTTAAACAGCTTTTAACTGAGATCAGTTGTCTATTTTAAAGCCATTTTTAAGAAGAATTCTGGCTTTTGAAAGCCACCCAAGGTAGACTGCATGTGTCCATGGAAGCTCTGCTTAGGAAGGGTTTTTAATTTTTATTTTTTAAATTTGGTATAATGACTTTAAACGTCTTTTAAAAGCTCCTGTCGTTCCCCCCAAACTCTCTCGCTTCCACGTATGAACAAAACCGCCTCCTTCTTCCTTGGCAGGAGGAAAGTCTCCGCTGAGAGGGCACGGGTGCCACGATTTTGGGACCACGTACCAGACTTACTACACGGGGCAATGGGCGCCCCCTGCCGAAAAGCACTTCGACAAGGTAAAGCCTACGAGACCCTGGAAAAACCGGCTGCCCCGGGCAGCGTGGGGTAGTGGTTAGGGTGCTGGGAGGCCTGGGTTTGAATTCCCACTTGGTGGTGATCCAACTTGGCATCCCCGGAGGGGAAAAAAGGGGGCTATAGCTCACAGAATCGTAGAGTTCAAAGGGCTCCCAAAGGTCCTGTAGTCCAGCCCCTGCAAGGCCAGAAGCGGATGCATGAATAGTAGGTTTGCCATACGGCAGAAAACGAGCCTTTTCGTCGCAGGGTTGCGGGTTCAAGTTCTGCGCCGCCAGGCAAAAGATTCCTGCATTGCAGGGGGTTGGGATGGATGACCTCCGGGGGTCCCTTCCAACTGTGCAATTCTACAATTCAGTTGCAGTTGTTAATTAACTGGCAATTAATTCTGATTTTTTAAATTATTGTTATTCAATGATTCCTGCATTTCAGGTGCTTGGAGTTCAGTGAGATTTTACCAAAAAAAAAAAAAAAAAAGGTTTTCATAGGTTGCGCATCCCTGTTCCTCAATTTGATCCCTTTAACGCAGTTTCGTGCTGTCATTTTCACCAGTTGTAGTTCAGCAATTGTAAACTGTAAACTATTTAATTATTGCGTGCTGCTATTTCGCTTTGCTGTTTAACGGATTACTGAATATTGCTTTGTTTGGTAAAAGTTGCTCATTTTAAAATCATCGTGGCATTTTTGTATTGCTGTTTTGCCGTGTTTTTTATATGTATTCGAAGCCGTCCAGAGCAGAAGGGGCAACCCAGCCAGATGGATAGGGTATAAATAAATATTAAAAATATTATTATGGATGATGCTTGCGGTCCCTTCTGTGATGCTGTCTACCAGCTCCATCTGGGACGCAGGATGAGACCCTCCCTGCCCGCGGACTGTCTGGCCAGAGTGGTGCATTCTCTGGTTATCTCCCGCTTGGACTACTGCCATGCGCTCTCCGTGGGGCTGCCTTGGAAGGTGACCCGGAAACTACAACTAATCCAGAATGTGGCAGCCAGACTGGGGACTGGGAGTAGAGACACCAGTCCTGGAAGACCTACATTGGCTCCCAGTACATTTCCGAGCACAATTCAAAATGTTGGTGTTGACCTCTAAAGCCCTAAACGGCCTTGGTCCAGTAGACCTGAAGGAGCGTCCCCACCCCCATCGTTCAGCCCGGACGCTGAGGTCCAGCTCTGGGGGTCTTCTGGCGGTTCCCTCCCTGCGAGAAGTGAGGTTACAGGGAACCAGACAGGGGGCCTTCTCGGTGGTGGCACCCGCCCTGTGGAACACCCTCCCTTCTTCAGATGTGAAGGAAATAAGTAGCTATCCTATCTTTAAAAGACATCTGAAGGCAGCTCTGTTTAGGGAAGTTTTTAACATTTAACGCTGTGCTGTTTTTAACACTTGATTGGGAGCTGCCCAGAGTGGCTGGGGAAACTCAGCCAGATGGGCGGGGTATAAATAAGAAATTATTATTATTATTATTATTATTATTATTATTATTATTATGCTATGAAAACACACTCTGAAGGCACTCTGCACGCTCTCCGTTGCAGAATCTGGTGTCGGTCGTCTTCGGAGACCCCCGATGCCACCAGATGCTGACCGAGCAACAGCGGGCGTACACCCCCAAGGAATCGGACAGCCAGCGGTAAGGGCGGACCTCCAGACTCCAGATTTCCGATTTGCCGCTGTGAAAACGGGCGTAACCGTTGCCTTGGGAACCGTTCTGGTCGCCTCTCCTCAAAACGGAGTTGGAAAAGGACCAACTGGGGGGAAAACCCAGAGTCCTTTCTGTTGGGCATAATTCAGACTGAAATTCCCAGGTGTCAAAAAAGGTTATTTTTAATGTATTTTTAATCTTTTGTTGGAAGCCGGCCAGAGCGGCTGGGGAAGCCTAGACAGACGGGCAGGGTATAAATTATTATTATTATTATTATTATTATTATTATGAACGGTATCAATATCGATAACTTACTAATACCCCGTCCATCTGGTCAGGCATCCCCAGCCACTCTGGACGGCTTCCAACAGGATAATAAAAGCACAATAAAACATCAAACGTTAGAAACCTCCCTAAACAGGGCTGCCTTCTTATGTCTTCTAATGCCAAGGTTGTGGGTTCGATTTATGTATGAGTCGGCTTCCCATTCGGGGTTGGACTAGATTCCCCTCAGGGTCCCTTTGAACTCTACAGTGGGCAGGATTTTTAACATGTATTTATTCCCCCTACATTGGTTTTAATGTATATCTGTGGGGGTGGTTTGGGGTCTGTTTGTCTGGTTGTAAGTTGCATTGCGCTGCCCTGGGCATGATAAAGTGGCAAACTAATACTGTAATAATTTTAAAAAATTACTATTATTTTAATTTTTATTATTCTATTTAAAAACCAACACAATTCAGGGAAACGATGTGCTGATCCGATATTCTCTTTCCTCTCTGCCGATCTCTCGCCAACAGCTATGACCCAGAGAGCGCAGCCGCCCAGGTCCACCTGACAAATATCCGGCCCGGAGACGGGAGGCAAGACTTTATCACCGTCATGTCTGAAGCGTATCCCTGGAGGGACCCAGGTCAGGAGAACCGGGTTCAAGCCTGGACATCCCCATCGCTATTCCCTCCACACCCCCAAGCCGTTTATTCTGGCCCTTTGCTTTTTAACATACGTCAAAGAGGGGGGGTGGAACTCTGTGCATGCTCAGGAACCGCTTAGCCGCACTCCCCACAAAAACAGGATGGTTTGCTCCGCTCGCACTCAGACCCCCGAAATGAGATGCGCGCGACTTAACTCAGGTGCAGCAGGGTCTACTCTTGAGTAGAGTGTCATTGGCTGAGGTTGCCCAGAGGCCGGAGACCGGTTCGGATCATTTCTCCATTTATTTCTCGCCTCCCATAAAACTCCGGGGAGCGATCCCGCAATCGAAAGCGGGTTTGGGGGGGGGCAATAATTTTTCCCAAAGCAGCTTAAAAATAAAACAGGCCCTGGCCATTGGGAAGCTGCCATAATAATAATAATAATAATAATAAAATAATAAAAAAAATTTATACCCCACCCATTTATACCCTGGCCATTGGAAAGCAATAATAATAATAATAATAATAATAATAATAATAATAATGGCTTCCAGCAAAATATTAAAACACCACAATTCACCAAATATTAAAAGCTTCCCTAAACATGGTACGAAAGCAAAGGGGATCGGGGAGGGAGAAGGAAAGACAAAAACCCTGCGCCTGATTGTGTCTTCCGTCGGGATGTCCCTAGGACCGTTGAACATCATCACAGCGAGGAAGAACGAGTCCTCCATTCTCAGAGGGGATCGGGACCCCGAGAGGAACAGGCAAAACGCCACCACCACCATCCACCGTCATTACTACAGAGAGGTAGCAAAATCCCTGGGGTCCCTGGATTCGCTGCCCCCCTGTGATGCAGGGATCCTTTTGCCCGGCACGAGACTCGAACCCACCACTCTCGTGTCTTCTCTGCCCAGCCGAACCGGGAGGAGCCGGCGTCCCAGGTGAACCCCAAACCCCGGAAAGATTTGACTTTGGGCGACAACCGCTATGCCTACTTCTGCACCACGCAACACGAGGACTATTGCCCACCCCCCGAGACCCACAAATTGGACGTGAACAAGTGGAAAATCATGAAGAGCAACATCCCTTTCAACTATCCCGGTAATAATGGGGTTTTCGGGGGCCGGAAGTTTCCCAAACCCCGGGTGGGTGTCTCATTCGGATAGGCAGAGAGAAGACTCAGCAATCAGGAGAGGCGTTTTGTTCTTTATCTGTTTATTTGTTATCGTTGTTGTTGAGTCGTTTAGTGGTGTCCGCCTCTTGGTGACCCCCTGGACCAGAGCAGGCCAGGCCCTCCTGTCTTCCACTGCCTCCCCCAGTTTGGTCAAACTCATGCTGGTAGCTTCGAGAACACTGTCCAACCATCTCGTCCTCTGCTGTCCCCTTCTCCTTGCACCCTCCATCTTTCCCAACATCAGGGTCTTTTCCAGGGAGTCTTCTCTTCTCCTGAGGTGGCCAAAGTCTTGGAGCCTCAGCTTCAGGATCTGTCCTTCCAGTGAGCACTCAGGGCTGATTTCCTTCAGAATGGAGAGGTTGGATCTTCTTGCAGTCCATGGGACTCTCCAGAGTCTCCTCCAGCACCAGAATTCAAAAGCATCCATTCTTCGGCCATCAGCCTTCTTGATGGTCCAGCTCTCACTTCCATACATCACGACTGGGAAAACCATGGCTTTTTCTATACGGACCTTTGTTGGCAAGGTGATGTCTCTGCTTTTTAAGACAGTTGAGGGTCCTGAGTCAACGGTTGGATGATGGACCTTATTCCAGGGGTAGGCAAACTAAGGCCCGGGGGCCAGATCCGGCCCAGTCACCTTCTCAATCCGGCCTGCGGACAGTCTGGGAATCAGCGTGTTTTTACATGAGTAGAATGTGTGCTTTCATTTAAAATGCATCTCTGGGTTATTTGTGGGGCATAGGAATTCGTTCATATATTTTTTTCAAAATATAGTCCGGCCCCCCACAAGGTTTGAGGGACAGTGGACCGGCCCCCTCCTGAAAAAGTCTGCTGACCCCTTTATTGTCTCCTCTTTTTCCTCCCTCTCTCTCAGCGCCCGAGGGCCTCACCACCAGCACCCAGGACATGCTGGTTCCTTACCACCAGGCGAAGTGTCAGGTCCCTGAGGAGGAGCTACAGAAGGTCAGGAAGCATCTTAGGCCAGGCTGGCCAGAGTGCCAACTCAAACCATGAGGACTATCACCCTAGACGGGCTGTTGGCCCGAACAAGCAAGCTCTCTCCATTCCTGCTTTAAGTTCCTTCCCTCCCTCTCTCTCTCTCTCTCTCTCCTTCCCAGATTAAGTATTCCCACCTGGTCCACCCCTGGAAGGACCGGCGCTGGTTCAGCACGGAGCAGAAAGATGCCTACACCAACAAATATGGAGGCCCCATCACCCTGGTGGTGGGGGACAACCAGAGAAGCAGCCTCCCCCTGGGAACCTTGCCGAACTACTCCCTCCGGAAGAAAATCACCCCTGCAAACATCTGCCTGACCGAATAAACCCTATATCTCTATTTTGCCTTTTGGCCACCTCAATTCATTTGTTTTCGGCCTCGCTGCTGCCGTTCAGAGCCGGCTCTACTGTTAGGCAAGGTGGGTGGGATATTTCAAGTGCTCACATTCAGGACCAGATTGAGGTTTGATGCGGCCCTCGGCTCCTGAAGGGAACGGGGCCCTTTCTATGTCCAGCTGTCCTTTGTCCACAACAAATTGCTGCTGTTTTTTGTGTTGAATATATGCTCTATGGTCATTTATGGACCTCAGAGGTATCTCAAGCCAGTTGCACATGTTGCCCTGCAACCAGTCCATGCAGAATATGTGTTGAATATATGCTGTATGGTCACTTATGGTTTTCCCAGTCGTGATGTATGGAAGTGAGAGCTGGACCATCAAGAAGACTGATGGCCAAAGAATGGATGCTTTTGAATTCTGGTGCTGGAGGAGACTCTGGAGAGTCCCATGGACTGCAAGAAGATCCAACCTCTTCATTCTGAAGGAAATCAGCCCTGAGTGCTCACTGGAAGGACAGATCCTGAAACTGAGGCTCCAAGACTTTGGCCACCTCAGGAGAAGAGAAGACTCCCTGGAAAAGACCCTGATGCTGGGAAAGATGGAGGGCACAAGGAGAAGGGGACGACGGAGGACGAGATGGTGAGACAGTGTTCTCGAAGCTTCCAGCATGAGTCTGACCAAACTGCGGGAGGCAGTGGAAGACAGGAGTGCCTGGCGTGCCCTGGTCCATGGGGTCACCAAGAGGCGGACACAACTAAACAACAACAACAGACTCCCCTTGATCTGGACACTAGATCTCTGCAGATGCAGCCTAGAATAGCATTCGCTTTTTTCGCTGCTGCATCACACGGTGGGCTCACGTTCAGCTTGTGGTCCACCAAGACCCCCTCAATCCTTTCCACGTGTCCTGCTAGTGAGCCAGTTGTCCCCATCCAACATTTGCACATCTGCTTCTTCCTGCCTAAGCGCGAAACCTGACCTTTGTCCCTGCGGAAACTCGCTTGGTTAGCTTGCGCCCACTTCTCCAATCTGTTAAGGTCATTTCAGAGAATAGGTAAAGGGACCCCTGACCATTAGGTCCAGTTGTGACCGACTCTACGGTTGCGGCGCTCATCTCGCTTTACTGGCCGAGGGAACCAATGTACAGCTTCTGGGTCACGTGGCCAGCAGGGCTAAGCCACTTCTGGCGAACCAAAGCAGCGCATGAAAACGCTGTTTACCTTCCCGCCGGAGTGGTACCTATTTATCTACTTGCACTTTGACGTGCTTTCAAAGTGCTAGGTTGGCAGGAGCAGGGACCGAGCAACGGGAGCTCACCCCGTCCATCGTGGGGATTCGAACCGCCGACCTTCTGATCGGCAAGTCCTAGGCTCTGTGGTTTAACCCACAGCGCCACCTGCGTCCCATTTCACAGAATAGCATTAGCCTATTTCGCTGCAGTGTCACAAGGTGGTCCACCAAGGTTGCGACCAAAGAAGTCCTTTTAATCTGTTTAGGTGTTTGGCATCAATGAGACATTCCAGGGAAGAGTGTGAGACCCTGAGTGAGTAAGACCAAGACCCTGAGATCCTGTTCCCACGTACTTCTAGGAAACTCCTTCTATTCCCGGCCCCCGAAGCTCTCCACCGCATCCCCAGGGCTGAAACCCGACCCCTGGCTTCTGTTCCCCGCCAGCAGGGAGGGAGGCGACCCCTTGTCGTTTCTCGCCCTCGTTTTTCCCCAAACCCCGGAGCCACAAATTCTCCTGCTGCGCAAAAACGCGCCTCCGCCGAACCCGGCCCCATGGCAAGGGCGGGCATGGCAGGGAAGGAATGTGAAAAACCGATGTTCCCTCTGCCTGTGTGCCGCCCCCCCCCCCGCCTCCTTCCGCACGTCCCAGGGCTTATTTTCGCCCCGCCAGCCGCTCCTGCAAGTGGGAGATAAGGGCGCTGCCAAACTTTTGGAGAAAGTTTCCGAAGTCTCTTCCTCTAAACCTCCACTCCCTGAGCTGATGTCAGAGCGAGGCGCCCAGAGAAGAGTGCGTAAAGTTGAAGGAGACCCCGCGTGGTCATCCATCCCAACCCCTTGCAATGCAGGAATTTTTTTTACGCAATGCGAGACTCGAACCCACAACCCCGAGATTCAGAGTCTCGTGCTCTACCGACTGAGGATGCCCACCCACCCACAAGAGCGTTTTGCAGGAGGGATGTAAGGAAATTCAGCCCCGGATTCGAGTGGCAGAAACGACTTTTATTCAGTTTTTAAAAGCGCCTTCGTTTACTTGTTATATTTGCCGTCAATTGAGTTCCTTTCAATGCTTTGGCTCTGAGCGCCCGCCCCCTTTTGTAGATCCACAAAAAAACCCACGGCTGTGCCAAAGGGAAAGCCCACCCCAAAGGGACCAGGATTCGAACTCAGGGCCCCCTCCTGCCTTGCGCTTTGCGGCAGCTGGCACCCCGGAGCCGCCTCTCTGGCTCCTGTAGTTTTAAGACGCTCCCTTGAAGGAGGAGGAGGGCTTTGGAAAGGGAAGGGGGCAGAGGGAGGGGTCTTGGCAAAGGGCTTTCCCTCTCCTTGCCTGTCGCTGTCAGTTCAGCCCGGGCGCTGTCCGAGGGCGCAGGAGTTGGAGCCCAGTTTGCCCCAAAGCAGCAGCAGCTGCTGCCCCAAAATTTGCCCCTTTCTGAGGGTTTCTGCCAGCTTCCAGCAAGGCACTGTGCCCACGGAGCTCCCTGGCGAGAGGGGCACCCCCTTTTTTTGACATGCACCCCTTCACCCGGGTGAGGGGCTTCGCGGTGCAGTTGGATGGCCACCCCGGAGGTGGCACCGTCTACCGGGGCGGAGAGGTCCTCTCCGGGCAAGTAGTGCTGGACGTCTCCAAGAGGGTCAAGGTGAGAGAATGCTGAAAATTATTTTTATTTTAAAAATCCTGAAGTTATGCTATTGGGATGTACAGGATTTGATGGGTTTATAGAGCAAAAAAAAGGAGACTGGCAAAATAAATTATGGAACGATGCAGGAGAAGTGAGATAACTTGAACCCCGAGGAAGACTTTGTGTTGTGTTGTTGTGTTGTGTTGTTTTAAAAGGGCAAAGGTTTAATGCGTGTTTCTTAAGCTCTGTGCATAAATTTCCACATCAGTGTAACTTTCAAAAGTTGCTTGTAAGAAGGTGAAGGAGGTTTTGAAACTGGACAAGGTTTTATAGACCTGCAGGAACAGGCATAAAACAGTGGGAAGTGGTGCAAAAAAAACATAGTTTAAAAATTGCTTGATGATGTGCGTTTTTTGGTTCTGTGATGATTTTGTCTTGTTTTTTCTTTTCGTTTCTGTTATTTTTGGAAAATTAATAAAATGTCAACCACAACAAAACAACGAAAAGGTGAGAGCGCTGGCCGTCTGCGCCCGTGGTCTGGCCACTGCCCACTGGCTGGAGGGCAAGAGTGTTGGCATGAACACCATCTACAGTGACTACACCGCCTTCCAGACTTTCCTGAGAAGGGAGACGCACCTGATCCCAGGTAAGAGGGCAGGAGAGCAGGCTTGGCCCCGCGGTCGTGGGTGCCACACAGGGTGCAGGGCCCTGGCGCAGAAATCTGTGGGTGCCATGCAGGTTGCAGGGCCCTGGCACAGAAATCTGTGGGTGCCACACGGGGTGCCTGTCCCTGGCGCAGAAATCTGTGGGTGCCACGCAGGGTGCAGGGCCCTGGCGCAGAAATCTGTGGGTGCCACGCAAAGTGCACGGCCCTTGCGCAGAAATCTGTGGGTGCCACGCAGTGTGCAAGGCCCTGGCACAGAAATCTGTGGGTGCCACACAGGGTGCAGGGCCCTGGCGCAGAAATCTGTGGGTGCCACACAAAGTGCACGGCCCTTGCGCAGAAATCTGTGGGTGCCACGCAGGGCGCAAGGCCCTGGCACAGAAATTTGCAGGTGTCCGGCCTCTTCGTGGGGAATTTGGTGAGGGCTCGGGCACCTATATAATTTGAGAGGGGTTCCTGCACTCGCAACCTGGCAGATCTCCATCTCCTTGCTCTTTTGGGGGGTATATTATTATTATTATTATTATTATTATTATTATTATTATTATTATTCGTTTTCAATTACAATCCAATCATCGCCTTGTTATAACCATTCACAGCGGTTCACAACACACTAAAACACCAAATAAAACAATCTGGACCCAAACTTTCCGGAATAAAGATGAGTCTAAAATGCACATTCAAAGCAACAAAATTAACAGGAAACTAAAACATTCCCAATAAAACATTGCAAAGGAAGTCGGCTGCACGATGCGTATTAGATGCGGTGAAGGGAACAAACATCGTAAAGATTTCAAAAGAAAACATTGGAAGTGAAATATGCAATATATATTGGCAGTTTTATTTCCAGTTCCCTTGCTCAGGACCTCGCGAGGTTGGAATTTGGCCTTTTCGCAGCTGCCAGGCCCATTTCCAGGCAGCGACATCTCTCCCCCCCCCCCCGAAACCCTTCTGGGGATCTCAGAGATGCTGTTTACTCAGCGACACTCGAATGCAGAACCGGCTTGGTAAACGCCGAAGCTCCTTGCCGCTGCTTGGATCCGGCACGACTTGGCTGATAACTGCTTGGCAACGCTTCCTGGTGCGAAATCACTCGGCATGTTTGCCCATTCAGGCGGGCCCATATGGCCCACCCTGACCGGCAGCAGCTGCCCAAGCTCAGGGAGAGACATAGAATCATAGAATTGGGAGGGACATCGAAATCTCCTTTCCTGAGGCTTGAAGCCACGGGTTCAAGCAGTGCCAGATTTACGTACAAGCTAAACTAGCTCTAGCGTAGGGCCCCACTCTCTTGGGGGCCCCAAAAAACTGAAGGAAAAAAACCTGGATGTACATTTCCAAAATATCTATCATCTGTCTGTCTATCTATCTATCTATCTATCTATCTATCTATCTATCTATCTAATCTATCTATGCCAGTGCCAGATTTTTTTAAAGGGAAAAAAACTGGATGTACATTTCCAAAATATTATCTATCTACCTATCATCTATCTATCTATCTATCTATCTATCTATCTATCTATCTATCTATCTATCTATCATCTATCTATCTATCTATCATCTATCTATCTATCTATCTATATCTAGGCCAGTGCTGGATTTACATATCAGCTAAACAAGCTCTAGCTTAGGGCCCCACTCTCTTGCAGGCCCCCAAAAAAATTTAAAGGGGAAAAAACTGGATGTACATTTCCAAAATATAAGATGAAAGACAAATGGAATAACACCTACATCCAGCAACAGTTTTTTGGGTTGCGTAGGCTCCTCTGATGTAAGGCATGGGCCTCGCCTGCTAGCCTGCTCCCTCAAATATCACTGCTTTGCTCCTTTCTAGATATAGGGTGTGTGTATATATAGGTATATATATATATGGTGGGGGACGCGGGTGGCGCTGTGGGTTAAACCACAGAGCCTAGGACTTGCCGATCAGAAGGTTGGCGGTTTGAATCCCCGCAATGACGGGGTGAGCTCCCGTTGCTCGGTCCCTGCTCCTGCCAACCTAGCAGTTCAAAAGCACGTCAAAGTGCAAGTAGATAAATAGGTATTGCTCCAGCGGGAAGGTAAAGGGCGTTTCTGTGCGCTGCTCTGGTTCGCCAGAAGTGGCTTAGTCCTGCTGGCCACATGACCCGGAAGCTGTACGCCGGCTCCCTCGGCCAATAAAGCGAGATGAGTGCCGCAACCCCAGAGTCGGCCACGACTGGACCTAATGGTCAGGGGTCCCTTTACCTTTATATATAGGGAGTCTAGATTCTGCTATTTATCATTCTTAGTAGTTTGCATCATATATTTACAGCTATTATTATGTCACGTTATAGCAAGTATCTAGAGACTAGATGAGGAGTCTTTGTTAATTGTGTTTCCAAAGGAACTTTTGCTCTTGCCAAATGTCCATGCGTTTGCATTATAAAGTTTGTTAGGAATCAAAAATCATTTTAAGTTATTAAAATTAAGTTATTTCACTATTAATACACTTCTTCTTAACTGTATTTCAGTTCAACAATGACTTTGATAAAATACATATTTTGTGATGTGCAAATGGCTTGAGATACCTATGAGGTCCATGAATGACCATATGGCATATATTCCACACAAAAAACAGCAACAATTTGTTGTGGGCAAAGGACAGCTGGCCATAGAAAGGGCCCCGTTACCTTAAGTTGCTTAGGGTCTTATTTATTTTTTTGCTTTCATTTTACGGATCAACGGTCTCGAGAGTAAAATCCATGTTCAATTGCTGTTTTAGGAGTTGTTTTTAAAAGACTGGAACGGGTTAATCCGTTTTGCATGACATTCTATGGGAAAGCGCGCCTTGCTTTTGGAACGCTTTGGTTTTGGAACGGGATTTCCGGAACGGATCAAGCCTGAGAACCAAGGGGCCACTGTATTTGCTAAGCCCAATTTAGCAAAAACAACTTCTGATTGTTGTTTTTTGTAACTCTGTGGAGCGACGCTGTTCCTCTTTGAGCCACTAAGCGTCGCCGTTGTCCTTTGCAGACAACACACCGGGATTCGAACTTAGTTCTCAGCTGAGGCCAGGAGGGGTCAGCAAAGTGGGTGGAAGACGGTGCCAGGGGACAGATGGCTCCAGCTCCCTTTGCTCTGGTGCCAAGGGCCCCTTCTGCTCCAAACAAAACGTTTTCTGTGTTGCTGTTGTTGTTTTCTACCCGTCTTGGTCCTGTTTTCCCCATGAAATACTTTTTCCCCTGGCAGTGCATGGAGCCTCCACAGATCACCGCAGTCTACCTGATTTATTTATTCTGCCCTGGATGCTTTACATGAGTTCCCAGCCGAAAGAGAGCCTCAAGACTGCCCAGCAAAGCTTCGGTGGCAATTCGAACCCAGGTCTCTCCTAACGGGCCAGCACTCTAACCACTGTGCAACGCTGCCTGTGGGGGTCGTGGGTGCATAAACGCCGCAGGGCGTGAGAGACCTTGCTTGGGATCTTCTCAGGCTGGGAGCAGGACCCTGTGGGGATCCAAAAAGAGGATTTCGGGGACCCCTACCCCCCTTGCCGTCTGCTTGCAGCCCCCCAGAGATTTTACATTTTCTCCCTGGGCCGGTTGGGCTTTGCAAGAAGCTGGCAAGAGAGGAATTAGACTAGGATGGCAGAGCTGTCGAGTTTGATGGGACCCTCCAAAAGTCATCCAGCCCAACCCCGTGCAATGCAGGAATCCACCGAGAAACCTCCGGCGAAAGCACTGTGCGATGAAGTCCATTCCGCCATCAAACAGGATCTCCTTTCTTGTGGGTTTTCCTGCCGGCGCGATTCAGCCCCATGAGGCCAGGAGTTCCCCTGTCTCCCACGGAGTTTGGCGTGGGCCCAGAGGCACGCCCCGTATGTCCCAGATTAGGTGCCCTGCCCGCCGGCGGAGAAACACGGGCACGCCTTTCGTCTCTTTCCAAAGCCCTTTGGCCCAGGACCAAGTGACGGGGGGGAATCTAGGGCAGGCCCAGGTCAGGAGGTTGGGGGGCAGAAAGCGGGTTGGGGCGAATTCAAATGTGCAGGCCACTTGGCACATGTTGGTGGCATGGCACAGCTCAATCCTACAAAGGCGTCTGGGAATATCCCCTTGCCTGCTGCTGCCAGTCAGTGCAGGCACCTCTGAGGCCCCCCTTGTCTGACGCAGTACCAGGCCATCTTAGTTTTCGAGGAAAGGGTTAGAACACCTGCTTTGAATGCAGAAGGGTTCAGTCTCGAGGCAGAGCTGGGAGAGACGCTTGAATCTGCAACCCCAGGAAGCCGCTGCTGGCGGTCAGTGCAGGCAATATCAAGTCAGATGGGCCAGTTGTCCTATGTCCCAAGCGAGGAATCCAGCTTGGAATTACGCAAGAAGAGGAGATTCTTCAGACAGACCTCTGGGGGGAAAATCAGATTTAATTGTCAGTTACGTCACAGCTGCAATTGAATGGTAGAATTGCAGAGTTGGGACCCCGGGGGGGGTCATCCAGCCCAACCCCCGTGATGCGGGAACAAGCAGCGGTGAGTTGCGAAAGTTAACAACGCTCTGCCTTTCGCTTGCGTTTCTTCACAATGGAAACTACCCGTCGCAAAGGCTTGTTTGTGGATTCAATCCTTGTGCCGTTTCTGGTGGCCGTAAACCACGAGGACTAGATTCTTAGTGTCTTTTGAAGAAGCAGAGCTTGGTGTACAAAATGTCCCCCTTGGCGTCTCCGGGGAGGGGGACACCAAATCTGAAACCCTGAAGAACTGCTACCAGCCAGTGTAGGCAAAACTGGCCCGACTGAGTAACTTAATGTCAGGGCTGTGGGTTCGAGTCTCACATGGGGCCAAATATTCCTGCATTGCAGGGGGTTGGACTGGATGACCCCAAGGTGTCCCTGTCCAACTCTGGAATTCTATCGTTTCAGTTTATTAAGCCCAAAATAAGGGCCCAACAGTAAATTATTCTCTCGAAGGTTTGAACTGGCCCATACTTTGCACGGAAATGGTTCTTACTGTATATATTTTCATACTGACTGCTGTTACGTTGTTTAATCCCGATTTAATCTTGACAAAGGGCGGTTTATAAATGGAAGGAATGAAAGAATAAATACATTGACAGGCGTGCGTCGGAGGGTGAATTATAGCTTCGCCACCGGCTTTTCCGTTGGGCAATTCGCGTTTGCTTTTTGTAACTTTACGCGGCGATACAAACCCCCCAAATTCAATGGAAACGCTTCTAAGTTGTGATACAAATAGAACCAACAAACTGGAAAATAAATAAGCGAGAAAGGGAGAGATGGATATCTGTCCTTTGGCTCAGCCTTTTCAGCTTTCTTGTTTGCCTTCCCTTCCCTGCCCAACTGGAGGAAAGTTTATCTCTCCAAAAGTGACCAGCCCGGGCGCGCATGCTCGCTGCCTTGTTTTTACCAAAGCCTGCAGCTGCCGGCCAGACCTGGGGGCATTGGGGGTGGGAAAAGGGGGGTGGATGGGGGGGTTCTGGGGGAGGGCTTTTTGCCAGGCACCGCCCCCCCCTGCGCCCATAGGGCGCTGGGATCCAGGGGGCGCGGTTTGGAGAGCCTTGAAAAAGCTTTACGCGCGGCGCAGTGCGCACAGAACAGCCGAAGAGGCTCACTGACACGCGAGTTTGCCAGGATGCTTTTCGACCGTGTGAAACGCCTTTCGGTGGAGCTGGATTGCCCCGAGGTGGCCTCGCCGCCGGTCTTCAGCTCCGGGGAGAGCGTGGCCGGCCGCGTGGTGCTGGAGCTGTCCGGCACGGCGCGCCTGGGTGCGCTCCATCTTCACGCGCAAGGCGCGGCCAAAGTCCACTGGACGGAGTCTCGCAGCGCCGGATCCAGCACCGCTTACACGCAGAGCTACAGCGACCAAGTGGAATTCCTCAGCCACCGGCAGACCCTCCTGGCCTCGCCAGGTAAGGCGGCCTCTGAGCGCGGGCAGAGCGCGCAAGCTCGCTCTCCTCCCTGCGCTCCGCGGGAGCCCGGCTCGCCTGCCTGGAGCGATCTGTCTCTCTTTTGCAAAGCCTCTCCGCCTCGGCAGAGTTTTTAATGCAACGTTAAAAACTCTCTTTTTCCAACGGGAAGCTGCTTTTCCAGCCAGCTCTGTAGGGCCGACACGGGCTGGCAGCGCTCTCCTCTCCCCTGCCGTTCTGCCCTCCTCGGGAGCGCCGCTCAAGCGCCCAGTCAGTCTGTCTCTCTGTCTCTCTCCACGTTGCTTGCGAAGCCTCTCTATCTCAGCAGTGCCGACACGGACGGGCAGCGGCTCTGCTAATCCTAAAAAGGAGTTTTCGACAGGGAAGCTGCTTTTGGACCCGGCTCTGTAGTGCCAGCACTGGCTGGCAGCAGCCCTCCGACAGGGCTGCCGCTGCTTAGAAAACCCGAGAGCCTCACAAGTCAGGCTCTCGTGGTCCAGGCACCTCAACATATCTCCTGCTTCCTGAGAGCAGGAGACACCCTGGGTGGTGGGTTCGAGCTTATATGAAGCCCACCTTTATTGCCCACACAGGCTGGCAGTCGCAGCTCTCTGAAATTGAATCTGGGTCGTTCTGCATGCAGGGCAGTTGCCCTACCGGCAGAAGACAAACCGCTTCGCCATCCTTCCCCATTGCATGGCGGGGGTTGGGCTGGATGACCTTTGAGGGTCCCCTCCCAACAATTCTAGGATTCTTTTGCATTCTCTGGCCCAGCTTTCCCTTAAGAAAGGTCAGCTGCCATTGGAAAACAGGATTTGCAGGTTTCTGGAATAGGGGTGGGGTGTTTGTGTGCAACCTTCCAGGGGGTAAATTAGCGGCTGCCGGCTTTTGGGACCCCCCCCCCATTGGCCTTGCTGATCTTGGCTCAACTTCCTTGAGGAGCAGATTTTGCCCAGCCAGTTCTATTCCTGGGAGCCGGGCGCTTACATAACGCCAGGCTCTTTCAAGACCCCCTGGGATATCTTGGGGCATATTTGCAATTCTGGAGGGGGGGGCACCTTCTGTTAAAAACTCCCTTTTGCAGGGCACCTGGGCTAGAGAGAAATCTTGTCGTGTAATACCTTCCTTTTGTGTCTTTTCGCTCTGTGTGCCTGAACTTTCCCCAGTTGTTTATGGGGAGCCAAAAAAAAGTCACATGCTTTTTGGCAGAGTGTGGATGTTGTGTTGAATTTCCCTCATTTGACCGCTGCAGGAAAACACCAAGCTCTGCTCCAGAAAAACATCATCTCCTTTTTTAAAAAAGGTCTGTTATTCATTTCAACTTCCTTTATTTCTTGTTTTCCCAACAGACAACGGAGACGTCACCGTCCTTCAGGCTGGCCGACACGAATTCCCTTTTACTTTCCAGCTGCCAGAGTAAGTCAAACACGTCTTCAAAATACTATTATTCTTCTTATTTGATTTGTGGGCGATTGCACCTGGTGGCAAAAACCTATACGCCATTGCATGTCAGCGCCGCGGACACCATTGCATGTCCCCGTTGCGTTTATTACGATTATTGTTTCGTTATCAGCCTTTGCCCAAGCTGGTGCCCCCACGGGTATTTCTGGAGGGTACAGAATGAGCCTTTGAATCCCTTCCAACTCTATGAAACAAATTCGGGCAATTTCATACATAAAAAGAACTTCAAATCCCAGTACAAAATACCGACCCAGATTTTTTTTATATAAAAAAAAATAGTTTTCTAAGTTACTCGTCTTTGTTTCTCAATGTGATCCATTTACGTGGTTTTGTGTGTTATTTTATGCCTTGCGACTTTTGTTGGTTGTGGTTTAGTAATTTATTTATTGTCAGGAGCGAATTTCGGTCCAGGTATTATATTGTTTTGAGAGCTAATTTTTATTGGGTCCTATTACAGATTATGGAATGTTCCTTTATTATTTGAGACGAGTCGTTTCATTTTAAAGTTAACGTTTTATTGAGGCTTAACATCTGCCGATGTTTTGAGAGTCAATTTTACTGGGAGCTATTCTAATCGATTGCGGAATATTCCTTTATTTGATAGGAACCGTTCCACCTTAAAGTTAGCCTTTTATTAAACATCTGCTGATGTTTGGAGAGTCAATTTTACTGGGTCCTATTCTAATCAATTGCGGAATATTCCTTTATTCGGTGGGAACCGTTCCATCTTAAAGCGACGTCTTATTACGACGTCTGTTCTTGTACGTTTGGTTGCCTTAAACTGCCTTCTGTGTCGTCACATAAAAAGCGCACAAATTAAAAGTGAAATGGAACGAAATGCAAGATATTTTGGGTTGGGTTCCAGACCCGCAGGAGGAAAATGTTTAGGGAAGCTTTTAATAGTGGGTGAATTATTGTATTTTCATATTTTGTTGGAAGCCGCCCAGAGTGGCTGGGGAAACCCAGCCAGATGGGCAGAGTATAAATAATAAATTATTATTATTATTAGGCCTTGTTTTTCATACTTCCTTTCCCTTCCCTTGACAGATCCTTGGCCACTTCCTTCGAGGGAAAACATGGGAGCGTTCGCTATTGGGTGAAGGCCAAGCTCCACCGTCCCTGGTCCTCCGTCAAGAAAGCCAAAAAGGATTTCACCATTATTGAGCCCATCGATATCAACACGCCGGCGTTACTGGTGAGTCGGGGAGGCAAAGCGGTTTGGGGAGGGATTTGGGTCAGATTAGGAACCAAGGGAAGCACCCGACCTTAAACGGAACCCCTTTAGCTCATTGCGACCCCTGCAACATTCGGGTCAGGCTGGATGACCCCAGGGGTCCCTTGCGAGTCTCCAATTCTGCGACCGATTCCCCGATTTCAGGATAGCTTAGCCGGTAGGGCATGAGGACCCTCGGGTCGCAGGTTTGAGCCCCGTGCCAGGCAAATTATGGGGTCAGGCTAGATGAACCTTGGGGTTCCTTCAAGTTTTGAGATTCATTATACACACACACATACATCTATATATATACACACACACTTTATTGCATTTTCGGAATTCACAAAAAAGGAAGAAAGAAAACAATGGACCACATATTCAAAGGTGAAAATGAAAATTACAAAATGCAGGATAGAAATGTTTTAAGGTCTAAAATAATCAAAATAACATTGAAAAAAGGGGGGGAAATGCCAGTTTTGCAATTCTATGGCTGCCTGGCAAAGTTGGGTCTCCCTTTTTTCCTGCTCAGAAGGGCTATTCCCAGCCCTTTTTGAACCCAGGACGTTTTGCCTTTAATAATAATAATAATAATATTAATAATAATATCTTCTGGAATAACACTTGTAGTGTAACAATGACTATGGACATAATGGAGATATTAAAATTTGGATGCAGAAGGAAAGGATTAACAGTAAGAGGAGGAGGGAAAGTCCAGCAGATTCTTGGGAATCTTCTATATATTATGTTGTGATGTGAATTTTAATCTGGAAAATGGATTTAATAATAATAATAACTTGTCTCCCTTCTCTGCTTGTGCCCATCAGGCTCCGCAAGCCGGTGCCAAGGAGAAGCTGGCCCGCGCCTGGTATTGCAACCGAGGGCTTGTCTCCGTCTCGGCTAAGATCGACCGGAAAGGCTACACCCCAGGTGAGTCATGGGGGGCAGCGGAAATCGGGGTGCGTGGGGCTCATGGCAAGGCTCAGCCCATCGGCCAGAGGACCCAGGGCACTGGACTCTGTGGCCTCCAGGGTTGGCATGCGGGGAATCTGCCGGTGGCCCTGCGGAAATGAAGTTGTTTCGAACCATCGGGGTCCTGCAGTGGTCATCCAGCCTGACCCCCCTGAAAATACAGGCGTCCCTGGCTGCTCGGCCCCCGTTTAAAAAAGCCCTGAGGATGGAGAGCTGGCTGCCAGCCCTTCACTCTCCACAAGAGATTTCCTCTCTTCCCAAAAGTCCAGCTAATTGCGATTTAATAATAGTAGTAGTAGTAGTAGTAGTAGTAGTAGTAGTAATAATAATAATAATAATAATAATAATAATAATAATATATTATTTATACCCTGCCCATCTGGTTGGTTTTCCCTAGCCATTCAGGGCGGCTTTCAACAGAGCATTAAAAACAGAATAAAAATCCAAACATTGAAAATTTCCCTGATTTTTTCGGATGTCTTATTATTATATTATTATTATGATTATTATGTACTGCCCTTTATCAGAAGATCCCAGGGCTCCGTATGCAACCTAAAAAACACATTGCAGAACACTGATAAAAATGTCAAATCGCAGAGTTGCACAGGGACCCTGTGGGTCATCTAGTCTAACCCGCTGTGATGCAGCGGGTCTCGAACCCGCAATCTTTGCGTTACCGGCACTCGCAATGTAATAAAAAGCCAGCTGGCCAGCAGGAAAACTGTCAAGGGAGCCCAGCTAAGTTTTCCTGGCTTTAGGAACAGAGTGCCCCCCCCCCAAAAAAAGGGGTGTGTTTTCCTGCTCCCACCAACGCAGCATTGCGCCCATTTCCTTGACAGGCGAGGTGATCCCCATCTTTGCCGAGATTGACAACTGCACGACCCGCACGGTGGTGCCCAAGGCGGCCATCATCCAGACCCAGACGTTTGTGGCGCGCGGCACCAAGAAGCAGAAGAAGTCGGTGGTGGCCTCCATGGTGGGCGACGCCATCGCGGCCGGCAAGAGGGAGGTGTGGCACGGCCGGGCGCTCAAGATCCCCCCCGTGGGACCCTCCATCCTCCAGTGCCGCATCATCCACGTCGAGTACGCCCTCAAGGTGAGCAGACGGGGCAGTATGGCCTAGTGGGCGGAGCGGGAGAGGGAGGGGAAACCCTGGAAACCTCTGCTGGGGGGGGGGACAGTGTGCAGAGAGCCAATGGAGGCTGCTTGCTCCACCCAGTGTCGCCGACACAGGCCGGCAGCAAAGCTCACTGGTTCGGGGCTTTTTGAGAGTTCGGACTTGGGATCTTCATAGAGTTGGAAAAGATCTAGAGGGTATAAGGCGGTATTTAAATTCTAATTCTAATAATAATAATAATAATAATAATAATAATAATAATAATACAGTGGAACCTTGGGTTGCAACTGGTGCTCCTGCGCATGTGCAAAGTGTGATTTACTGCTTCTGCACATGCACGAGCGCCCAAACCCAGACGTAACCCGTTCCAGTGCTATTATTATTGGGAGGTAATATAGTCTCATACACGGAAAAATACAGTATTTTCTGGATTTATATACTGCCCTATATGGGGGTTTCGGGGTTGGACTAGATGACATTCGGGTGTCCCTTTCCAACTCTCTGATTTTATGATTTCAGCATCGATTCTCTGCAATTCTCAGAGCGGGGAACTCACTTTCCGCCGCGTGAGACGAAGGAGGCCATTGTTTCATTTTTATATTTAAAATTTCCCTGTTTTTCGCCCGCCCGGCAGGTCTGCATCGAGATCCCGGGGACGTCAAAGCTGTTTCTGGAGCTGCCTCTGGTCATCGGCACCATCCCCCTGCACCCCTTTGGCAGCCGCACCTCCAGCATCAGCAGCCAGTACAGCGTCAGCCTGGATTGGGTCCGGATGGGAATTCCCGAAGAGCCCGAGGGTAAGAACCCCGTAAAAAAACCTTGCAAGGCAATTTTATACATTGTGCATGTGTTGCAGAGGGTTTTCGCCAGCTAAGTCCTACTCAAGAGTAGACCCATCGGCACCAATCGATAAAATTTGGAGTCTTTTAGAAAAGACCAAAAACCTCTCTCTCTCTATATATATATGAATAACTTTTCTTACAAAATAGCTATATATAAAGAACTTTTTTAAAGAAATGATTTTATATAAAGAACTTTTGAAAGACGATTTTTATAAAGCAACTTTACGAAATAACTGCATATACAAAGAACCTGTGTAAAGACTGGAAACCTATCTATCTATCTATCTATCTATCATCTATCAAACTTTTCTTATAAAATAGCTTTTTTTAAAGAACTTTTTTTAAAAAAAAACACGATTTTATATAAAGAACTTTTTAAAAAAAGACTACAACTCCCATTATCCATAGCCAGCGTGACCATGGACGATGGGAATTGTAGTCCGACAGCATCCTGGTTGCTTTAGGCTTATCCCACCTGGCAGGGTTCTTGTGAGGGGGAACAACAACCAGGTGCGCCAAGACGCCTTGGGGAGGTGAAAAAGTCGGGGTCCCAAAATGACCCCCTAAAAATAAAATAAAATAAACCTGCTCCAAGCAACCCCGTAACTCTTCCCCTTGTTCTCTCTCGGCAGCTCCTCCCGAATACTCCTCCGTCGTGTCCAGCGAGGGACCCCTGGAGACCCTCTCGCCGCCCAGCCAGGACAGCAGCCCCCCAGGCGTCCTTGAAGGGCCGTTTTTCGCCTACATCCAGGAATTCCGCTTCCGGCCGCCTCCGCTCTATTCCGAGGTGAGCTTACTGAGGACTAGAAACCCTGGTCTTCGAAAGGCGGCTGGCCGTGTTTGGCCGTCTCGCTGGTGGGGAGAAGGAGCAAGGCTGTTTTGCGTGTGGGACCCCCGGAGGTCATCCATTCCAACCCACATATCACGCAGGGACCTTGATTCGAACCCACAGCCCAGAGAAGGAGCAAGGCTGTTTTGGGTGTGGGACCCCCAGTGGTCATTCATCCCAACCCGCATATCACGCAGGGACCTTGATCTGAACCCACAGCCCTGAGTTTCGGGGCTCTTTGCACAGGCTGGGTGACCCCTCAGGTCCCTTCAATGGGGACACCCCTTAAAACAAGTGCCGGGCTTTCCTTCCTCCATAGCTTTTCCCTTTTCTTGCAAGGAATCCTATTCGGAATAAGGGAAATTCCCTCTAGCCGCCCTGAGCCCGGTCTTGGCTGGGGAGGGTGGGGTATAAATTAAAAAAATATTATTATTATTATTATTATTATTATTATTATTATTATTATTATTATTGGAACAGTTGACAGCTATGCCCTCCTCCGCTCTCGAACCCCGTGCCTTGAAGTGGGTTGGGCTAGATGACCGCTGGGGTCCCATCCAGGATTCGATGAACCTTCACTAACACCTCTTTCTCCTCTTCTCCTCCCCAGGTGGATCCCAATCCCCAATCGGACGCCGCCATCCGCCCCCGTTGCATGACCTGCTGAGAGGCGCCTGCCATTGGATCTCTTGGAATGGATCTCTTTTGCTTTCCCGGGAACGGGATCGGGCGAGGAAGTAGGAGACCCCGCGATCTGCGTGCGAACGAGGAGAGGGGCTCCGGTTGGGAGACGGCTCCTTGACCCCCAAGGCGGCAGAGGCGAGGTTTGGG
Source organism: Podarcis gaigeae (assembly GCF_964106915.1). Classification (NCBI taxonomy): domain Eukaryota; kingdom Metazoa; phylum Chordata; class Lepidosauria; order Squamata; family Lacertidae; genus Podarcis; species Podarcis gaigeae. The sequence goes on along the minus strand of NC_139696.1, from coordinate 647,766 downwards.
GTGTCCCAGACCGACGGCACCGATCCTGCGGGGTTTACGGAGGAGGAAATGGGGACGTTTGAACCCCCCAAGGGGAAATGCCTGCCTTGTGACTCAGACACTATCCGGCAGTCCCGGTTTCGACGACACCTACGGGCGAGAAAACAGGGCGGGGAGATTCCCCAGGCAGCGGGAGAAATTGCAGGGTTGAGCGAAAGTTTTGGGGTGACCCCCCCCCCCCGATTTCATCTCCTGCCCCACTAAGCTTTGCAGAGACGGGATTCGAACTCGCCGCTCTGGGAAAATCCACCCTGTGGGTTTTTGAGGTGGGGACAAGAGGGTCGGAACAGCTTGGCAGACGAGAGAAAGGAAGATTTGCGCTGTTGAAGGCAGAGAAAATGAGTTTTTTGGGGGGTCACGTGGGGTTTTCGGGGCGCAGATCAGACCCCAAATTCTGGGCATTTCAAAGACGTTGGGGGGGGGGGATGGAAGAAAATTGTTTTCTTCTTCTTCTCCCTGAAATTGCATTCCACTTTCCAAAGCTTGCTGGTCTCCAGGGGAGGGACGTATTTTGATTTCCCCCCCATGTTGGGACAGTGGCCTTACGTTGTAAATATGTGTAAATATGATTTTTAACTGATGTGCTGTGGCTCAATGCAGAACTTGCGCAAAAGAACCGGTTTCCCGGTTCATATTTTTATAGAATACCTGCGGCCTTTTCAGAAACACCCACCCCCCCAAAAAAAAACAACACCTGTGTTTGGAAATGAGGCTTTGTGGCTTTTTTGTACAAGTGTTGAAATTAAAATTGTGAAATTTACTCTGTGTCCTGAATTTCTTCCCCAAAATTTCAAGGAGGGGGGAGAGGGCTGGGGTCTTTAACCCGACTTGGGACTCCTGTGGTTTCCGGGGAACCTTTGTGTGCAGTTAAAATCTTCAAAAACCGCCTTAAATATCAATATTGGAAGGTGATAAGAAGCTGAGTCCAAACATCCATCTAATACAATACTGCCTGCACGGGCTGGCAGCAGCGCTCTGGGATTTCAGGCCAGGATGTAGGACTAATGTCAATAATGGAAATTGATAAGAAGCTGCTGTTTTCCCACTGAGTCCAAACATCCATCTAATTCAATACTGCCTGCACTGCCTGGCAGAAGCTCTTTTTCGGGAAAGGACCGTAGAATTGTAGAGCCATATGGTACCCGAGGGTCATCTAGCCCAACCCCGTGTAATGCAGGAATCTCTGCTTTATTTTGGCCCCCGCTGGCGAGACCGGGGGGGGGGGAATCTGGGCCGTCCAGGACCCCCAGGCCCCCTGCCCAGACTTTCACCCCAAGCAGACATACCTCTGCTTTTTCCCTTCACCCATGGAAGCACACTCCATTGTCTCTCGAGGTGCCGACAGCAACGGGTCCAGTCTCGGACCGGACCGGCGGGAATGGCCCTCTGGGGGCAGGCGGGCTCTTGAACCCGGCACCTTCTGCATGCAAGCATCTGCCAGATTTAGGTATAAGCTCAACAAGCTCTAGCTTAGGGCCCCCCAAAAAATTTAAAGGGGGAAAAAAACTGGATGTACGTTTCCAAAATATAAGATAAGGTAGAAGGGAAAGGGACCCCTGACCGTTAGGTCCAGTCATGGCCAACTCTGGGCTTGCGGCGCTCATCTCGCTTTACTGGCCGAGGGAGCCGGCGTCCAGCTTCCAGGTCATGTGGTCAGCAGGACTAAGCCGCTTCTGGCGAACCAGAGCAGCGCATGGAAACGCCGTTTCCCTTCCCGCCAGAGCGGTACCTATTGATCTACTTGCACTTTGACATGCTTTCGAACTGCTAGGTTGGCAGGAGCAGGGACCGAGCAACGGGAGCTCACCCCGTCATTGCGGGGATTCAAACCGGCGACCTTCTGATCGGCAAGTCCTAGGCTCTGGGGTTTAACCCACAGTGCCACCCGCGTCCCTTAAAATATAAGATAAAAAGCAAATAAAATAAAACCTACAGCAACAGTGTTTTGTGTTGTGTTGGCTCCTCTGGTGTAAGTCATGGGCCCCACCTGCTCCCTAAAATATCACTGCTTTGCTCCTTTCTATATATAGGGTGCCGACATTCTGCTATTTATAATTACTAGTAGTTTGCATCATATATTTACATCTCTGATTATTTCATGTTCTAGCAAGTGGCTACATTCTGCATGGACTGGTTGCACGGCTATATGTGTAAACGGCTTGAGATCAATGATCCTATAGCATCTATTCAACACACAAAAAACCACACTGTTTAGTTTGAGCTTAATAATTATTTCACTATTAATATACTTCTTCATTGTATTTTTAACATGTGATTGGGAGCCGCCCAGAGTGGCTGGGGAAACTCAGCCAGTTGGGCAGGGTATAAATAATAAATTATTATTATTATTTCACTATTCCTATGCTTCCTCTTAATTGTATTTCAGTTCAGCCATGACTTGGATAAAATACGTAATTTTGTTCTGTGCAAATGGCTTGAGATGCCTATTCGGTCCATCAATGACCATATATAGCATATATTCAACCCAAAAAACAGCAACAATTTGCTGTTGACAAAGGACAGCTGGACATAGAAAGGGCCCCATTACCTTCAGGAGCTGAGGGCCGCATCAAACCTCAATCCGGCCCTCAACTCACGCCAGTCCCCATGTTGGGAACTGGCATCACTCTGGAGGGGTCCCCATCCCTGGGGTGGGGTACGATAACAACAACAACAACAATTTACTATTTATACCCTGCCCATCTGGGTGGGTTTCCCCAGCCACTCTGGGCGGCTTTCAACAAAACACTAAAATACAATAATCTATTAAACATTAAAGGCTTCCCTAAACAGGGCTGCCTTTAGTTGTCTTCTAAAAGTCTGGTAGTTATTTTTCTCTTTGACATCTGATGGGAGGGCGTTCCACAGGGCGGGTGCCACCACCAAGAAGGCCCTCTGCCTGGTTCCCTGGAACCTCACTTCTCGCAGGGAGGGAACCGCCAGAAGGCCTTCGGAGATGGACCCCGGTGTCCGGGGTGGAGACGCTCCTTCAGGGATACTGGGCCATTTAGGGCTTTCAAGGTCAGCACCAACACTTTGAATTGTGCTCGGAAACGTACTGGGAGCCAATGTAGGTCTTTCAGGACCGGTGTTGTGTGGTCTTGGCGGCCGCTCCCACTCCCCAGTCTGGCTGCCACATTCTGGATTAGTTGTAGTTTCCAGGTCACCTTCAAAGGCAGCCCCACGTAGAATGCATTGCAGTAGTCCAAGCGGGAGAAAACTAGGGCATGTATCACTCTGGCCCGACAGTCCGCAGGCAGATAGGGTCTCATCCTGCGTCCCAGATGGAGCTGCCCTGGACACAGAACTGACCTGTGCCTCCATGGACAGCTGTGAGTCCAAAATGACCCCCAGGCTGCGCACCTGGTCCTTCGGGGGCACTGTTGCCCCATTCAGATCGTGCGAATTCAAGTGCGCCTGGGACGGGGACACCTGCCTGGGTGTCCAGCTTTCCAAGGATTAAAAGCACCCAATGTCCCCTTTTCCGCCGTCCCCTTCCCCCTCCCCCAGAACATCTTGTATCCTGCTGGTTACTTGGTCAGACGTCCAGCAGACACCTGGCTCTGTGCCTGGCCTGGATAGCTGGACGTGAGTTGAGACAGGCTGGGCGTCCCACCCCCCAGCGACGGATTTACGTCTAAGCTAAACAAGCCAAAACTTAGGGCCCCACTCTCTTGGGGCCCCAAAAATGTTTAGGAGTTTGGGTACCCCGGGAAAAAAAGCACTGGGTATAAATAATGTTGTTGTTGTTGTTGTTGTTGTTGTTGTTGTTATTATTATTATTATTATTATTATTATTATTAACCTAAGGTTACCAGACGTCCCTGGATTTACAAATCCGTCCCCTAACAAAATCCATCTATTTAATTGAAAAGTGTTCCCGGATTCATTGGAAAAAATCTGGTCACCTTATATTAACCATTTTTTAAACAAGGCACAAGGCGAGGAGGTCGAATCCTAATAATCAACAAGGGGCTTTGTTTTCGCTCCTGCGAATGCAGGAATGCAGCAAATTGCAACATAAATCGTATGGAAGAATCGACAAAGGCGTGCAAATTGAACGTGCGTCAGAAGAGCCTCTTCGCCGGTGGGATTTCTGGCTGAGCAACCCCAAAAAAACCCGGACTGTGCTGGACTTGGAACAAAAAAACCCAACATCTGATCAGCTTTTTGCTTTGCCAAATTCCCTTGGCCAATCCCGAAACCTGGGAGTGTCTCTAAACTCCCTGCAGAAAGTAATTGTCCCCCGCTTGGCACATTTCCCCAGGGACACACACCCAGTTGCGATCGACACTTTGCCCTTCGCAAGGAAAAAACACACCCTGCAAATTCACCCAATATCGGCACACCCTGTCCCTCGCGTTTCCGAAACGCCGTCTCCGCCTGCCTGCCAGAACTCGAATTTTGCAATGGGGCAGCATCTTGGGAACTCCCTGCCAATGGATGAAGCAAAGAGGCAGGAGCCATCGTTGCACCTGTTAAAAAAACAACACACACATTTTTGTTTAAGCCAAGTCAACCCGGATGATCGTCATTTTAACTTTTCCAAAACCTTAAATTTGTTGTTGTTGTTGTTTACTACAGTGGTACTTCAGGTTAAGTACTTAATTTGTTCTGGAGGGCCGTTCTTAACCTGAAACTGTTCTTAACCTGAAGCACCACTTTAGCTAATGAGGCCTCCTGCTGCTGCTGCGCCGCCAGAGCACGATTTCTGTTCTCATCCTGAAGCAAAGTTCTTAACCTGAAGCACTATTTCTGGGTTAGCAGAGTCTGTAACCTGAAGCGTATGTAACCTGAAGCGTATGTTATCCGAAGTTCCACTGTATTCTTATTCTTATTTTACCTTTTCCCGTTTGGCACCCAAGCGGTGTGCACATTTTGTGAAACAAATAAAAGATACAAATTGCACGGAAATAATATACGGAAAAAATAATAATATATTTAATAATAATAAAATAATAATATATTTTTTCCTCTATAAGACTCCCTTTTTCCCTCCTCAAAAGTAAGGGGAAATGTGTGTGCGTCTTATGGAGCGAATGCAGGCTGTGCGGCTATCCCAGAAGCCAGAACAGCAAGAGGGATTGCTGCTTTCACTGCGCAGCGATCCCTCTTGCTGTTCTGGCTTCTGAGATTCAGAATATTTTTTTTCTTGTTTTCCTCCTCCAAAAACTAGGCGCGTCTTGTGGTCTGGTGCGTCTTATAGAGCGAAAAAGACAGTATGCTGTATTTTCCCATGTCCCCACCATTTTTTTTAAGTTTAAAGTTGGGGGTCGTCTTATACACAGAAAAAACACGGCACATTTATTTCGGCTGGCAGTAACTCTGCCTGTCGCCCGCTAGGCTTCTACTTGTGAGTAAGTTGTCCAAGGAGAAGCCCCTCTGAAGATTTCTGAGCCCTTTTTATAAGAGGAGGGAGGTAGTCAAACTTTCCTGGCCCGTTCTCTTTTTTTATATATATAATATTTTTTAGGTTTCCATTTTATCACATTTCGCCAAATCCTTATTATACTCTTACATATTTGCTCGGTCGAGCTGCAACGTCCCTCCCTCCCGTCGCACGGTTTCCATAATTCATTATCACTTTGTCGTGTTTATATGTTTCCCTCCTTCCCGTTAATCCCAATTTTTTAAAAAAGGCACAAATCATTAGCATTGCAAGTTTCCTTAGAACGACCCCTGCTAATCGTTTGCGATTGCCCTTCGGATATTGCACAAATTCTCTCCGGTCTTTTGGGAAAAGCTTGATTCCGCCAGTTTCGAATTTTCCCGGTCGGCTTCGCCAATCCTGCATATTCCATCATCGTTTTCCTGTTGCTTCCATTTTTGGATTAAAAGATTCCTTGCTGCCGTCGTTGCATACATAAAGAAATTTGGGTCTTTGGGGGGGAATTTCCTGACCTACTATACCTAACAGAAAAGGTTCCCGGCCCCTATTCTCTCTCTCTCTGAGTGCTGGACGAGGCCTGAGTTCGAATCCTCGTTCAGCCAGGACACCCTTGCTGGGTGGGGAGGCCAGTCTCTGGGTCTCTGCTTAACCTCCCTTGCAGGGTCATAATGGGAATTAAACTGATGGCTGGGGGGGGGACCAGGTACCCCCTGGAAAAGGAAAAAGGCAACAGATCAAAGACTCGATTACAGTAATGCAGCGAATGACCGGGATGGAAAAACACTGGACTCTCTCGGCCCCGGCAGCGTCTGAAACCGGAGACCCCTGTCGGGGGGCGTCCGAGGCATCTGAGAAGTCCTGCCTTTGGCCATCGCGACAGGGGTGTCCTTGGGCCCCGTCCCGTTGGCTATTTCTGGGCTCACGGGGCGAGGGCAAGACCGGGATGATGGAACATATTTGGGATTTCCCTGGAAAGTGGGTCAGGCTGGCGGGGAGGCAGAAGGAAAACAGGGAAGAGAGAAGAAGGATGGAGAGATGGAAGCGTCTCCGTCCAGCTGGGGCAAGGTCCGGACGGGGTTCTGAGTGCGAATCTCTCCGTACAGGATGAAAAGGGGGAGGTCCATGCCAGGCCTAGGCAAACTCAGCCCTCCAGATGTTTTGGGACTACAACTCCCATCATCCCTAGCTAACAGGACCAGTGGTCAGGGATGATGGGCGTTGTAGTCCCAAAACATCTGGAGGGCCGAGTTTGCTTTTGCCTGGTCCATGCCGTAATATTCATAATAACAATGGTTCTGTGATGTGCCCACTGGACTGGGTGGCTCCAGCCTCTATGAGTGGCTTCTAAGATATATAAATATATATAAGGGGGGGCAATGTGGGTCAGCTTGTGGAACGGAGGCACAAAAACTCTGCACATGGCCAGAGGTCCGTCACTCATTTGTAGGGAAACCGGCTAGAAGGAACGTCCCTAAATTCTGGAGCTTGCAGATGAGTCCTGGTCTGGCGTACGCGATGTCTTTCGTTTCGTGTTTTGTTCTCCTGCTGGACCGAGACTCAGAGATAAATCCATTGGCAGGTTTCAATTGTGTGCAAATAGGATAATTTTACAAAATTTAAATAACTAAAGCTAAGGGCTTAATCAAGGAACCCAATCTGGGAAGGCAATGGGAAGGTTGGAGGTCGTGTTAAATTTCATCACAAAATGATGTACAAAACAAGCATCAATTAAGAAATGAATAATGATTTGTTTTTATCTTGTCTTTAACATGATTATTTCTGTTATACCATTTTCAACCAATGAAGCATTTTAAAGAGTCCTGCCAATGGTTTTTTTTTTTTTGGTCTGTTTGCAAGTGATCTGTAAATATTCAATATTCAAGGCGGCTTTTCTGACGTTTTTGCGGACAGAGAGGAAGAGATGGGGTCCCACCTTACGGGGGAAATTCTCCCTCGTCTCGCGTCACATTGAACCCTGAACTTTTCGGCTAAAGTCCACCATTTGCAGTCAGTTCTCGTGAGTCAACTTTGCCAGTCGGCAGAGATTTGTGTTTTTTCCCCCCGGGTTTGCCAAGCGGAGATCATCCCTTGACCGCCTGAGCTTTCGGACATGTGAGATGTCTCTGGTCTGGACGCAGAGATCAGACTGGGGTCAGAGGTCAGTTGCCCCAAACTGTTGGAGGGCCGATGATCAACTTCGGAGGCCGTTAAAAAACCCCACAACAAAAGCATATTGGGAAACGATTTATAACGAGTTGGAAAAAATAATGCTAAAAATAACTTTTGTAAAATGAAGCTTTTTTATTCGGAATTTTAGGTCCAGAAATACCTATTTAAGTACAGTGGGACTTGGTTCCCAAAGGCTGAAAACCCAGAAGTGTTCTGGTTTTTGAATGTTTTTCAGAAGCCGGACGTCCGACGCGGCTGTCGGCTTTTGTTTCCGGGGCGCCTGCGCCAATCAGAAGCCGTGCTTTGGTTTTCGAAAATTTTGGAAGTCAAACGGACTCCCAGAAAGTTTGGCGCTTTTGTTTTTGCGCTTCATTTTGTGGGTTTTTGAGGCTTTTTCACTTGTTTCTGTGACTGTGTGGAACCCAGTTCAGCTACTGATTGAGTGATTGTGCGACTGCGTTAAAGTGGCAGAGGGAATAGGAATAAGGAAAATATATACCGTATACATAGAGGTTTACATATACAGCATTGGCAGCGATAATCGTTGGGAATGGAGTGCTGAGAATGTTCAAATGTGTAACTGAATGTAATAATGTAAAGTAAGAATATCAGAGGCACCCTGGTCACTTCCGATGGCCCTGATCCCGGATCCCAGACCCAGCTCAGCACATCAAGTCCGGAGAGAGACATCTCTGGATCAGGTTTCGTCAACAACAGGGCGTTTTTCTGGGTATTTATAGCACCAGGGGAAATATTTCCGAGACCACCCGGTTAAAAATAAAACGGCGCTTGCTATCTATATGTCTCCGAGTTCTCCCCTCCTTGCTCATCTAGAGCGGAACAGGCACTCCCAGTCTCCCCATTTCCCAGGAATCCCAGAACCCGTCCCAGTTTCTGGTTTGATCCCGGAAAGTCCCGCTTTTCCTTAGGGTTTTCTTGGGGGGGGGATGTATTTTTCCCATTCCTTTTTTTTTTAACCATGGCTAAAAAAGCCACCTCTATTGGTCTGGCACCCCCCCCCCAACTGTATTACCTGGGTTATGAAGGCGCCCTAAAGATGTTAAAGCAAAGATTATGGGACAATGCACACAGTGACTTGCGATCTCGATCACACGCAGTCTGCAGTCCGCTGGCAGTAGGAGTACAATATGGGCATGTCTTTAAGTTAGCATCTTACATTAAAAACCTGACAGTACCAAACTATCGAAGGCTTTTCACCAAAGCCAGACTCAACGTCTTTCCTTCTGCAGTGTTGAGAGGAGTTCCCTGCCAGGACAGACTTTGCTCGTGTGCTCAAGACATCGACTCCATAAAACATATTTTGTTGCACTGTGCAAAATACGAGCAAGCCAGGGCTGAACTGATACTCCCCTTGCTGGTACCTTTCCCGGGAAAATCAGAGGCTCACTATGTCAGGTTCCTACTGGAAGACCGGACAAACGCTAGAACATTAGCAGTGGCGAGGTTTTTATCGGTGGTTGCAAGATCAAATGAGCCCTATATTCTGAACAAAATGCTTGCTTAACCTGGAGGTAGGCTGTCTGAATTGTGTATTGCTTTGTAATGATTTGTTGGGTCTCTAGACCGTAATAAAGATTGATGATGATGAAACAAAAAGTTTTTGTCCTCTCAATTCCTGAGTTTCCCAGGCAGCCTTTGCCATGTCGGCGTAGTCCATCAGCTTAGTTTGCCGTTCCTCTCTGGCGGGGATTTTTTCAGGGCAGGGTCAACAACAACAACAACAACAACTTAAATTCACAACATGTTTAGGGGCTTGCTTACCCCTGCGTCCCCCCCTGAAAAAAAGCACTGGGTATAAATAATAAAATTATTATTATTATTATTAACCATTTTTGAAACGAAGGCATAAGGCAAGGAGCTCAAATCCTAATAATTAATAGGGGGCTTTATTTTTGCTCATGGCAGAGGGAGGCTTTTTTGCCGGGGCGATGGGAGAAGGGGTTTTTGGTGAGGCTCAGGGTGAATGAATGAAAGAATGAATCTTTATTTGCATCAGCCGTTGGCCATAGCAATAAAACACCAATACGATATACCAAGAATAGAAATAAAAAGTTAATTATATAAAATACATTTTAGAGCTTTGAATCAATAGTCAAAAAGTGGATCTGATTCTGATTGCCCCAGCATAAAACCCTGCCACCTTTGCTGTCACCTGCTCATCTTGATCTGCCAAGAGAAAGGACCCTGGGGCAGTGCCTGGGCGACACGGGATGGACGACAAAAAAGGGGTGATAATCTCATTCCTCAAGTCTTTATCAAGAGGGCAAGCCAGAAGGGCATGCGCCGCAGATTCAGGACGGCCGTCTCCACAGGGACGTTTTTCGTGTGGCGTCTGTTGGCATCGTCCCTCAAGTCCAGCCGAGGGCAAGACATTCAATCTCGCGAGAGTCAAAGTGCATCTGTATTTTGGAATTGCTCGGTTATGCAGAGGGGCTGCCAGAGAGTCGAAAGGGGAAGGTGGAAAATAGTCAGACCATGGGCACAATTTCCTTATTGTGGCTAAGTTGTTCCAATGCTCAATATCATTTAAAAGGTAAAGGGACCCCTGACCATTAGGTCCAGTTGTGGACGACTCTGGGGTTGCGGCGCTCATCTCGCTTTATTGGCCGAGGGAGCTTCCGGGTCATGTGGCCAGCAGGACTAAGCCGCTTCTGGCGAACCAGAGCAGCGCACGGAAACGCCATTCACCTTCCTGCCGGAGTGGTACCTATTTATCTACTTGCACTTTGACGTGCTTTTGAACTGCTAGGTTGGCAGGAGCAGGGACCGAGCAAGGGGAGCTCACCCCGTCATTGTGGGGATTCGAACCGCCGACCTTCTGATCGGCAAGTGCTAGGCTCTGTGGTTTAACCCACAGCGGCGCCAACAAATTGGACTATTTGCTTTACTAAAACCCAAAGCGAGTAGCTGTTGTAGTGACAAACCACAAGGGTTTTTGATAGACAATTTTAGTCCAGGCATGTCTATATTTTAGAATTGCTAGCTTGCACAGATAGGGAGCGAGAGAGTTGAGATGGGAAGGTGGAAAATAACCGTGCCATGGGCCAAATTTCCTGATTGTGGCCAAGTTGTTCATGAGGCTGAGGGTGCCCGCCTGGCAAGCGGCGACTTGGCACTGCCGGGCGCTTTGGGAACGGAATGTGCCTCTTGGCCAAGGCGCTGAGCTGAGTCAGGCTCCGCTTCCAGGGCGAATTTGTGGACCGACGTCTTCTGCTGCCCGGCAGATTCCTGAACAGCCAGCCTGGACACCCTCCAGGTTCTTCCGTCCGGGGGGAAAAACAAGGTGCCCCACCCAGGGACCCAGCTTGTCAACACGCCTGGAGCCAGCTGCCCTCGGAGACCTTGTTTTGACACTCCAAAGTACAGTGGCAGGTGAAATTGTGAGAATACCTGGAGGACAAAAAGAGAAAATGTTTATGAAACAGGAAGATTTAGGTCTGAGATTGTCGCAGGGAACCCCCCCCCCCCAATCATTCAGTTTGTACAAACTTCACACACACTACATACACTACGCTTCTGTTATAAATTCATAGAAAATCAACCATACATCAGATCTGCACCGTTCCACTTTTATTTTACTCCATGAAGGAAGGACTACAAAATGGGGAAGGTTTGATACAGGGCAGCCATAATCCCTTCACCATCCCAGCACATCCACAGGAGCCCTGCCCAGTTGCCATGCCAACCCTGATGGTCCCAGACAGAAGACCATCAAGATCACAAAGAACTTGCATATGGGAGTGGATTCAGCATGGACTGGAACAAAGGACAATAATCAGCTCTTCCCTCTGGGGGCAGAAAACTGCAAACACCCCTCTGTCACCTGGAAAGTACTCATGGGGAGGGGGAAAGGGGGAACCAGCCAGGTGACAGGACACTCAGGTTACCACCACAACTCCTCCCTCAACCCCTTTCTGTGATGTATGCATGATGTTTCTGGGGGTGGGCTTGATCTACAGGAGGGGAATTTCAAAAGTCTTTATAAGCCCTTGCACACCAATTTTCTGGGTTCTTCCTCTCTCCTGCAAGTGAGGGGAGCACTCTATTGCAACAGTTCAATGAAGGCCAAGGCTACAGGCTGCTGTTTTGCTCCAAGCTATCCTGGTTGGTGTCTTTGTTTTTGTCCAAGGGAGCCCTCGGATTTTTCCGTTAACAAGATAGAATTACTGGTGCTGTGGGTTAAACCCCAGAGCCAAGGACTTGCCGATCAGAAGGTCGGCGATTTGAATCCCCGCAATGACGGGGTGATCTCCCGTTGTTCGGTCCCAGCTCCTGCCAGCCTAGCAGTTCCAAAGCACGTCAAAAATGCAAGTAGATAAATAGGTACCACTCTGGCGGGAAGGTAAACGGCGTTTCCATGCGCTACTCTGGTTCTCCAGAAGCGGCTTAGTCCTGCTGGCCACATGACCCGGAAGCTGTACGCCGGCTCCCTCGGCCAATAAAGCAAGATGAGCGCCGCAACCCCAGAGTCGGCCACGACTGGACCTAATGGTCAGGGGTCCCTTTACCTTTACCTTTTTAAGAGGAAGATATTGTCAAAAATGCATAAATTATTATTGGACTGGCCTACTCAAGACGAGGAGGTTAAAGGGGTGATGATACAATGGATGTGATATTCAGTTAGAAATCTAGGAAAGGTTTTCCGAGGAAGCCGTCAGTTTTACTGCAAGCAGTGCGCTTAAAGAAAATGGGGTGAAAATGATGTACACCAGAGAAACATGCTAAAATGTATAAGACAAGAAACCAGAATCATTTTTGCTGGGGAAGAAATTACAAAGGTAGATCAAAGACTATTTATGTATGCTAATGTAAAATTAGCAAAAATGTAGAAAACTAAGGAAAGAAAGTGTTGGAAATGTAAAATCACCAAAGGGAGATTTTTTTTCATATGTGGCGGGATTGTAAAACCATAAAGAAATACTGGGAAATGATTTATAATGAAATGAAGATGTTTAAAATAACCTTTGTTTACAAAACCCTGAAGTTTTCCTATTAGGTATTATTTGGACTTACCAAAATCACAAAAGAATTTACCGTATTTTTTGCTCTATAACACTCACTTTTTCCCTCCTAAAAAGTAAGGGGAAATGTGTGTGTGTCTTATGGAGCGAATGCAGGCTGCACAGCTATCCCAGAAGCCAGAACAGCAAGAGGGATTGCTGCTTTCACTGCGCAGCAATCCCTCTTGCTGTTCTGGCTTCTGAGATTCAGAATATTTTTTCCCCTGTTTTCCTCCTCCAAAAACTAGGTGCGTCTTATGGGCTGGTGCGTCTTATAGAGCGAAAAATACGGTATTTATGTATGCAACTACGGCCGCAAGGACTTTATTAGCACAATATTTGAAAGAAGAAGGTATGTCAGCTAAAGAAGATTGGCAAATTAAACTAACGGAATATGGTGAAATGGCAAAATCGACAATGAAATTAAGAGGAAGAGACGATAATGAACTTAAGGAAGATTGGAAGGACTTCATTGCATTTTAGAAGCATTTTAGAAGCATTTTAGACAGGTCAATACAGGGTTTTTAAATTACTTGCAATTTTGTTATGAATGGATAATTCAAATGGGTTTCAAGCTGAACACTGGACATTTGGAATATTAATAAATAACGGAACCAAGGAAGGGACTAGAGGCAAGTCTATTTGTTTTGGTATTGTTATTGTTTTTTATTTTGTTACTTTTGGAAAATCAATAAATTGTTATAAAGAACAAAAAGAGAATCATGGAATTGCAGAGTTGGAATCGCGATTTGCTTTTAGGAAGGGTGCTGCAGCTCTGAAGCAGAACGCCTGCCTGGAGTGCAGAATGTCCAGTTAGGACTGGGAAAAGGTTCCCTGTCCGAAACGCTGGCAAGCTGCTGCTGCTGCTGCCGGTCAGTGTAGGCAGCACTGCGCTCAATGGAACCAAGGTCTGGCTAGGGTCAAGGCCCATTCCACCCCCAAAATGACCTGAACAAGAGGAGAGACTCTAAATCTCCACATTAAAGGGTGCAGGTGATCTGGAAAAAATGGGTTTTTCTTTCCGCCCCGCACCCCTCTGTAGAGCGGCTGCTGCCAGTCAGAGCAGGACAACACTGATCGGATCCTGCTTATTTTGGAGTTTCAGAACAGCTCACAAAGAAAGCTGTCCATAAAACGCAGCTCCAAGCCACACACTTTTTATTTATTTTCAAAGGCAAACATGGCGAAACAACCGCCCGGTAAACCCCGGTTTTAAAATCGATAAAAGTTTTAGGACAAACAGAGGCGGCTCTATATTTAGAGTTTCTTAATCGGCTTCTAGCCTATTGCACCTTTGACTTATTGAATCCCTTGAATTAGGGTTGCCAATTCTTATTTGTCGTTTAATTGTTTGGATGTTTTCTAAGCAATTGATTGGTGTATAAATTATAGGAAACAAATAGGATAAATGAATATATCAGATTCCGTTTCTTCTCGCAGAGAAACCAACCGAGAGGCAGAAAAAAACACTTTCCCTGTGAATTTCCTCTGCTGCCAAAACCCCACCTGTGTGACTAATACCTGTGTGACCCCCGCCTTCTCTGCCCCCATCAGCAAGTTGTGCAACCGACAGGCTGGTGAAAGAGGCGGCCGTCACAACTTCCGTGTGAAAGACAGTACAAATATTTTTGGAGAAAACAGGAACAAGGCAGGTGGAGAAGTGCTTTTTCTTCTTGTTGTTGGAGAGAAGGTATTTTCCTGTGAGCTGCCAGTTGAGTTTAGGCACACCAAAGCCATAAGGGGAGGCCTCTCATTCTAGAGTCACAGATCTCAGCCTCAAAACTTTAATGGCATACAGACAAAATTCCTAAAAGGTTCAGTACAATAAAATCACTAGGACGTCCCTCTTTTCAGGGGAGAAACGTTGGAGGGGATGGAATAGGACGTCCCTCTTTTCAAGGGAGAAACGTTGGAGGGGATGGAATAGGACGTCCCTATTTTCAGGGGAGAAACGTTGGAGGGGATGGAATAGGACGTCCCTATTTTCAGGGGAGAAACGTCGGATGGGATGGAATAGGATGTCCCTCTTTTCAGGGGAGAAACGTTGGAGGGGATGGAATAGGACGTCCCTCTTTTCAAGGGAGAAACGTTGAAGGGGATGGAATAGGACGTCCCTATTTTCACGGGAGAAACGTCGGAGGGGATGGAATAGGACGTCCCTATTTTCAAGGGAGAAACGTTGGAGGGGATGGAATGGGACGTCCCTATTTTCAGGAGAGAAACGTTGGAGGGGATGGAATAGGACGTCCCTATTTTCAGGGGAGAAACGTTGGAGGGGATGGAATAGGACGTCCCTCTTTTCAGGGGAGAAACGTTGGAGGGGATGGAATAGGACGTCCCTCTTTTCAGGGGAGAAACGTTGGAGGGGATGGAATAGGATGTCCCTCTTTTCAAGGGAGAAACGTCGGAGGGGATGGAACAGGATGTCCCTCTTTTCAAGGGAGAAACGTTGGAGGGGATGGAATAGGACGTCCCTATTTTCAGGGGAGAAACGTTGGAGGGGATGGAATAGGATGTCCCTCTTTTCAAGGGAGAAACGTCGGAGGGGATGGAACAGGACGTCCCTCTTTTCAAGGGAGAAACGTCGGAGGGGATGGAATGGGACGTCCCTATTTTCAGGAGAGAAACGTTGGAGGGGATGGAATAGGACGTCCCTCTTTTCAGGGGAGAAACGTTGGAGGGGATGGAATAGGATGTCCCTCTTTTCAGGGGAGAAACGTTGGAGGGGATGGAATAGGACGTCCCTCTTTTCAAGGGAGAAACGTTGAAGGGGATGGAATAGGACGTCCCTATTTTCACGGGAGAAACGTCGGAGGGGATGGAACAGGACGTCCCTCTTTTCAAGGGAGAAACGTTGGAGGGGATGGAATAGGACGTCCCTATTTTCAGGGGAGAAGCGTCGGAGGGGATGGAATAGGACTTCCCTATTTTCAGGGGAGAAGTGTTGGAGGGGATGGAATAGGACGGCCCTCTTTTCAAGGGAGAAACGTTGGAGGGGATGGAATAGGACGTCCCTATTTTCAGGGGAGAAACGTTGGAGGGGATGGAATAGGACGTCCCTATTTTCAGGGGAGAAACGTCGGATGGGATGGAATAGGATGTCCCTCTTTTCAGGGGAGAAACGTTGGAGGGGATGGAATAGGACGTCCCTCTTTTCAAGGGAGAAACGTTGAAGGGGATGGAATAGGACGTCCCTATTTTCACGGGAGAAACGTCGGAGGGGATGGAATAGGACGTCCCTATTTTAAAGGGAGAAACGTTGGAGGGGATGGAATGGGACGTCCCTATTTTCAGGAGAGAAACGTTGGAGGGGATGGAATAGGACGTCCCTATTTTCAGGGGAGAAACGTTGGAGGGGATGGAATAGGACGTCCCTCTTTTCAGGGGAGAAACGTTGGAGGGGATGGAATAGGACGTCCCTCTTTTCAGGGGAGAAACGTTGGAGGGGATGGAATAGGATGTCCCTCTTTTCAAGGGAGAAACGTCGGAGGGGATGGAACAGGATGTCCCTCTTTTCAAGGGAGAAACGTTGGAGGGGATGGAATAGGACGTCCCTATTTTCAGGGGAGAAACGTTGGAGGGGATGGAATAGGATGTCCCTCTTTTCAAGGGAGAAACGTCGGAGGGGATGGAACAGGACGTCCCTCTTTTCAAGGGAGAAACGTCGGAGGGGATGGAATAGGACGTCCCTATTTTCAAGGGAGAAACGTTGGAGGGGATGGAATAGGACGTCCCTCTTTTCAGGGGAGAAACGTTGGAGGGGATGGAATAGGACGTCCCTCTTTTCAAGGGAGAAACGTTGAAGGGGATGGAATAGGACGTCCCTATTTTCACGGGAGAAACGTCGGAGGGGATGGAACAGGACGTCCCTCTTTTCAAGGGAGAAACGTTGGAGGGGATGGAATAGGACGTCCCTATTTTCAGGGGAGAAGCGTCGGAGGGGATGGAATAGGACGTCCCTATTTTCAGGGGAGAAGTGTTGGAGGGGATGGAATAGGACGGCCCTCTTTTCAAGGGAGAAACGTTGGAGGGGATGGAATAGGACGTCCCTATTTTCAGGGGAGAAACGTTGGAGGGGATGGAATGGGACGTCTCTATTTTCAGGGGAGAAACGTTGGAGGGGATGGAATAGGACGTCCCTCTTTTCAGGGGAGAACTGTTAGGGGGTAGAAATCCCCCTCCAACCTTTCTCCGATGGAAACTGCAAGATTGATTTTGCCCCAAAGTGACTTCTGGCTGTAATGCAAAGTCTGATTTTAACAGAATAATCTGGAGAGAAAGGAAACGGTCGTCAGAGTTAAAAGACAGTCGTCCTCTTTTCCAAGAAAGTAGAGCTCAGATATTGCACAGAGAAAAACAAGTTATGGTTTTGTTTTTAGTTTTAAAAATGATATGATGATCTCCTGAAGGTCGCAGCCCTGGGAAATTTTGCTTTCCTTTCTGGGAAAAGAAACCTTTCCCTCCCCATTATGGGCTTGTTTACTGCCCTGAGATGCTTCTCAGCCCCAGTCTCCAGTCTCCGTGTGGCCTATGGACAGAGGCTGGGATTTTTTATCTCTATTGAATCTATCAACAGCCTCTGTTTTCTCCAAAGTCAGATGCTCTGAACTTTTGAGATGTGTTTTTTTACTCGACAGCGAGACACGGGGGGGAAAATATCCCCGAGGCAGCCAGAGGTTCTGCACAATTATGGGATTTTTGTTGTTGTTATCGCTGGGTTTTAAAGGTGTTATCTTTCTCGGTGGGGTCGGAGAAAGGTCTATTTGCCTTTTCGCGGAATCATAATATCTGGAGAAAGGCTTGGCATGTGGGTGTTTTGCAGAGGTCATGGCGAAGTCGCATTTTTGGGGATAATTCAGGCTTTCTAGGGAAAAGGAACTGAAAGGGTGCTCTTCTGCTTTCGCATGCTCCTCTGCTGCTCCAGAGAAGCGGACACAGAGCAATGGATCCAAACCACAAGAAAGAAGATTCCACCTAAACATTAGGAAGAACTTCCTGACAGTAAGAGCTGTTCGGCAGTGGAATTTGCTGCCAAGGAGTGTGGTGGAGTCTCCTTCTTTGGAGGTCTTTAAGCAGAGGCTTGACAACCATCTGTCAGGAGTGCTCTGATGGGGTTTCCTGCTTGGCAAGGGGTTGGACTCGATGGCCCTTGGGGTCTCTTCCAACTCTAGGATTCTATGAGAACGTAAGAGGTGTTCTTATGTTTGGGTCTGGCGTCACCTTCTCAAAGGGACCAAGGAGATACGGCTAGAAGTTGTGGGCATGGGGCGAAGATGAACATTGGGAGATTCAACAAGTACTGTTTTGGGGGGACAGGAGGTGGGCAGGGGGGGACTCCCTGGTCCTGAATGGGGCAACTGTGCCCCCGAAGGACCAGGTGCGCAGCCTGGGAGTCATTCTGGACTCACCGCTGTCCATGGGGGCGCAGGTCAGTTCTGCGTCCAGGGCAGTTACATCTGGGACGCAGGATGAGACCCTCCCTGCCTGCAGACTGTCTGGCCAGAGTGGTGCATGCTCTGGTTATCTCCCGCTTGGACTACTGCCATGCGCTCTCCGTGGGGCTGCCTTGGAAGGTGACCCAGAAAGTGCAACTAATCCAGAATGCGGCAGCCAGACTGGTGACTGGGAGTGGAGACCATATAACACTGGTCTTGAAAGACCTACATTGGCTCCCAGGACGTTTCCGAGCACAATAATGCCCTCCCTTCCGATGTCAAAGAGAAAAATAACTACCAGACTTTTAGAAGACATCTAAAGGCAGCCCTATTTAGGGAAGCCTTTAATGTTTAATAGGTTATTGTATTTTAGTGTTTCAGCGTCTTAAAAAGCAGAGACATCACCTTGCCAACAAAGTTCCGTATAGTTAAAGCCATGGTTTTCCCAGTAGTGATGTATGGAAGTGAGAGCTGGACCATAAAGAAGGCTGATCGCCGAAGAATTGATGCTTTTGAATTATGGTGCTGGAGGAGACTCTTGAGAGTCCCATGGACTGCAAGAAGACCAAACCTCTCCATTCTTCAGGAAATCAGCCCTGAGTGCTCACTGGAAGGACAGATCCTGAAGCTGAGGCTCCAAGACTTTGGCCACCTCATGAGAAGAGAAGACTCCCTGGAAAAGACCCTGATGCTGGGAAAGATGGAGGGCCCAAGGAGAAGGGGACGGCAGAGGAGGAGATGGTGGGACAGTGTTCTCATGAGGGAGGCAGTGGAAGACAGGAGGGCCTGGCATGCTCTGGTCCAGGGGGTCACCAAGAGGCGGACACCACTAAACGACTCAACAACAACAACAAGGACTTCCCTAAATCTGGAATTAATGGTCATCTGCCAGGGATTCTGGACAGGAAGAGCCTTAGGGTCCCAATTCTACAATTCCATTATTTCTTTGTTGCTTTTCTATCTCACCCAACCACTAGGCCGCATTGCCTCCACGCATGGACATGGGTTGGATTCCCCCAAGAAGAGACTCCATCCTGATTTGGGGGGCACATCTTTCTGCCCTTTTTGCAAATCAATCGGCGGCCCCATATTCCCCGAATCAGGCAGGCCTGTTTTTACAGCCCTAGCAAATCTTTATCCGTTTACACGAGGAATGCAAAACACGGCGTGTGTTTTGCCAGCAGAGATGAGAGGAGCGAAAACACTTCTCCCTCGCCACCCGAGACTCTAGGAAATAGAGATAAGGAAACAGCATCCGCCTCCCTCAGGGGGAGTCTCGCCACCCGGGGCTGTTTTTCTGTTTATCCAAAATCACGTTGTTTTTCAGTCCCGGGAGAAAAACTCCTCTTGCTTTGCTCCACTTTGAGAAAAACACCTTTGCGCAAGATCCGGAAAATTTCCACCCTGGGAGGAAATAAGAGGCCTGGAGCCAAATGTCCCAATGTGGCCGCCCCATCGCCAAGGGGGAAAACAGAGCCTGCAAAGTCCCTATTTTCAGGGGAGAAACGTTGGAGGGGATGGAATAGGACATCCCTATTTTCAGGGGAGAAACGTTGGAGGGGACGGAATAGGATGTCCCTATTTTCAGGGGAGAAACGCTGGAGGGGACGGAATAGGACGTCCCTATTTTCAGGGGAGAAACGCTGGAGGGGACGGAATAGGATGTCCCTATTTTCAGGGGAGAAACATTGGAGGGGACGGAATAGGACGTCCCTATTTTCAGGGGAGAAACGTTGGAGGGGACGGAATAGGACGTCCCTATTTTCAGGGGAGAAACGTTGGAGGGGACGGAATAAAAAGGTAAAGGTACCCCTGCCCGTACGGGCCAGTCTTGGCAGACTCTGGGGTTGTGCGCCCATCTCACTCAAGAGAGGATGTCCCTATTTTCAGGGGAGAAACTTCGGAGGGGACGGAATATGACGTCCCTCTTTCTATGGGAGAAACGTTGGAGGGGATGGGGAAAAATACGCAGGGTTGTTTTCCAGAAACCAGAGCCACTCCTGGAGGCAACTGGGAGAAAGGGGAGATTCCCGCAGGAGACCCCCCAGGGGACGCCCATACTTCGCAAACACCCAGGCCAAGTGAAAGGAGATCCTCTGGAGACCTGTCTGTCCAGCAGCCAGGTGTGTTTTTCCATCCAAACAAGGCCTTCTACTTCCTCCCTCTGGGAATGCCTGGGGGGCCTTTGCCCGACAACACGGGACTGGTGACGAAGTCAGGCAGACTCAGGGTGGGAATCACCCCAGGGAATAAAGACTTTGAATGAATAAATGAATGAATGCTCCTTCCAGGAAGCCAGAGGCAGGGGAAAGGTTGCAGAAGGGTGAATTTCCTCCCATTTCATTTTCTGGGCCAGCCTAGCACTTTGTCTCCGAGGGAGGACAGCGCAGGTACTTGGGGACAAAGGGCCACAGGCATTCCTTCGTGACATCCCTTCCCTCGTCTCACAAGCCTTGCAAACACGTATTTTCAATGGCCCTGAATCCCTTGGATTTCGTTATAGCTGTGCAATTGGGCCTCATTCATTTATTCATTTTTAATCTGTTGCTCCCTCTGCTTAAATAGGGGACGCGGGTGGCGCTGTGGGTTAAACCACAGAGCCTAGGACTTGCCGATCAGAAGGTCAGCAGTTCGAATCCCCGCAGTGACAGGGTGAGCTCCCATTGCTCAGTCCCTGCTCCTGCCAACCTAGCAGTTCAAAAGCACGTCAAAGTGCAACTAGATCAATAGGCACCACTCCGGCAGGAAGGCAAACGGCGTTTCCGTGCGCTGCTCTGGTTCGCCAAAGCGGCTTAGTCCTGCTGGCCACATGACCTGGAAGCTGTATGCCGGCTCCCTGGGCCAATAAAGTGAGATGAGTGCCGCAACCCCTGAGTCGGCTACGACTGGACCTAATGGTCAGGGGGTCCCCTTTAACCTTTTACCCTCTGCTTAATACACGCCAGCCATGTCCAACTTCCAAGAGACTGCGATCTGCTCCCACTATAAAATAACTAGTTACAGGTAGGTAGCCGCGTTGGTCTGCCGAAGTCGAAACAAAACAAAATAAATATAATGAAATGAAAAAATTCCTTCCAGTAGCACCTTAGAGACCAACTAAGTTAGTTATTGGTATGAGCTTTCGTGTGCATGCACACTTCTTCAGATAACCGGCCGTGATCTATCCATCAAAGTTGTTCAGCTTTTTGGCGGGGAGGAAGACCCCAAGTTGTTGAGGTTTTCTTTATTTTTTTATTTTGGGGGGTGACCGATCAGAATCACGCAATCAACCACAATGGGATTCCACACAACTGACCGGAACATCACAGACATCTAGTGCACTTTTAAAAAAAAACAAAACTCTTTTTAAAATTTATTTATTATTATTTTAAAACAACCTTTATTATCCAACAATTTACATATGACATAGACAATACATAGACAATACATATAACAACATAAAGAACATGGACACTAACTAACTAACTATATATATATATATATATATATATATACACACACACACACACACACACACACACTTTTAACTTCCGATTCATCTCAATATGCTTTCTACAATTTGTAGGTCTCATGCACTTTGTTATTGTTTTACTTTCCCATTATTCATCAGCACAAATTTTAGTTTATAATTGCTTTATGCTTCAGGATTCGGCCTGTCAGGAGATTTGCGTTATCACAATAATTCTTGAGATCTCTAAATATCATCCAAACTTTAATTAACTTTCTGATTTGGGCTTCCTCTTGTTCTCCCGGTCATTTCCGCGACCTGTAAATACTCTTATCATTTCTGCTTGCCAATCTAAAAAATAAAGAAAAATTCAAAATAATTTTAAAAAGGCATGAGAAATACTTTTGGAAACTTGCAGTTACAGGGAAAAAAATCCACATTGCGCACTTGATTCTCCCTGCGTTTGCCTTTGGGTCTCCTTCTGTATCTTTCCATTCTCCTGGGTTCCCTGAAATTGGGCCAAACAGCTTTTCTCTTCCGTCATTCCTCCTCCAAAAGCATTTACAAGGGGCTTAATTTAAGAGACAATAGCGTCTCCTTGGCCAGACAGCTCCAAAAGAATATCACGACGTAAAACCGGTAAAACAGGAGCATCCGTGCGCATTGATTTCTTTAAAAAAAGGGATTGCAGCATTTCAAAGCACAGTACGAGGCAAAAAACACGAAATCCCTGCCACAAAAAACTCAGGTTCTTCCCCTGGCGAGAAGTCAAGTCCAAAGCTCTTCCTTGCGCATAAAAGTCGCCGGAAGGGAGTGGACGGGAAAGGGTTGCCTCGAGGATGAGGCCAAAATAAGTTTCCTCCATGAGGTCCGGCGACATAGAATCATAGAATCACAGAACTGTAGAGTTGGAAGGGACCCTGAGGATCATCTAGTCCAACCCCCTGCAATGCAGGAATATGCAGCTGGTCCATACAGGGATTGAACCTGCAACCTTGGCATTATCAGCACCATGACATGTTTGGCCTTTGGACGGTGTGGCAGGCAAGGCTTGCCAAAAGGGGATCTGGGAGAAGAGGAAAACAGGAAGGCGGCTGTGCTGCCAATGTCATTTTATTGGAATAAATAACTGCAGGCTAGGCGGCCAAGCAGCTTCTGAAATATATAAGCAGATAATTAAATGTCCTATTCCATCCCCTCCAACGTTTCTCCCCTGAAAATAGGGACGTCCTATTCCATCCCCTCCAACGTTTCTCCCCTGAAAATAGGGACGTCCTATTCCATCCCCTCCAACATTTCTCCCCTGAAAATAGGGACGTCCTATTCCATCCCCTCCAATGTTTCTCCTGTGAAAATAGGGACGTCCTATTCCATCCCCTCCAAAGTTTCTCCCCTGAAAAGAGGGACGTCCTATTCCATCCCCTCCTGCATTCCATGCCCCCTGCCTCTCGCTATCACATGCCTAGTCACACAAACAGTGCCACAAACATGTTCAAATTTGCCTTCTCCTTCCAAGAACAGGATTAGTCCCGGCAGCTGGGAATCTGCTGGTCAGTAAATGGAACCGCTTGCCAAGCTACAGCCTGAATTCAGTGGGCAGAGGGGCGACAAATTCGTAATTCCCCTACATCCCCCTCTCTGCAGAGGCGGGCAAGCAGTTTCCCAATACCCAAAACAGAAATTGTAATTTGTCGGAGAGGGTCCCTCAGAGGTCCTCTATCCCAACCCGCAGCCATACAGGAATCACAGCTAATAATCATAACACTAACAAGAACAATTTTATTATTTGCACCCTGGGTTGCCTTAGTCATTCTGGGTGGATTTCAGCAGATATAAATACAGAATAAAACATCACACCCTAAAATCCTTGCCCATGGCAACTCTGAGTAGGCTTGGTAAAATGTATAAGTCTGAATCAAATAGGTGCTGGAGGTGCAATCAGATGGAGGGAATGTACTTTTGTATGTGGTGGACCTGTAAAAGGGTATCAGGAAATACTTTATAACGGGTTGGAAAATATGTTTTCAAAGCACCTTTCCAGAAAAAACCAGAGTCCTTTCTGTTGGGGATAATTCAGACAGAAATCCCCAGGTGTCCAAAAAGGTTATTTTATGTCTGCCATAATAATAATAATAATAATAATAATAATAATAATAATTTATTATTTGTACCCCGCCCATCTGGCTGGGTTTCCCCAGCCCCTCTGGGCGGCTTCCAACAAAGATGAAAGATACACTAAAATGTCACATATTAAAAACTTCCCTGAACAGGGCTGCCTTCAGATGTCTTCTGAATGTCAGGGAGATGTTTATCGCTTTGACATCTGATGGGAGGGCGTTCCACAGGGCGGGCGCCACCACCGAGAAGGCTCTCTGCCTGGTTCCCTGTAGCTTTGCTTCTCGCAATGAGGGAACCGCCAGAAGGCCCTCGGCGCTGGACCTCAGCGTCCGGGCAGAATGATGGGGGTGGAGACGCTCCTTCAGGTGTACTGGGACAAGGCCGTTTAGGGCTTTAAAGGTCAACACATCACTTTGAATTGTGCTCGGAAACATACTGGGAGCCAATGTAGGTCTTTCAAGACTGGTGTTATATGGTCTCAGCGGCCGCTCCCAGTCCCCAGTCTGGCTGCCGCATTCTGAATTAGTTGTAGTTTCCGGGTCACCTTCAAAGGTAGCCCCACAGAGCGCGCATTGCAGTAATCCAAGCGGGAGATAACCAGAGCATGCACCACTCTGGCGAGACAGTCTGTGTACAGGTAGGGTCTCATCCTGCGTACCAGATGGAGCTGGTAAACAGCTGCCCTGGATACAGATTTGACCTGTGCCTCCATGGACAGCTGTGAGTCCAAAATGACTCCCAGACTGCACACCTGGTCCTTCGGGGGCACAGTTACCCCATTCAGGACCAGGGAATCCTCCACACCTGCCCGCCTCCTGTCCCCCAAAAACAGTACTTCTGTCTTGTCAGGATTCAAACTCAATCTGTTAGGCGCCATCCATCCTCCAACCGCTTCCAGACACTCACACAGGACCTTCACCGCCTTCACTGGTTCTGATTTAAAAGCCTGTGTTTCGTTAGCCCCAAAATGGAAAACAAGCGAAGAAGAATGGCAATTTAAGCTGACGGAATATGCACATATTGCAGACTTAATATATAGAATAAGAGAACAAGACGAACATCCGTTTATAGAGGAGGCCTGAAAACGTTTATTGAATATATGGGAAATAATGGTGTACAGCCGAAAACACAGGCAGCATTAAGATAAATTCAGGGGGGTAAATAAGCTTTTAATGATGGAATAACGGAATACTGAATGGTTTGGTTTTTTTGTAAAATATGCAGGGATTTGTGCTATGCAAAATGAACCATGGAAAGAGAAGAAATTGATGTTTTAAGGTTGTTTAAATGAATACTCTAAATTGTGAAATTACACACACTTTTCCCTACACAGGGCTGCCTTCAGGTGTCTTAAAAAATAATTAAAGCTACAGAATCATTATATGGTCAGTTGCCACAGCTGGTCAGTAACGCAGTTTCACCAGACTCTTGGACGCCAGCACCCATCTCTCCCCAAGGCACCCAAGGGTGCTTCACCTTCTCCTCCCGCTGTCTACAAGCGCCCCCTGGTGGCAAGGAGATCAACACAAGGTTTCTTTTTTAAAAAAAGAATATTATTTTTAAAATCAATTTTTAAGATGTTGTCTAGGTTTGTCATTGCTTTTCTCCCAAGGACCAGGCATCTTTTAATTTCATGACTGCTGTCACCGTCTGCAGTGATCATGGACCACCTCTTCCTGTGATGCATATATTATGTTGGGGGGGGGGGTCTTAAGCTACAGGGTGTTGTTGTTGTTTAGTCTTTTAGTGGTGTCCGCCTCTTTGTGCCCCCCTGGACCAGAGCACGCCAGGCCCTCCTGTCTTCCACTGCCTCCCACAGTTTGGTCAAACTCATGCTGGTAGCTTTGAGAACACTGTCCCACCATCTCGTCCTCCATCGTCCCCTTCTCCTTGTGCCCTCCATCTTTCCCAACATCAGGGTCTTTTCCAGGGAGTCTTCTCTTCTCATGAGGTGGCCAAAGTCCTGGAGCCTCCAAGCATCCATTCTCCGGCCATCAGCCTTCTTGATGGTCCAGCTCTCACTTCCATACATCACTACTGGGAAAACCAGAGCTTGAACTATACAGACCTTTGTTGGCAAGGTGATGTCTGGGCAGTTTCAGAAGTCTATATAGGGGTTTGCACCCCATTTTTCTGGGTTCCTCCTCCCTCCTGCGGGTGAGGGGAGCACCCTGTTGCAACAGTTCAATAAAGATCAGGCTCACTAGCCGCTTTGCTTCTCGATATTCTCTGCTTGGCCTCTGTTATTTTCTCCTACCGATAAAGAACCTACATAAGGACTCTATATGGGCTCTTGGGTACCCCATAAGGGAAAAGGAGCAGTTTTTTCTTATAACAGTTTCATTACACAAAGTTTCTCAGCTATTTCCACCGACTCCAGAAAGACAGAGGGCCTTTTTGATTTTTCTTCCAGAGGACCAGAGGAAATTGTTCATGTACGCGAGAACGGCCGCTCCGATGCCACAAGCCCAGAGATGGAAAGAAGAAATAACCCCGACTAGAGAGGAATGGCAAACCAGGTTGATGGAATACAATGGTACCTTGGTTTTTTGCTATTTCTTTTGCCATTTCTTTCTTTTTTGTTTGCATGGCTTTTATGTTTTCTGTGACTTGTTCTTCGCTTTATGGGACGGACTTGGGACTGAGGCTTGTGGCTCCGTTTTTGTGGCTTGTTTCTGTGACTGTGTGGAAACCCAGTTCAGCTATTGATTGATTGATTGATTGATTGATTGTGTGGCTGCGGAAATGGATAAAAGCCCCCCATCCAAACAATGACCATCATCAGTGCAGGGAAGAAAAAATACTAATTTTAAATTTTATCATCTGCAATGCTCAGCCCAAGAAGATAATGATCACCTACAACGCTGGCTTATTTAATTTATAGTACAGCACATTGATTATCGCTTTCGTTTTGTGGATCAATGATCTCGTTAGATCAGGCATAGGCAAACTTCAGCCCTCCAGATGTTTTGGAACTACAACTCCCATCATTCCTAGCTAACAGGACCAGTGGTCAGGGATGATGGGAGCTGTAGTCCCAAAACATCTGGAGGGGCAAGTTTGCCTATGCCTCCATTAGATAGTAAAATTCATGTTCAATTGCTGTTTTAGGGGTTGTTTTTAAAAGCCTGGAATGGATTAATCCGTTTTGCATTGCTTTCTATGGGAAAGAGTGCCTTGGTTTTGGAACGCTCTGGTTTTGGAACGGACTTTCGGAATGGATTAAGTTTAGGAACCAAGCTACCACTGTATGCCGAAATGGCAAAATTAACTGGGAAGCTCAGAAACGAAGAGGACAAGAAATTCCAAAAAAAGAAGGGGAAATGTTTATTATGTATACGCAAAATCATTGTAAGCAGGTTGAAACATTAGCAGGTTTTAAAAAACCCCACACACCCCACGGGCAGCTTAAGATTTGCAAGAGAAACAGGCTCCATTGTTCTGCAAGCCTGCGCCAAACCTGCTCCCGCCACCTGCCTCTTAACCCCGAGATGATATCAGGAACGGCGGCTAAATTTAGCTATTTTTGACCGGCACAGTTTTAAAAAAACAACAAGGCAGGCAGGAGAGATCTTTGTCTCCAAATGTTTGCACACAAAAGCGGACGGGGGAAACGTCAAGCTCAGCACACTCTCAAAAGCCAAGGAAATTCGTCTTCCCACAACTAGGCAGGGTCAAATCAGCCCATTTCATTATTAATATTAGTATTAGTATTAATGGAATTTATACACAGTCCAGGGGTCTCACTTTTATCTCAGTTTCTCCTCCCATCACCCCTAGCCTTAAGGTCGATTCTCCACCACGTCGCGATTGATTGATTTATTCATTTTAATTCTCGTGAAAATTCGCCAGTGTTTCCGGGAAGCAGTGAACGTTGACCCTGATTAGCCAGAACGTTGGGAATTAAATGTGTGCGCTTGAAAATTCACAATGAAACATTTTATATATATATATATATATAAAGGAAAATTCGCCAGCAGGGGAAATTCACGTTGATCAGAAAGTATGGTGGGAATTAAATGTGTTTGAAAATTCTCAATGAAACATTATTTTAAAAATAAATAAAGAATGCGCCAGTGTTTTATTTGCATTCAAGTTGCGCAAGTTATTTATTTGTCTGCCACCCATTCCTCTCGGAGAAACCAGAGGTTGCCTACCTCTGTTGTCCTCGGGTGACTTTTGCCCCTGCCACATAAATGCCGCCCCCTTCCTCCAATTTAACCGGACGAGCGGAAAACAGGTTTGGAGGGCAAACTCCAGGAAAAGGTTCTGGATGAGTTTGGACCGGCAAACATGCCCTCCTTGGGGCAGGTGGGGCCACAGGCAGCCTTGGGGATTCCCAAAGCGGAAAAACAGTCCGCAGGATCGGTGTGCAAAGTCCTCAGTCCCCAGCACCCCGTGTGAAAAACTAAACCCAAGGGGCACCGGGGGGCTTGCAGGCTTCCCCAAGCCGGCGCCCTCAAGATGCTTGGAGATGGCGATGCACTGCGACAAAGGACCAAGTAATAATAATAATAATAATAATAATGATAATAATGTTGTTGTTGTTGAGTCGTTTAGTGGTGTCCGCCTCTTCGTCACCCCCTGGACCAGAGCCTGCCAGGCCCTCCTGTCTTCCACTGCCTCCCGCAGTTTGATCAGACTCATGTTTGTGGCTTCAAGAACACTGTCCCACCATCTCATCCTCTGCCGTCCCCTTCTCCTTGTGCCCTCCATCTTCCCCAACATCAGGGTCTTTTCCAGGGAGTCTTCTCTTCTCAGGAGGTGGCCAAAGTCTTGGAGCCTCAGCTTCAGGATCCGTCCTTCCAGTGAGCACTCAGGGCTGATTTCCTTCAGAACAGAGAGGTTTGATCTCCTTGCAGTCCATGGGACTCTCAAGAGTCTCCTCCAGCACCAGAATTCAAAAGCATCCATTCTTTGGAGATCAGCCTTCTTGATGGTCCAGCTCTATAACAACAACAATAATAACAATATATTACAGTATTTATACCCCGCCCATCTGGCTGGGCTTCCTGTCCTTGTGGCTCTGGATGAAGGACTAATTTGATTGGGAAGGAGGGAGCTCCTGCTGCAAATCAGAGCCAGCGAAGGTCCTGGGTGAGTGTTTGGAGGCGCTTGGAGGATGGATGGCGGCTAACAGATTGAGGTTGAATCCTGGACAAGACAGAAGGGCTGTTCTTGGGGGACAGTGGGTGGGCAGGTGTGGAGGATTCCCTGGTCCTGAATGGGGTGACTGTGCCCCCAAAGGACCAGGTGCGCAGCCTGGGGTCATTCTGGACTCCCGGCTGTCCATGGAGGTGCAGGTCAGTTCTGCGTCCAGGGTGGCTCCATCTGGTCTGCAGGATGAGACCCTCCCTGCCCACAGACTGTCTAGCCAGAGTGGGGCATGCTCTGGATATCTCTCGCTTGGACTACTGCAATGTGCTCTATGTGGGGCTCCCTTTGAAGGTGACCCAGAAACAACAACTAATCCAAAATGTTGCAGCCAGACTGGGAGTGGAGACTATATAACACCAGTCCTGAAAGACCTACATTGGCTCCCAGGACGTTTCCGGGCACAATTCAAAGGGTTGGTGCTGACCTTGAAAGCCCTAAATGACCCAGTAGACCTGAAGGAGCGTCTCCACCCCGGACACTGGAGTCCATCTGGCAGTTCCCTCTGTGCGAGAAGTGAGGTTGCAGAGGGCCTTCTCGGTGGTGGCGCCTGCCCTGTGGAACACCCTCCCACAAGATGTCAAGGAAATAAAGAATTTTGCATACGCTAGATAATAAATATAAACGCAACAGCAATATTAGGAGGTAAAATGAAAGATGCCATGCGTCACAAGGGAATACAGGGAAAGGGAAAGGCGTATAAATACTTGACGAATGTGCGTATATCATTTGTCATGTTAAAGCTGAAGAACACATGAGGTGTCTTATTTATAATACCTGCAGTATTTGAATATGTAATGTATATGTAAAAAAAAATTAAAAAATAAAGATTTTTTAAAAAATAATAATAAATAACTGCAACGAGGAAGGCAGAGAAGCAGAGACTGGGGAGGTAAAAACACCTCCTGGGTCACTTTGCATCTTGGCAGAGATACCAAGCTGGACGGATCTGGAACCAGGCCAAAGCAATGGGAGTCAGGCAGGTATTTTCTGGCACAGGTTATCTCCCAGGCCGCATTCCTAAGCTTTTTCTCAGTTCAAGGAGGTGGGAAACTCGGTCACCTTATGCATCAGCCTCTCCTTTGCGAAATAAAAATAACTGCGCAGTGAAACAATGGGGTTCCGAGTCACATTGTGCTCAGAGTAGACCCATTGAGGGCTGTGTGTATATATATTCAGGTTCATTGTTGTGGAGTTGTTTTGTCGTGTCTGACTCTTCGTGACCCCCTGGACCAGAGCACACCAGGCCCTCCTGTCCTCCACTGCCTCCCGCAGTTTGGTCAAACTCATGCTGGTAGCCTCGAGAACACTGTCCCACCATCTCGTCCTCTGTTGTCCCCTTCTCCTTCTGCCCTCCATCTTTCCCAACATCAGGGTCTTTTCCAGGGAGTCTTCTCTTCTCCTGAGGTGGCCAAAGTCTTGGAGCCTCAGCTTCAGGATCTGTCCTTCCAGGGAGCACTCAGGGCTGATTTCCTTAAGAATGGATAGGTTTGACCTTCTTGCAGTCCATGGGACTCTCCAGAGTCTCCTCCAGCACCACAATTCGAAAGCATCCATTCTTCGGCGATCAGCCTTCTTTGTGGTCCAGCTCTCACTTCCATGGAAAGCTCTGGAAAACCAGAGCTTTAACTATACGGTCCTTTGTTGGCAAGGTGATGTCTCTGCTTTTTAAGATGCTGTATATACCCTATATATAGTAAGGAGCAAACCAGTGGTATTTTAGGGAGTAGGCTAGCAGGCGGGGCCCATGACTTACACCCGAGGAGCCTACACAACACAAAACACGGTTGCAGGATGTAGGTTGTATTTTATTCATTTTTTATCTTAGATTTTGGAATTGTACATCCAGTATATATATTTTTTCCTTACATTTTTTTTGTGGGGGGGCCAAGAGAGTGGGGCCCTAAGCTATAGCCTGTTGATCTTATACGTGAATCTGGTACTTGCTCAGCAAATGAGTGTCTTGGGAGGGGGCTGAGGAATTGTGCTCTTTGCACCCGCAGCCAAAGCCTTCAAACTGGCCAGGCCAGGGAATGACTTCTATTCTCCATGCGGCGACTGGTCTGGTCTGGCGCCAGCAAGATTCCATAAATGCCCAGCCCCAAGCGGACCAAACTGCTTCCCCAAACTCGCTGGACCGGTTCTTGGCCTCCCTTGATCCTGCCTCCTCCATCAAACAAAGAAACCCCTTTTATTTGCATTTCCCGCAAATAGCTTTTGACCGTCTAATTGCCGCTAAGATCATAGGAGCTAAAAAAGATTCCGCATAACTCCTAAAATTTGTGCATAAATACAGCATCTCCTACTATATCCGAATGGGCTGGGGAAATTTGGTCCCTAGGAACTGTGATGAAGCTAACTCTGCATACAGAGCAGTGTGAAAATGTAATTATTCTTATTATTTTGGGTAATGTTTTGGAACAACCCAAAAAACAGCGACCATTTGTTGTGGGCAAAGGACAGCTGGACATAGAAAGGGGCCCATTGCCTCCAGGAGCATCTAACCTCAATCTGGCCCTGGCTGAGACCCAAAGGGGCTCCCCAGGGTGCTGTGGGAAAAGGCGAAGGAAGGAAAAGAAAGGGCAATTCAACTGGCAGACAATGGAGTGCACCTCCGAGGGGAGGCCAAACCGAAGCAAGCTCCCCGGGGTGCAAGCCTGGGCAGGGGGGCAGGGGGTCCTGGGCTGCTGAGATTACAAGACCCCCCCCTCCACCTCCCTGATATGGGCCAAAGGAAAGCAGAGATTCCTGCACTTCAGGGGGTTGGGCTAGATGACCGCAGTGGTCCCAAATGGACTCTTTTCTGATTCTATGACGTTTGGCAACTGCAGGTGTTGCGAGAAACAGCCGTCCCAGGCGCCCCCCAGCTTTGCTCCCCTGGCATGCGAGAAAACCTCCATGCCAGCAATAAGGGCCAAAATTCATTCCATGGAGAGGCAGCGGCGGCCTAGTGGTTAGAGCGTCAGAGCAGGACCCGGATTCAAATCCCCCCTCAGATGGGAATGAATGAATGAATGAACCTTTATTCATCGGCCAACAACAATACAATACTGTATGCGAAGAACAGAAATAAAAAGTCGATGAGTGAAAATACATTTTAGGGAAACACCTGCCCTGCCCACAGACTGCAGCCTTCTGCAAGCCCAGCAGCTGTCCTTCCCTGGGAACTGAGCCAAGCCCTGATAGCCTCTTTACAGGATTTTTGGGGCTGCCCGAGGAGATGGGTTTTATGGGCGCACGCCAAGCCGGCCCGGCCCGGATCCTCGCGCGTCCCGAGCGTTTTACGAGCCCGTGCGGCTGCGGCACTGGGAGGGAAACCCATTGCCAGGAGGGCATCCCTTCTGAGCACATGGCAGCTGTGCCAATCGCCCGCCCAGAGTGGCATGCGTGGCAAACAAGGTTTGTGGTGGCAACACCAAGGCACGGGGCCGGATCCGGTGTGGGGCTGGGCCAGGCTAGGTGGGACCAGTGCTGGATTTACGTCTGAGCTCAACAGGCTATAGCTTAGGGCCCCACTCTCTTGGGCCCCCCCCCAAAAAAATTAAACCTGGATATGCATTTCCAAAATCTAAGATAAAAAGCAAATAGAATAAAACCTACATCCAGCAACCGTGTTTTGTGCTGCATAGGCTCCTCAGGTGTAAGTCATGCTGCCTGCTCCCTCAAATATCCCTGCTTTGCCCCTTTCTATATATAGGGTGCCGACATTCTGCTATTTATCATTATTAGTAATTTGCATAATATATTCACACCTCTTATTATTTCATGTTATAGCAAGTTTCCAGGGAAAGGTGGCTCCGCGATGGATGGACTAGGGTTCCCAAATTTTTTGGGGGGGGACGACGACGATGACAATACTGGGAATTGTAGTATCGTTCAGGGCGCTGGGAGCTGCACAGCCGTATAAGTGTCCCCATAGTGTTAAATTTGTCGCAACGGGAACCCACAGCCTTTAGCTTTCAAACAGAAAGACACTGGCAGACTAGAATGGGAAGGGCCGGAAGGGACCCCTGGGGGTCATCCAGACCAACCCCCTGCAATGCAGGGATTTCAAGAGGCCATTTAAAACTTGTGGCTCTCTGCCCTCCCTGTTTGCTTTCTCTCTTTCCGTCCGCGCATGGGAAGGGCTTCCTGCCAACTTTTCAATCTCTGTGCCCTTGTGGCGCCTGTCAAGGGAGGACAGCGCTGGAAGGAACGGACTCTGATCCCCGGAAGCTTGCGCCATTCGTCTCGCTGCCACATTTGCCAAAAGAGCAAAAGGACTGGACCTGGAGCCACAGAGGGCACTCCAGTGGTCATCCAGCCCAACCCCTTGCAAAGCTGTCAGCAAAACCAGTCCAGTTACTGTCTTTATTTTTCCGGATTTGAACTGCAAAATGGTGATTTTTCTCCAGTCAAAATGAGAGTATACCCCTTAACATTTTAAAAGGAAAAAAGCACTGGATAAATGAAATTAATTCAATAGATAGTTGTTATTATGCCAGGCAGATATTTGCACAAAAGGCGATAAATGGCTTCACAAAGTTTCACAATACGAGGGGAGTTCCCTTGTTTTCGTTTCTGGCCAGCAGTTGCAGCAAAGAACCACAGAATGGCAGAGTTGGAAGGGACCCCCAAAGGTCATCCATCCCAACCCGCCGCAAGGCAGGAATCTCGGCTCCAGCACCCCGCTCTTTACCCCCGTTATATCTATTCTTCCTCCTTCCAATCAACATCCAACCATTCATTCATTCATTCATCCTTCCTTCCTTCCTTCTCTCTCTTTAACGACCTCGCTGTTTCCCTCCGCTCGCGCCCTCTTTTGGCCCCTCCGGCTGCCCGTCCACCGCCGCGCAATGCTTCCTGGGGCTTGTAGTTCCCCGCCTCCTCAGGGCGGCGCGTGATTGGACGGCTTCAGGGGGCGGGGCGGGCGAACCCGGAAGCGTTGCCATGGCGGCGGGAGCGGAGGGCCTGCTGGGCGCGCTGGTGGCGCTGCTGGAGACGCATCGGGGCAGAGACCGCGCGGTGAGGGGGCGAGGGAAGGGGGGAGCCTGTCTGTCAAGAGGCGGGGCGGGGCTTAAGGGAGGCGGGCGCTGGAAAGGGGGCGGGGCCTGGAAAGCAGGCTGCCTGTCTGTCAAAAGCAGCAGGGATGGGCTGGACGGAGGTGGGAGGAGCCCGATGTGGGCGTGGCTTGGTGTGTAGTGGGCGTGGCCCAGGCTGGGCTGCCTGGTGAGAGCAGTGGGGCGGGGCTTAATTGGAGTGGGAGGAGTCTGATATGGGCGGGGCTTATTGGATAGTGGGCGTGGCCTGGAAAGCGGTCTGGGCTGCCTGTTAAGAGCAGTGGGGCTGAGCTAAACGGGGTGGGAGGAGCCTGATGTGGGCGTGACTTAGTGTGCAATGGGCGTGGCCTGGACAGCAGGCTGGGTTGCCTGTTAAGAGCAGTGGGGCGGGGCTTGATTGGAGTGGGAGGAGCCTGATACAGGCGGGGCTTGATAAAGGATGAGCCGGTTAAGAGAGGCAGGGCGGGGCTTAATAGAGGCAGGGCGTGGCCTAGTGGGTAGTGGGCGTGGCCTGGAAAGCAGACTAGATTTTCAGAATCACCTAATAAGAAAAGCGACGCTCCTTCCCTTAGAAATAAATCAAGCTCCCAGTCCTCATGGTTCAGATTTAACTTGTGTCCAGTCGGACCACCGATCCGGCCACCTCAGTGTTGCGTGCTCTGACTGGCAGCCGTTCCCCCCCTGCTTCTTAACGGAGCATAGAGAAAACCTGAAATTGTCGTAATGTCCAAAAGCGGGAAGAGGCATAAAATAAAAAACCCATTTCCTTGTCCGACTTTAAATTTTGACCTTGTGCCTTGCCTGCTAAAAATAAATGAATGCGACGGTTGTTAATAAATAAATGCCATTGTTCCTTTCTTATCTCGCAGCGGCCTTAAAAAAAGAAACGCAAGCGACACATTTTGTTCTATTTAAAACCGAAGCAAACTGGATGGAGGAAGGGGAAACCCAAATTTCTGGCGCTCCCATGCCTTCCTCCTCCAGATTTGCAAAAGATGTTGGCTAAACATAAGTGAACCTTCCAGGAAAGTGTGGGGCCACGAAGGGATCTCTGCAAGCTGACTGGATCAGTAGATTTATTCGGACCAGGGTTTCCCCGCAAATTTGGAATTGAGCGGCGGAAATGAGCAGCAAGAGATGAACCTATGCAAAGTTGGTGCCTTCCAGGGGTTGGGCTGGATGACCCCCGGGTCCCTTTCGGCCCCGTAGTTCAGGGATGCCAGCATTTGAAAGGTCTGGACAGGCTCATCCAGACGGAAAGGTTTGTTGGCAGGTGGCAGAAGCGCCTTGCCTGGCACCATCCATTGGCAGGGAGTTCCAACGGGCCACAGAGAAAAAGGTCGATTCCTTACAAAGTGCAGAACGGGGGTTCGGATCGAAGCCGGTTTTCCGGAAGGAAAACGCTAACATAATTGCGTCGGAGGTGATTTTGTGATAGATGGGAGCTTGAGACATGAGGCAGCAGGAAAAAGGGGTTTGGAGAAGTCAGTTTAGGGAACCAAGACGTTCTGTGAATACTTGATTTGAGTTTAAATCCGTGGCGTTTTGGAAATCTAATAAAAATGATTTTTATTCTATTTTTTAAAGAAGAAGCTGGGTTCGTCCGTCTGTCGTAGGGGGGGGACCTAAAAGTCACCCACTCCAAAAAAAAACCCACCCCAATGCAATGAGCGTCCATTAACGGACAGCTGATTCCCAGACAGGTTTTTTCCTTGGAGGTTTCGAAGCAGCCCTTGTCCTGGATGCTTTAGCCGAGATTCCTGCATTGCAGGGGGTCAGACTGGATGACCCCTGGGGAACCCCTTCCGACTCTAGGATCGTTTAAACACGTCTCTTATTCCCAGTTGTGATGCTTTTTGAGTAAGAAGCCCCTGGCGACAATGGAAGCAATGTATCCGTGTTCCAAAGCACAGAGGTAACCACAATCTCGTCTCCCTCCCTTCCTTTCTGCCAGGTCCGCACCCTCGGTTATGGCTGCCAGCTGACAGGGGGGGCCTTGGCCGCCAGGAGCCACCCCACGGAGTCCCCGCTCGGCCAGAGCCTCCTGGCAATATCAGCTCAGCTCAGCCACTGCCGGACTGTCCTCCGTCTCTTCGACGACCTCTCCATGCTCGCCTACAGCCGGCAGTACGGCCTGGGGCCGAAGGTGGGTGACCCTGGGGCAGTGGGGAGGTGTTGGAGGGCCTGAATTTGAGGAAGGATGCCCAGCCTGAAACCCAGGAGAGCTGCCAGCCAGTGCGGGCGACACTGAGCTAGCCATGGTTTTCCTCCCCGGCAGCGGGTTGGGATGGATGACCTCTGGGGGTCCCGACTCGGCACAAGCGCTGTGCTCAGAAGCACAGGCACCGGGAAATATCACTTCATTTTTGTAAGAAAGGAGCACAACTCAGGGGTAAAAAAAAAAAAAGATTCCCGCATTGCTGGGGGTTGGGCTGGATGACCCTCGGGGTTCCTCCCAGCTGTACGATTCTCCTGCTG
This sequence comes from Podarcis gaigeae, assembly GCF_964106915.1. Taxonomy (NCBI): domain Eukaryota; kingdom Metazoa; phylum Chordata; class Lepidosauria; order Squamata; family Lacertidae; genus Podarcis; species Podarcis gaigeae. The sequence goes on along the minus strand of NC_139696.1, from coordinate 611,476 downwards.
GCCCTGCTGCTGCAGGGCTCTCAGCGTTAAAAGGGGGTCGGAGGAATGGTTGGGGAAGGCTGTTGACCTACGAGGGCAATGCTGTCCCTCCCGTCGGAGGCAGTATACTGGGGAGAGTCGCAGCTGTGGCACAGCTGGCCTGTTTATATATATATTCTTAGTAATTTTCAATTACAACCCGGTGGTAGCCTCGTTATGACAACGCCAAATTGCAGTGCAGCTGTCAATACCAATTTTACAAATGCAGTCAACATTTTGGAACGCTTTAGCTCCCGAAGGCCGGAACCCAGAAGCAACTGCTCTGGTTTCCGAACCATTTTCGGAAGCCGAACATGTCACACAGCTTCCGTTTTTGAGTTTCCCTATTGTATTGAAGCTTTCGGTTTTTTGTTGTCAAACGGTCTCCCGGAACAGGTTTGACAATTTAGGTGGGGCCTGCCTGCGTGCTAGAATGGTTTTCTATATACCTGCGTTCCAAAAATCTTAAATCGTTTCCATTACGTTCTATTCAAGATGATAATCCCATATTCTACAACAGCTGCAATAACCTCTATCCGTGTTAATAACTTCTATTCCAACATGAACAGCTGGCCTGTTAATAATAATAATAATAATGAGATTTTTATTATTTGTACCCCTGCCCACCGGACCGGGTTTCCCCAGCCGCACTGCTCCACCCATCGCCTATCAGAGGGATATTTTCGGACAGCAAAAACACCCCCGCCCTCTGCCCCTGGTTAATATCCTGCTCACGCCGGTTCCCCCTGCTTCCTAGAAGGAGCAAAGTGACTTTTGACTTCCCCCATGTGATTTCAGAGCAAACACTCCTCATTTTCCGGTTGCGCAAACACGGGAGGAGCACGGGATTGAAGTATGCGTCACACAAACAAGGTGTTTGCAGCTGCAGAAGGCGTGGGGTGCCCGGTGCCCTTTGGCCGCCCGTGGCGCGAGGGGGGTGGCTGGAGGGCGAACCTTCGCCCCCACCCAGGAAGAGCGGCAAGGGGTGGCCGGCACCCAAGGGCGAGGAATCCCATCTAGGCGATGCCACCAAAGGGAATTGCAGCAATTCCTGGAAGTGGCGAAGACTCACAGGGGCGGCTGGGCACTCTGCCCGCGCTCAGAGGCAACTGCTGGGAGTCACAAGAGGGGAGAGGATGAATCCTGACAAGACAGAAGCAGGGGGCAGGCAGGTGTGGGGGACTCCCTAGTCCTGAATGGGGCAACAGTGCCCCCGAAGGACCAGGTGCGCAGCCTGGGGGTCATTTCGGACTCACCGCTGTCCATGGAGGCGCAGGTCAGTTCTGTGTCCAGGGCAGCTCCATCTGGGATGCAGGATGAGACCCTCCCTGCCCGCAGACTGTCTGGCCGGAGTGGTGCATGCTCTGGTTATCTCCCGCTTGGACTCGAAGCTGCCAGCCTGTGACAGAGGCCCCGATCCTGGGAATAGCTTTGGCTGAACTGGGCAAGGGGAGCCAAGGGGTCTCGACCCCAAAGGGAGTTAGGGGCTTCCCCTGCGGGCGAAGACAGGGCTGGAGCGGACCAGGGCTGGAGGTCAAGAAGGCTGGTTTTGCCCAGGCCAGAGAGGGAAGTGGGGGGCCGGGGGGCTCATCCACCTGGGAAGGGACTCCATCGGGGAGAAGGGAAGCCTGGTGGAATACTTCGGGAAAAGAACAGGCTCAGGGGGGGGGGACCCCTACACAAATCCAGAGTGGAGTCCCTTGCAGCCAAGAAAAGAAAAATAGAGTTGGGACCCCCGCGGTCATCTAGCCCAACCCCCTATGATGCAGGGATCTCTGCTTTCCTTTGCCCCCCTCATCAGCGAGGGGGTCTTGTTGTCTGGGCAGCCCAGGACCCCCAGACCAGGCTTGGGCCTCGCAGAGGTCAATTCCAATTCCAGGGAGGTGACCACAATGGGGACTAGCACCTTGCCTCATAGTATCTCCAGGGAAGACATCCAAAGTCTGCTGCCGGCCCGTGCGGGCAGCGCTGACCCCGGTCTTCCTCGCGAGGGACCAAACCTTCTCCCCCTTTCCCAGGAGGAGGACCCCGCCGTCCGCTGGCTCTCGGTGGCCAGCAACGTGGCTGACCAGCTCTACTACCCCTGTGAACACCTGGCCTGGGCAGCGGACGCCAAGGTCATCCGGGGCGACTCGGGGAAGTGGTGGGTCCTCAGCACCTTGCTGTGGGCCACCTCCCTGCTGCTGGGAATCGCACGGTAAGGAACGCCAGGGGGGCAGGTGGGGAGGGAGAGAAGGGACCCCGGGCGCAACAGCTCCTTGCCTCCAGCTGGCTGTTGGAGCCTTGCAAGTTGTGGGTTCGAGGGGGTTGGGCTAGATGACCCTCGGGTCCCTTCTGCAAAAGGCTCATTATCGACCCTCCCAATTCCAGATCCCTGAGGATTTTGTGCCAGTTGAGAAGCCGGCGGCCGAAGCAAGCCAGGTAGGAGCTGTTTCTCACGGCAAATATTTCGGAACCGGCCCCCGATTCCTGCGACAGGCAAGAGGGCCCCCTCTTTCCGTCCTGGTTATGGGATAGGTAAAGGTAAAGGGACCCCTGACCGTTAGGTCCAGTCGTGGCCGGCTCTGGGGTTGCGGCGCTCATCTTGCTTTACTGGCCGAGGGAGCCGGCGTACAGCTTCCGGGTCATGTGTCCAGCAGGACTAAGCCGCTTCTGGTGAACCAGAGCAGCGCACAGAAACGCCGTTTACCTTCCCGCCGGAGCGGGACCTATTTATCTACTTGCACTTTGACGTACTGCTAGGTGGGCAGGAGCAGGGACCGAGCAACGGGAGCTCACCCCATCATTGCGAGGATTCGCACCGCCGACCTTCTGATCGGCAAGTCCTAGGCTTTGTGGTTTAACACACAGCGCCACCCACGTCCCGGTTATGGGATACCCCCCCAAAAAAACCACGCACTGTCTTCTGCACAGTCCAGGCTAACGTTAAGCCCCTTAAGTCCAGCTCTACGCTTCCATGCTTCGGAGGGGCTGGTCTGGATGCGCTTTGGGGGACCCTTCCCAGCTGATCCTCCTTCCCTCCGTCTCCCCGCAGCAAGGACTCCCTTCGGAGGGTGAGGGCAAGAGCCCAGGCCGAAGCCCTGACCGTCGCCGGCAACCTGGCGGACCTCTGCAACGCCGTCCACTGGCTGCCCCCGGGGGTTCTGTGGGCCGGGAGGTTCCCCCCGTGGCTTGTGGGGCTGCTGGGGACGACGTCGTCCCTCATCGGAGTCTACCAGACCTACGCAGGGGGAGCCGCGTGAGACCAGACAGCCCCCTCGAAATTCCTGCCAGTGCCGCGAAACGGGGAGCTTTCTGCCCTCGGATACCCAGAGCCTGCCCCCCCATGGCCATGGGGCCAGAAGAGCCCCTCGCAGGCATGGATCGGAAGCCCGTCCGATGCACACCATGTAAACCGGTCGCGGGCAAGCTAATAAAACGCAGAGAGGAAGTATCCTGCAAACCGGGGTCAGAGGGGAGCCTCCTTTATTGCTTGCGACCCCCGCAAACGCGTTCCCCCTTGACCCACGGATCGTGCATGGGTTGGGGGGCTGGCTTTGCAAGCCAGGCACGGGCTCAGACTCCGGACGCAGCAAAGAGGTCCTTCGGTCAGGATTCCGTCCCCCCAAAAGACCCCCCCTTAAGATCTCTTGTTCCTGCACTCTTAATCCCTAGATTCGGGACAGGATTAGGGGTTTGGGGGTCCCCCCCTTCAGCCAGTGGGGAGTTCCAGAGGGTCTGCAGCCTCTTCCCAGGGGGGGGGGAGATTCCTTGGCTGCGATTCCTTCCTGCTCAAGTCGTAGCAACCAGGCAAAAGGCAATATATATCTATATTTATTCATTTATTTATGCACGGGCCACCTCTCGCACTCAAGGGGGTCTCAAGGGGGCGTACACATAGTAAACAAATAAATATTCAAAACACAGAGCAATTTTCCCCCCGGGGGGGGCAGCGGCGACAGAGGGAAATGTTTGCCTTTTGGGGAACTTTCTCCCCCTGACCCCAGTTGGCGAGTCGCCTGCCCACGGCCGCATGTGCCTGCCCCCCCCCCCCGTGAAAGGCAGCGGGGGGGCCCTTTAAATTGCCACTGGTCCCGTCCCCGAAGGGAGCTCCGCCGAGGGAGAAATCTAATAGGCAAGCAGAGCATGGACAGGTCAGCGATTTGGTGCAGAAAGAGGGCTTCCCTTTCAAGAAACGCTGAGGAAATACGCAGTTATTACGAGAAACGGCCCCACCTCAATGGAAAGCGGTCGGGAGCCTCTTGCGACAGGGGGGCTCGCCCTTCCAACGCCCCCTGAGGACTGAGCGCAGAAGCCGCAACTTTTGAGAGAACGCAGGTATCTGGGGAGGAACAAAGAGCCCATCTCGCATCGCTGCAAGGCTGCAATCCAAAACTCCCCCCCCCCCAAAAAAAAATGTTAAGAAAAGCAACCTTTAGGAGGTGAGCGTTTGGGGGAAGCAGGGGAAGAGAGTGGCAGGGTCTGTTCCGAAGAGATCCCTCGGTGGCGGAGAGGTTTGAAGCTGGGGCAAATAAAAAAATCAGTTGGGGAGGGGGGATTCCTGCAAAGGAAGCGGATGAGCGTTTGACGGCGAGGGGACCGTTGGGTCGGACGCAGAACACGCCGGCCTGCGAGAAGCCAGATTTGGGGGGGAACACAAGAGTCGTTTGCCACAAAGCCGGACGCCCCTGCGTGGCTCCCGGCAGATTAAGGAAGGCACCCCTTTGCCCAAGACAAAGGGGCATCGCCACAAAGTTTCTCTGTGCCCGCCGAGCCCTGTCTTCGGAGGAAGTGGGGTCCACCCTTTGAGCTGGCACCTCTGTTGGCAAAGTCTGCTTTCTCCCGCCCCGCTGGCAAGGTGCTTAAAAAACGACGGCGGTGCCACGGCCCCGGAGAGCGAGGCGGGTGAAATGGGGGCATCCGTGTGCAGCCGAACGACTGTCCAGAGAAAGACGCCTTCTCCCCCCAAAAACTCAGCGTCCTCGCTGCTGTTTCCTGGCCTCTGTCCTGGCAAGCGAAAGGGGCCCGGTCCCTCGGAGGCTGTCAGAAGAAAATGACGTCCTCCTTGGCCAGATCGTCCGGGGTTGGCGGGAGGGCGTGGACGCTGTTGGGCTTGAAGAGGTTGGCGGCAGGGGGCAGGGGGTCCGGGTGGGCGCCCTCAGCTGGCAGCTCTGCGGGGAGAAGAGTGAGAGTGGGCCACGGGCACACGGCGGGCACGGCGGGGCCCCCTCTCTCGCCTGCTGCCCGACTTACCTGGCAGGAAGGCCACGTTCTGGCTGTGCTGAAAGACGGGGCTCATGGAGTTGCGGCTGCGGAAGGGAGGCTCGTCTTTGCCTGCCGACCGGGGAAGGAGCTGCCTCAGGTCGACCGACGCTGGAAGGAGAAATAATAATAATAATAATAATAATAATAATAATAATAATAATAATAATAATTTCTTATTTATACCCTGCCCATTGGGCTGAGTTTCCCCAGCCACTCTGGGCGGCTCCCAATCAAGTATTAAAAACAATACAGCGTTAAATGTTAAAAACTAAACAGAGCTGCCTTCAGATGTCTTTTGAAGATAGGATAGCTACTTATTTCCTTCACATCTGAAGGGAGGGTGTTCCACAGGGCGGGCGCCACTACCGAGAAGGCCCTCTGCCTGGTTCCCTGTAACCTCACTTCTCACAATGAGGGAACCGGCAGAAGGCCCTCAGAGCTGGATCTCAGTGTCCGGGCTGAACGATGAGGGTGGAGATGCTCCTTCAGGTATACAGGACAGAGGCCGTTTAGGGCTTTCAAGGTCAGCACCAACACTTTGAATTGTGCTCGGAAACGTCCTGGGAGCCAATGCAGATCTCTCAGATCCGGTGTTATATGGTCCCGGCGGCCGCTCCCAGTCACCAGTCTGGCTGCTGCATTCTGGATTTATTGCGGTTCCTGGGTCACCTTCAAAGGCAGCCCCACGTAGAGCGCATTGCAGTAGTCCAAGCGGGAGATAACTAGAGCATGCACCACTCTGGAGAGACAGTCTGTGGGAGGGTCTCAGCCTGAGTACCAGATGGAGCTGGGAGACAGCTGCCCTGGACACAGAATTAACCTGCGCCTCCATGGACAGCTGGGAGTCCAAAATGACTTACTGAAAGGAGACCCTCAGAGAAAATGACGGCGGGTCCTTGGAGCTTTCTTGGGTTCCTGCATTGCAGGGGGCTGGGGCAGGAGAGGACCCCCAGGGTCCCTGCCAACGGTGACCCCGTGAACAGAAGCCAGGGGAAACGCCTGCATTCTGGGACTGCAGAACGTCAGCAGGTTTTGTGGGGGCCAGTTAGGTGCTCTAACAAGGGTGTCTCCATGAGATCCATACAGCAAAAACCATACAGTGGGACCTTGGTTCGCAAATGCAGAAAACCCGGGAGGAAGTGTTCCAGTTTGCGAACTTTTTTTGGAAGCCGAATGTGCTCCGTTTTGAATGTTATGCTGAGGCCTGTCTGTTTTTGCTGTTTAATTTGTTTTTGCGGCTCTTTTCGTTTTGTTTTTGTGATTGTGTGATCTTAGTTCAGCTACTGATTGTGTGACTGCAGTACAGTGGTACCTCGGGTTAAGTACTTAATTCATTCTGGAGGGCCATTCTTAACCTGAAACTGTTCTTAACCTGAAGCACCACTTGAGCTAATGGGGCCTCCCGCTGCCGTGCCGCCGGAGCATGATTTCTGTTCTCATCCTGAAGCAAAGTTCTTAACACGAGGTACTATTTCTGGGTTAGCGGAGTCTGTAACCTGAAGCATCTGTAACCTGAAGCATCTGTAACCCGAGGTACCACTGTACATTGTTGCTTTCATTTTATGGATCAGTCGTCTCATTAGATAGTAAAATTGATGTTAAATTCTTGTTTTAGGGGTTGATTTTAAAAGTCTGGAACGGATTAATCCGTTTTGCATGACTTCCTATGGGAAAGCAGCGTGCCTTGGTTTTGGAACGCTTTGCTTTTGGAACGGATGAAGTTTGAGAACCAAGACACCACTGTATTATAACCCTCATTTTGCATCTTCATTCACCCTGTGTGCTTACCGTGATGCCTCTTCATCCTGAGGCGGCAACTTCCGCCCCCAGCGGCCCCCGTGCCCCCTCCTGCGGCCCCCACGCCACTCACCCGAGCTCTCCGTCCGGTGGGAGGCCTTGGCGGAGCCCTTGCCCGCCTTCTCCTTGCTGCCCTTGGTGAAGGCGGCCAGCTTGGTGGGGATCTGCTGCTGGACGGCTGCTGGCTTCTGGATCTGGTTGGTGGCGCTGAGGAGGTGCAGGGGCACCTCGGTCTTGAGGGGCAGCACTGGGCGGACCCCCTCCAGGGCAGGCGAGGCGGCGCTGTCTCGGCGGGCCAGCTCCCCCCGCTCCAGGTAGTCCGTTGCGGAGACGACGCTCCCTCGCCCGCCCGGCTTGCCCTCCAGGCCTTCTCCGTTGAAGCTGGCCGAGTGGCTCAAGGGGCCCTGCGGAAACAACAAAAAGGCTGGATCCTCCCATACGGCGGTACCTCGGCTTAAGTACTTCATTCGTTCCGGAGGTCCGTTCTTAACCTGAAACTGTTCTTAACCTGAAGCACCACTTTAGCTAATGGGGCCTCCGGCTACTGCCAGAGCACGATTTCTGCTCTCATCCTGAAGCAGAGGTACTATTTCTGGGTTAGCGGAGTCTGTAACCTGAAGCGTCTGTAACCCAAGGTAAGGGTAAAGGTAAAGGGACCCCTGACCATTAGGTCCAGTCGTGGCCGACTCTGGAGTTGCGGCGCTCGTCTCGCTTTACTGGCCGAGGGAGCCGGCGTACAGCTTCTGGGTCATGTGGCCAGCAGGACTAAGCCGCTTCTGGCGAACCAGAGCAGCACATGGAAACGCCGTTTACCTTCCCGCCGGAGTGGTACCTATTTATCTACTTGCACTTGGACATGCTTTCGAACTTGTAGGTTGGCAGGAGCAGGGATCGAGCAACAGGAGCTCACCCCGTCATTGTGGGGATTCGAACCGCCAACCTTCTGATCAGCAAGCCCTGGGCTCTGTGGTTTAACCCACAGCACCACCCGCGTCCCTTAAGGTCCAAGGTATTATTATTCCCGCCCGCCCAATTCTTCTGCATGCAACCGGTCTGCCCCACTTTGTGCCCCTGCCACTGTCGGCAGCAGTCGGGTGGCGAGGCATCTCACCCACCCTCTCGCCCGCCCAGGAGCTCACCTGCCCTGCCTCGGGAGGCGAGAAGGCGCTGGCGCTCTGCTTCTTGAGCCTCCGCTGCTGCTCCAGCCGCTCCCTCTCCCTCTCGACGGCCCGCTGGGCCTCGCGCAGGCGCTCCAGGTCGTGCTGGTAGGCCTCTCGCTGGCGCTCCAGCTCCTGGCGCTCCTGGCCCAGCCGCTCCTTCAGCTGGCGGGCCTCCTCCTCCCGCAGGCGCAGCCGGGCCTCCGCCGCCTCCGCCTCCCTGCGCTGGCGCTCCCGCTCTCGCTCCCAGCGCCGCTGCTCCGCCTTCAGCTGGCCCTGCAGCTTCTGGACGTGGGCCAGCTCCTCCCGCTGCTTCTCAAAGTTGCGCTGGCGCTCCTGCTCCAGCAGAAGGCTGCCCCGCGTCGACTGCAGGCGGAACTGGCGCTCCCGGTCCAGCAGGGCGCTCCGCTGGACCTCCAGGTAGCTGTCTTGCTGGGCCAGGACCGCCTGCCGGGGGGAGAAAGGGGGGAGTGAGAAGGAAGGAAGGAAGGAAGGAAGGGGAACTCGCCAAAGCAAAACACAAGAGACAGAGAGGAAAGCCGGGGGCCTCAATATCAGGGACGTTTGAAAACCGAGGTCCCACTGTGACAAAAATCACTGGGTCAAAGCTGACCAAGGTAGCGTTATTATCGATTTACGACGGGGCGGAAGGTTCGCAGGCTATGAAGGACTGGCTCACAAATTCATTGACAGTGGCACGAAATATGGTAGCTAGGAAGCGGAAGGGGCATGCAGAATAGAAAATGGAAGAATGGTATACAGAGGTGTGGGGTATGGCTATTAATGATAAATTAACGTGTGCCGTTAAGGTGAGACGGGGAGTATGCAGGAGAAATGATTTCAAGGAGATAAGGATGGTGTTTGTAGAATCTGTGCTGTTAAAATGGAAAGGGGTCAAACCATCGCAAGAGGTGTTGAACGGAGTAGAACAGAGGGTCCCTCGGGACTCCGCGAAGACAGAGAGAGGGGTCTGATGCACAGAAAACAGTCCCTGTGACCCCGTCTGCTGCCCTAAATCTGGGGGGCGCAGAGGGAGAAATGGGGGTCCCCTTACCTGGAGGCTGAGAAGCAACTGGGAGAGGGTCTGTATCCTTTGGACGAGCTGAAGGAAGAAACAAAAAGGCTGTCAAGAAGTGCTGGGCAAGCCCTGAATTTTAACATCGCAATAGATCACCAGCTAAAGATTGCAATATACAGTGGAACGGCTTGGCTCCCAAACGGCGCAAACCCAGAAGTGGGTGTTCCAGTTTGTGAACGTTTTTTGGAAGCCGAATGTCCAACGTGGCCGTCAGCTATCGTTTCCGGGCGCCTGCAGCAATCAGAAACTGTGCCTTGGTTTCCGAACCGTTTCAGGAGTCGAATGGACTCCCGGAACGGATTAAGTTTGAGAAGCAAGGCACCACCGTACCGATAGATCACGATGTCTGAATCAAGGATGGACCTATGGGGAGGAACGGTTTTCCCTGTACTGAGATTTTTGCCGGCGACTGCTCTCGCAATTGGCTGCGCCCTGCAAGGCTGAGCCAGCAGAGTTAACAGGGGCTGCAGGAATCGAGAGAAAACATGGCTGGCTTCCCGGTTTTTCCCCCATTGTGATTTTTGCACAGCACACAAACACCACAATATATTGCCAGGTCAAAAATTACGAAACCGGTATCACAATATGGGCTTCCAATGGGTTTGGGGAGATCTGTCTTTCAAGGGAAAAATCTCCTTGTTGGTTCAGGCCCACCAGAGCTTCCCTCTCCTGTTTGAACACCTGCCTGCCCTTCGCCCAGACCCCAAACCGCTCTGCACATGCCCTTGCGCTAGGAAGCGGCTAGGAATCCCCAAGGGCAGGAGAGCAGCGCCCAGGATCCTGCCCGCATGCTTACCTCTGACTCTGTTTCCAGGGAGCCGCCGGGACGTTCCTGCCTTACACTGTCACCCTGCAGAAATAATAATAATAATAATAATAATAATAATAATAATAATAATAATAATAATAATAAATTTTATTTATATCCCGCCCTCCCCAGCTGAAGCTGGGCTCAGGGCAGCTAACAACAATAAAATAATACAACATTCTAAAATCATTTCATTATAAAATTAATTCAAATCAAATTGATGGCAACCATTGGGCTAGAGTTCTGTGAACATTGCCAAAGGAGGGAGTCAGGCTGTGCCCTGGCCAAAGGCCTGGTGGAACAGCTCGGTCTTGCAGGCCCTGCGGAAAGATGTCAGGTCCCGTAGGGCCCTGGTGTCTTGGGACAGAGCGTTCCACCAGATCGGGGCCACAGCCGAAAAAGCCCTGGCTCTAGTTGAAGCCAGCCTAACCTCTCTGTGGCCTGGGACCTCCGAGATGTTTTTGTTTGAAGACCGTAAATTTCTCTGTGGGACATACCAGGAGAGGTGGTCCCGTAGGTAAGAGGGTCCTAGGCAGTATAGGGCTTGAAAGGTTAAAGCCAGCACCTTGAACCTGATCCTATACTCCACTGGGAGCCAGCGCAGCTGGTATAGCACCGGGTGAATGTGATCTCGCAGCGAAGACCCCGTAAGGAGTCTCGCTGCAGCATTCTGCACCCGCTGGAGTTTCTGGGTCAGTCTCAAGGGCAGCCCCATGTAGAGCGAGTTACAATAATCCAGTCTGGAGGTGACCGTCGCATGGATCACAGTGGCTAGGTCGGGGCGAGAGAGATAAGGAGCCAACTGCTTAGCTTGGCAGAGATGAAAAAGAAAGGCAGGAGAGGGGGCATTTAATTTTTTTTTAAAAAAACCCAGCTTGTTTTAGACTTCGTTCCCAAATACGGACCTCTTCCGGCCTCTGGTCCTCCCTACTTGTGTCTTGCCAAGGGTGCCTGCCCCCCCACCCCCTTACCAATCGCAGCCCTTCCTCTCCTCCGGCCGAGGGGGGGTCCTCCGGGTTGGCAGGGGGGGCTCGGCGGTCCCGCAGGCGCTGCTCCCCGCCGTAGACCTTCCTCTTGAAACTGCCCACTGGGGAAGAGAAGGCAGGGAGTGGGGTGAGAGGGGGCGCCCCGCTTCGAACAGCAAGGCAAGGGTGCTATCAAAGGAGCAGCACTGTTCAGAAACAGGTGGTTACTCTTCGTTGGCAAAAACACAATCTGTCCAGGAGTGCCAGGCCTGATGAGCACAGCAACTCATCTCTGGCAGCTCTCGAAATCAGTGGCCAAGTCTGGAAATCCTTGCCTGCCCCCAGCTGCCTTCCCTCTCTCCAGGGCTTTTCCCAAGCAATCGGAGACTATGTCTGTGGGCAGCCAACCTCTCTCCTGTCCTTTTCATGCCACTCTTGGTTCTGGGAGACCAGCAGAGAGGGAGCTTGCCGCAGGAGGGGCAGACCCCTGTGACTTCATCTCTGCCTCTTGGCCCCCCTCCTCTCTCCTGCTTCTGCTTCTGCCTCTGATTCTGGACTGCTCTGCCATAGAATCTCCCCGCTCATGAAGCCCTGTTGCCTCTTCTGCTTCCAACACCTCCTCCTTCCAGGCTTCTCCCTCCCACCCCCACTTCCTGGGCTCTGGGCCTCCTTCCCCTGGGAGTTCCCTAGCTGGTTCCTCCCACCATCCCTCTGCCTCCAACCAGTCCATGACAATTAAGCCTTTCTCTCCCCCCCATTTTGAGGGGGCCACTTACTTTTGGCCAGGCCGGCCGTGGCGCTGTCGTACCCCCCAAAGGTCTCTGCGCGCCTCAGCAGGCTCGATCCGCTGGTGGTGTCCTCGGAGCGGGCGGGGGCTGCAGACCCCCCTAGCTGGGTGAAGATCAGACTCTGCAGGCCTTCCACTGCAAACGCAAAAACTGGTTTCGGCGGGGAGGCGGAGGAGGGGAGGCCAGCGCCCAGCCGAGCCTCTCCCCGCCGGGCGCTCCCCAGGTGCTTGGGAGTCGCAGTCCCGAGCACCCGGGGCGTCTCGCGAGCGCGGTACCCACCTTCTGCCACTGCCTTCTTGAGGATTGCCTCCCCCTGAAGGCTCTCTGGGGAGTCCGCCCTGCCGATGAGCCGGGTCCGGGAGCCGGGCGCCGGGTCCTCGAAGCCGTTCATCTCCGCCATCTCTAGGTAGATCTGTTGCTTGTCGCTCAGGCTCTGCAAGATCTGCTCGTCCTTTTGGCTCAGGCGGTCTGGAGGCGGGAGGCAGAGTTCAGGGCAGCGCAGCACCCAGAACCCAAGAACAACAGGAAAACAGAGAGCGTAGGGCCACCTCCCCTTCCTGGGGAGACAGATTGGCAAATTCTCCCTTCTGGGCGACCTTCCTTGCAGCCCCTGAAGAGCTCGGACGTAGGAATCAGGCCAGGCCTCCCCCCGGCCGAAGGGTCATCTAGTCTAAGCCTTCCTACCTTGGAATTCCTTCAGCTTCACTGCCCTCGCCTCGGCCTGCCTCCGCTCCTCTTCAGGGTCAGCAAGAAGCTCCTCCTCCTCGTCGGGACAGCTGAGCGGACAAGACAGAAGCGCCCCCAATAAACTCTTTAGGGCGGCTTTGTTTCTTAAGACCTGCATTGGCTCAATTGGCGCAATTCAAAGGGTTGGTGCTGGCCTTGAAAGCCCTAAATGGCCTCAAAGGCGCAGTAGACCTGGAGGAGCGTCTCCACCCCGGACACCGGGGTCCATCTCCCAAAGGTCTTCTGGCAGTACCCTCATTGCAAAAAGTGAGGCTATAGGGAACCAGGCAGAGGGCCTTCTTGGTGGTGGCGCCCACCCTGTGGAATGCCCTCCCATCAGATGTCAAGGAGATAAACAACTACCTGACCTTTAAGAAGGCATCTGAAAGCAGCCCTGTCTAGGGAAACCCAGTATAAATAATATAATTACATTATAGAGAACCAGGCAGAGGGCCTTCTCGGTGGTGGCGCCCTCCCACCAGATCTCAAGGAAATAAACAACTATCTGGCTTTTAGAAGACATCTGAGGGCAGCCCTGTTCAGGGAAGTTTTCTGATGTTTTATTCTGTTTTTAGTCCTCTGTTGGGAGTCGCGCAGAGTGGCTGGGTACAAATAATAAGTTATTAATATTCCATTCCCAGCAGGAGTCAGGGCCAGGGAGCTCCCCCCCCCCCCCCGCTCACCTCTCCACCGCCCGGCGGATCTGTGCCATCCAGAAATTCCTCTCCTCCTTGGAGGCGGTGTGAATCTCGTACATCTCTGGCCCCTTGAGGGAGGCGCTGATCAGAAACATGGCCTTCTCTTCATTGGCCACTTCCCGGACGATCAGCTTCTGCAGAGAGATCACCGGCGGCTTTGCATCCTACGAAGCAATAACAACAATAATTTTATTATTTATATCCTGCCCATCTGGCAAGAGCTGCGATCACCGTCGTGACACCGCAGGACAGCAAAGGCCTCTGGGGAAAACCCCGTAGGAATCTTTTGCAGGCAACCTCTGCAAGCCTCAAAACGCCCTTTTACACACCTGCTGAAAATCGCTCTTTCCAAATTTTCAGTGCCTAATGTTTTACAATTTTGTGTGTGTTGTAAGCTGCCCAGAGTGGCTGGGGAAACCCAGCCAGATGGGTCGTGTAGCAATAATAAAATTATTATTATTATTATTACTACTACGACTACTATACTATTATTATTATTATTATTATTATTATTATTATTATTATTATTATTATTATTATTATTATTATTATTTCTGAAGCGTCCTTAGAAGAGGGAGCCCAGAGAGACTCCTGTGCCTTGTGTGGCACTTAGATTATTTCATGTCACTCGTCTAAGGAATACATCAGACAGAAGAATACAAGAGAAAATGAAGAAATTAGAAATCAACGTACTACGGCACTGACATACTGGGCTTGATGTTCAACCCGATGAGCTACACTTTAATATATTATGTCACCTTGTTGATTTTGACACTATGAGAAGCGCATCTAATTCTTGAGAAGTAGTTTCTGGTAAATAACTTTGGGATTGCTATCATACAGCCTATTACGTTCACGTGCTTTAGCAATTAGGATTTGCGTGATATAATAATGAATTTTATTTATACCCTGCCCTCCCCAGCCAAGGCTCAGGGCGGCTACCACCAAATATAAAAACAATTGATTGAAATACAGCTTAAAAAACAAGATTAAAATAAAACCTTAAAACATTAAAATGCAGCCTCATTTCAGTGGAAACTCAATCAAAAACCTCTTTGGGGATAAAACCGTCAAGTCTTCACCAAGGCTAACTATCCAGACTGTTCCTACACGGGCCAGAAAAAAGCGAGGGGAATCTCCAAATAGGAGTTCCAACACAGAAGGAGAAAGGAAAAAAGAAAGAGGGGGAGGGAAACAAAATGGCTCCAAGCCAAAGGCCAGGCAGAACAACTCTGTCTTACAGGCCCTGCGGAAAGACATCAGATCCTGCAGGGCCCTGTCATGAGGCAGAGCGTTCCACCAGGCTGGAGCCAGTGTTGAGAAGGCCCTGGCTCTGGTTGAGGCTAATCTGACTTCCTTAGGGACCTCTAGGGTGTTGCTATTTATGGACCTTGAGGCTCTCCGTGGGGCATACCAGGAGAGGCGGTCCCGTAGGGACGAGGGTCCTAGGCCGTGAAGGGCTTTCAAGGTCAAAAGCAGCACCTTAAATCTGACCCTGTACTCCACCGGGAGCCAGTGCAGCTGGAAAAGCACTGGGTGAATATGCTCCCATGGCAGAGACCCCGTGAGGAGCCTCGCTGCAGCATTCTGTACCCGCTGGAGTTTCTGGGACAGCTTCAAGGGCAGCCCCGCATAGAGCGAATTACAGTAGTCAAGCCTGGAGATGACCGTCGCATGGATCCCTGTGGCGTTCTGGTGGGTTTGATTTTGTATGGCATCTGGCTATTGTTGTGATGAGCCAGCGATCAGCGACCCCGGGGATCCACGTTTGCTGTGCCATGTGTGCCACCCACCCAGCCTTGCCAGGAAACGGCAGATAATAATAATAAATTTTATTTATACCCCGCCATCCCCAGACTCAGGGCGGCTAACACCAATAAAGTCATAGATACTGCGCATAGTGGCGCTGCTCATCTGCGGGGCTTCCAACTGCCTCCTCCCTCCCTCCCAACATCGTAAGATAATCAGGTTATCGCGAGGTTTAGCTGGTGATATATATGGGGATATACATGGTTTTCCCAGTAGTGATGTATGGAAGTGAGAGTTGGGCCATCAAGAAGGCTGATCGCAGGAGAATGGATGCTTTTGAATTCTGGTGCTGGGGGAGACTCTGGAGAGTCCCATGGACTGCAAGAAGATCCAACCTCTCCATTCTGAAAGAAATCAGCCCTGAGTGCTCACTGGAAGGACAGATCCTGAAGCTGAGGCTCCAGGACTTTGGCCACCTCAGGAGAAGAGAAGACTCCCTGGAAAAGACCCTGATGTTGGGAAAGATGGAGGGCACAAGGAAAAGGGGACGACAGAGGACGAGATGGTGGGACAGGGTTCTCGAAGCTACCAGCATGAGTTTGACCAAACTGCGGGAGGCAGACCAGTGCTCTGGTCCAGGGGTCACAAAGAGGTGGACACCACTAAACGACTCAACAACAACAATATATGGGGAAGCAGGTATCGCCCGGCCCCGATGCCCGGCGGTGGCCACATACCACAGAGGCGAATGTGTACTTCTGGTCTTTCTCCTGCAGCAGCAACAGCACGTCGGTCAGCAGCACGGCCAGGATCTCTGCCAAAAAAGTCGACAGAAACGGGAGTGAGACCAAGACGCTTTAGCAGAGATGGGGGGAAATCTGTGGGTGGTTTGAAAAATCGTCACTCCCGTACAAGTTTATTCAGCAGGGTCGACTTAAAACCAAACCGTCAAAATGTGCATTACGGGGAAACTAATTAATAATGGGGACGCGGGTGGCACTGTGGGTTAAACCACAGAGCCTAGGACTTGCTGATCAGAAGGTTGGCGGTTCGAATACCTTCAACTGGGTGAGCTCCCGTTGCTCGGTCCCTGCTCCTGCCAACCTAGCAGTTCGAAAGCATGTCAAAGTGCAAGTAGATAAGTAGGTACCACTCCAGCAGGAAGGTAAACGGCGTTTCCGTGCGCTGCTCTGGTTCGCCAGAAGCGGCTTAGTCCTGCTGGCCACATGACCCGGAAGCTGTACGCTGGCTCCCTCGGTCAATAAAGCAAGATGAGCGCCACAACCCCAGAGTTGGCCATGACTGCACCTAATGGTCAGGGGTCTCTTTACCTTTACCTTAATTAATAATGAAGAATATGCGGTGTTAGAAATAATGCATGAAACCGCAAAAGGGGCCGGATGGGAGTCAAAATGTTTTGTGTGTTTTTTCGAACACTGGATTTGTGTCATGTGTTTTAAAAAATTATTTAATAAATAAATTAATGAGGGTTCCCTTGGGGTCCCTTCCGACTCTAAGCAGGCCTGAGCAGCCCTGTCAGAAAAGATCTTGCAAATAAAAGAGAGTGGTTTGTCACTGGCTGACTCCCGGTACCTGGGCAGGCTGCACTAAAAAAGGTAAAGGGACCCCTGACCATTAGGTCCAGTCGTGGCCGACTCTGGGGTTGCGGCGCTCATCTCGCTTTGCTGGCCGAGGGAGCCGGCATACAGCTTCCGGGTCATGTGGCCATCAGGACTAAGCCGCTTCTGGCGAACCAGAGCAGCGCACGGAAACGCCGTTTACCTTCCCGCCGGAGTGGTACCTATTTATCTACTTGCACTTTGACGTGCTTTCGAACTGCTAGCTTGGCAGGAGCAGGGACCGAGCAACGGGAGCTCAGTCCGTCATTGCGGGGATTTGAACTGCTGACCTTCTGATCAGCAAGTCGTAGGCTCTCTGGTTTAACCCACAGCGCCACCCGCGTCCTGCTTGCCTGCAAATCCCGTCCTCTGTCCCAGCAAACTTTGGGGGGAAGCCGAAAGGACCCACCTTTGAGGCGCCCGGAAGCCGCCTTCCAGCACAACACGCCGTCCACCAGGAGCCGCCTCTGGAGCATGTCCTCCTTGCGGAAGACCAGGCCGTTCTTGAACTTCCCCGACGACTTCACCTCCATCTTGGTCGCCATCTCGCGCAGACGCTGCCCCTTCTCGTTCTCGTTGACCTTGGCGTCGACGGCCGTGATGACCTCCTTGATCAGCGCCAGCGCCCGCGTCAGGTCCTCGTACTCCTGGGTGCCGGCTGCGGGGAAGAAAGCGGGGGACGGTGGAGGAATTCGCTCCCGTCCCCCCGGGGGCTCTGTCCATTCAGGGACTGCAAGGAGCTAAGGAGAGCCTGGCTGCAGGATCAGGCCATCGGGGGGTCCTTCTGGGCCGGCATCCTGTCCTCAAAGTGGGCAAATGGAGCCCCCCCCCCCACAGGGAAGCCCCCAAGCATCTAAGGATTTTCTATTTAAGTTACGTTACAGTCCAAAGGCCATTCATCAGGAATTAAGGATTTGTTTTAAGTTTTTCATGTGTGCTAAAACTCAGCCTAAGTTTTATTTTTTTATTGTTTAACCACATCATTTAACAAACAAGGATAGATACGCTACAATGTCATTGTTTTAGTTAACTAAATTGTTTAAATTGTTATTAAGGAAATGACTGTTTTTCTCCTTCCAATAAAGCACAGCAGAAAAAGTTGTCCAAGTATAAACAGTTAACTTATTAAACCTCACGATAATTTCATAATTATCTGTCTTATGTATTTCTACTAGCAGAACCAAATCGGTAATTCTTGATATAGCTGTAAAAACTACTCTGGGAATTTATTATTCCGAAACCGAAACCTTTATCTGGTTGTAAATATCAAGAGTATACCCGCGATAATGAGTCTTTCTGTAAAAAAAAAA
The DNA here is from genome assembly GCF_964106915.1 of Podarcis gaigeae. Taxonomy (NCBI): domain Eukaryota; kingdom Metazoa; phylum Chordata; class Lepidosauria; order Squamata; family Lacertidae; genus Podarcis; species Podarcis gaigeae. Next base: position 593,519 of record NC_139696.1, on the reverse strand, counting down.
GTGATTTTAATCAAGCCTTACTGCCTAGTGATTTAAATCAATTTAATTTAAATCAAATGCACCCTGGTGGAAACCTTGCAACTTTTTTAGCTTCCAGGACCCAGGGGGAGGAATCAAAGCCATCGCTCCCCCCACTTTCCCCTTTAGCAACACCCACCACCTAAATGCAGGGGGGGGCCAACAAGGCAGCCCCCCTGAGGCTGGAAAGGGTTCTCCCCACACCCGAATGGACCTCGAAGTTCAGTCAAGAGGGGGAAAGGGATAGAGCCATTGAGCCGGGAGGGACCTCTAGAGGTCCTCTATCCCACCCACCCCCCGCAAGCCGCACCTTCCGTGTTCTGAATGATACGCTCCACCAGGACGGGGTATTTCATGATGCGCTGGGTCACCAGCAGGTTGCACTCCTGGACCCCGAGCCGCCGCACAATGGAAGAGTTGCTGATTCTCTAGAGGGCAAGGGAGACGAGAGATCTGGGCGGGGAGGGCTTTGCTTCGCGGGAAAGGCTTTGCGGCCCCCAACCTGCCCAATTCAGACCCCCAAATCTCGCTCTCCCGAGACAGACTGCCACTGAACGCAGGGGCTTGGTTATATACACACACACACACACAGAGTGGAACCTGGGTTCTCGCATTTGATCCATTCCGGGAGTCCATTCGACTCCCGGAACGGTTCCAAAACCAAGTCGCGGCTTCTGATTGGCAGCAGGAGCTTCCTGCAGCCAATCGGAAGCCGTGTTGGACGTTCGGCTTCCGAAAAACGTTCACAAACTGGAACACTCACTTCCGGGTTTGCGGCGTTCAGGAGCCGATTTGTTCGGGAGCCAAGCCGTTGGGGAACCTAGATACCCCTGTAATTTCCTTTTATTCTTTTATTTATACGCTCCTTTTTTTCTTCCAAGGTTCTCCTCCTCTCCCCCCCCTTTCCATCCTCACAACGACCCTGCAAGTGGGGATTCGAACCCAGGTCTCCCAAGGCCATACTCTGTTCTTCACCGTTATGTCCCGCTGGCTGAAGGTCCGTCCCCCCCCCAGTTCTCCTTTCCTGGCCCCCTTACCTTGATCAGGTTCTGGAACTTTTTGCTCTGTTGCAGGAGCTCTTTGTAGTGGGCGACCGCCTCTCCGTGGCTGCTGCAGAAGACCCCGTACTTCTCCTTGACCAGCTCGCCCGTCTCCCCCGAGAACTGGAAACCGGGGAGGCAGGAGAAAAGGGGGGGGGGATTGCATCACAGGACCGCAATACCTCTTGACATATGAACCCACCCGGACCCTGAGATCATCTTCCGAGGCCCTCCTTCGTGTGCCTCCTCCTCAAGAGGTGCAGAGGGTGGCAGCACAAGAACAGGGCCTTCTCTGCAGTGGCTCCCCGTCTGTGGGAATGCTCTCCCCAGGGAAGTTCACTACACATCTTTAGGCGCCAGGCAAAAACGTTCCTTTTTAACCAGGCCTTTGGTTGACATCCCATGCCCTTTTTTAATGTGTTTTTTTTAAATTTGGGGTGGGCTATTAGGTTGTTGCTCTGCAGGCGGGGGTGAGGGGAGAGAGGCACCCCCCCCCCGGACCCACCTGCTGCACCAGGAGGGCCCCGATCCGCTGGACGACGTAGTTCCTCTCGCTGCCTTCCTCCAGCGCCTCCTGCCGCAGCTCCTTCAGCTGCGAGAGGAAGGCTCCATGCAGCTCCAGCAGCTCGTCCGCGCAAGGGAAGAGGCGGAGGATGGTGGCCTGGCCAAACTGCAGCTCCTCCCGCATGGCTCGCGAGTAGACCTTCAGCATGATCTTCAGCGTCCGGACGTGGTGCATCTCAGTCTGCATCAGCTCTGCAGGGGGAAGCGCATCACCCTCGTTTGATTCCCGACCTTACACCCCTCCCGACTCCCCCAAAATTGTACATTTATTTACACCTCCAACATAACACCGAATATCCTTTGTTTATTTGATTTAATCTGACTGGTGTTAAGTGCCATCTCCAAGCTAACTTATAGTAATTTTCTTTTATTCTTATAGATGACAGTTCCAACGCACGATTCTCCCGTTTCCCCCTAGCTTTGACTATCTCCCCTGTTGTCTCCTTTTCCCACGCCTCTTTTAACTGATCTTTTTGATCCTCTTTTTTTTCTTCAAAATTTTTTATTCATGTTATAACACAAATAAACAATACACACAGAAATACAAACAATATCTTGTCTTATCCTTATTTTGTTAGGTGAGCTTCCCCAAGACCAAATCTTCTTGATCTACTTATTTCTACTAATATTCTATTTCACCGGTTTCCCCCTTTTATAACTGTATTAGGCAGCTCCATTTGTGCGAATGGGGACCTGCCCTCCCAGCTAGCTTAGGGGTCTGGAGTCGGGGGTCCTGCCTGCACAGGCAGGCAGAAAGCAGAGACAAAGCTGGGACTCCTCCCTGCCTCTGGCGCCCCCTGCTGTCAGGCTCCCTGCTTCCCCCCCAACCAAGCGCAAGGGGCCCCGGCCAGAGCCGCCACAGAGAAGGCCCCGCGGAGGCGATTCCGGGCTCCTCACCGTAGATGACGTCTTGCCTCTTGGCGACCTCCCTCTCCTGCTGCTTGGCGTAGGCTGGCTCCACCGCGAGGCTCCACGACGGGGCCTCGAACTCCCGGGCGTCCGTCTCCAGCTCATTTCGCAAAGAGGTGTACTGAGCATCTGCAGGGAGGAAGAGGCTGCTGCAGACAAAGTGCTCGACGGGCAGTTTCCCCCCCGCCGTCCGACGCAGAGCTCTGGCCACGGAAATGCCTTTTTGTGGCCGGAAAGCAAAACCCTGCTAATTCTGCCGCTCGCTTGTCTCTAACTGTGGCTCCTGCATTGCAGGGGGGTGCACTAGATATTTGGGGGCTTTTTTCTGACTACACTACACAATTCTGATTCTCCACGCGCAAACACACACGCACGCTCTCTCTCTCTCTCTCGCACACACATGAACATCCCCTGTCCCAGCGCACTGTTACCACAACCCCACATCTACAGCACAGGATTAGGCCCCACTTACCTTCCACAAAGACCGATTCCGCCGTGGAGGGGGCCACGGAGACAACGTCCTCGGAGGCCACTTTGGGCTTCAGGAAACCCGAATCCCCCTCGTCCATCTCTGCCCCCGTGAGCCTGAACAGGGGAAAATGCAGAGCTGGTGTCAGAGGAGCTGCCACCCCCATTTGACTGCCTAGCCGGGGGTCACACAGTATGGGGGGGCCCTCACACCTTTGGGAATGGGACGGCGGAGGTCACGAAAGAGGAAGAAGCAGCATTGTAGGATTGTAGAGTCGGAGGGCCATCTAGCCCAGCCCCCTAAATTTTTGAGCCGGGGGGGGGCTGGGACCCACAACCCAGAGATGAAGAGTCACATGCTCCACTAACTGTAAGAACTGGGGGAGGCAGGGGGCTGCTTCAGTTTAAGAGCATCGAGGAAGGGATCTAAAAACACCAAGTCCGGGGAGAACATTCAGTGCCGCAAAAAGCAAACGAAAACTCTGAAAGCAGGTAAAACCACACGTCTCCCTCTGTCGCTGGAGGCCTGAAGCAGGTCCAGAGCTCAATGACTTAAGGCGCGTTTGCTGGATCAGGCCATCGTCTGCTCCAGCCTCCTGTTCTCACTGGCCAGCCAGAAGCCTCAGTGGCAAACTGGCAATCAGGATTCGAACCCAAGAGCTCTCCTGTGGTTTCCAGCAAGCAGAACTCAGAAGCATCACTTCCTCAGACGGTGGAGGCAGAGGCAGAGCTGTCCTGGGCTAGGAGCCCCCGAAAGCCCCCTCCTCTTGCAAAGCCATCCAAGTTGGGGCCCCCTCCCTGCCTCTTGTGGAAGGGAGTTCCGCAGATTAACTCCATGCCGAGCGAAGGAGGGCCTTCTTTTATCTGTTGCAGGGGACAGGGGAAAATCTTTCCCACTGCCCAGCTCGCCTTTTCTCTAAACCAAAAATTAAGAAAAGCTCTCTGGGGCTGTAAGGGGGTGGGACGGGGTGGGACCCCGCAAGCCCGTCCCAACAGAAAGATTTACAAAAACAGGACAGAGAAAACCACCCGTTCAAAACCTGCGTGCCGAGATTTGCTAGCATGTCGAGAACAGATTTTGCTGTGTGCCAATGAGTTTTGAAGAGCCGGCGTTTCGGTTATGTAATAAACCTCCTTTCTGTGCCCCCTCGCTCCCTCCAGTGGCAATACCTCTGCCCACCCTCCTTGCTGTCCCCGAAGGCAAACTCGGGCTGATTCCTGCCCTCACCCACCCCTCTCCCTCGCAAATTCTTGCAAATTCCAGCCCCCCGGAAATCTCACTCCCCACACTCGAGAGCTGGCCCTCAGCCTGCCAGCATCAGGAGACGTTCGCAAGCTCAAAGGGAGAGCCGTTCCTTCGCTCAGAAAGCGGAGCAGTGGGGGACCAAGACCCACACCAGCTCAATGGGAAGCAGCCCTGAACCGGACGAGGGGCGCTTGGTCCCCCCCCCCCCGGAACAAAGGATGCACAACTTGAGATTCTGACAAGGACATCCAAGCGCTTTCTATACGACTTGGATATCTATCACACGTGTATTTTCAAGGCGACTCTCATCTTGAGCCAGGGAAAAATATTGAACTAGACTTGATAACCAGATACGGCTGATATCCTTCAACCGGGCTCTGCAGTTTTAACCCCCCGTGCAACTGGACTCAGCCAACATGCCTGACGGATAGTTTTGCTTCCCACCTGATCTCCACCTGTTGTTCTAAATGTTCTCTATGTTACCTCGAGGGTGCTCTAGTCCAACCCCATGCAATGCAAGGATCAGAACCAAAGAATCATACAGTTGTTCAGTCAGAAGGGACCTCCAAGGTAATCCAGCCCAACCCCGGCAGTGCAAGGATCTATTTGCCCTACGTGGGGCTTGAACCCACGGCCCTGAGTCGCGTTCTGAGCGAAGAAATAAAACCAAGGAAGAAAGGATTTCATACTGACAGCAGCCTCGTGCTATAAAACACCAGACGGCAATCTCCTGAAGCTGTATCCCCCCCCCTCCAAAAGAACCAGAAATATTCCAATTTAAAATCATGCTTGCATCTGCCACAAGTCCGGGGTTTGGGGGGCAGGGTCTCCCCACTTTGGGGGGTCCTTTGGACCCATGTTTTTCTGCAAAAGGGAGTCTTACCAGGTTGGGACGGCTTGTTGGGTTTGGAATGCCTTATGCAGATTTTTCAGTTTCGTTGTTCTGCATGGAACAACGACAATAAAGATGATTGTGTCGCAGGAGGAGAGAAAGGCAGGAGGGCTGTGCCAAAGGAGGGGACGCTCTTTCTCGCTGCCTCCCCCCCCCCCCCGGAGCCCCCAGGGCAGACTCACCCGGGCTTAGCGGCAGCCCTGACGGAAGCTGCGGCGGCCAGCGGCGTGGGCGAGCTCCCCCTCTGCGCGATCGTCATCCCGAGGGCGCCGCCATCCGGGCCCAGGAGGGATCCGTGCGGGTGCTCCCGGAAGGCGGAGGCTACGGAGGCAAAGGCAGAGTTGGTGCTCAGGAACCGGGCGGCGAAGGGCGGTCCGGCCGCCCGCAGGAGCCCCCGGCCGTCCGAGTGGGGCCGGAGGACGGAGAGGATCCGGGAGGTCAGCAGCTCGTTCTCCAGGAAGACGCTCTCGTTCCAGCGGTTGGAGAAGGAGCCGCAGAAGAGCAGCTCGGAGGGTGCCGCCGTGGCGCCGTTGCCACCCTTGGATGTGGCATTGCCCATGCCTGCGAAGCGGCAGTGTGGCCCGGGGGGCACGACGCGCTTTTATGCTGCCCGGCCGGCCCTTCTAGAAGTGTCCAGAGAGGCAAGCATGGCTGCTCAGCAGCAGGGGGCGTATTGGCGGAACCAGCAGGCAAGTCTGGAGGGGAGGAAATTGGGCCCCCACTGCGTGCTCTGGAAATTGCTAAGTCCCTCGTTTGGCGGCCGGAGCCCGCAATTATTTACACCTCGGCTCCCAAAGGCAGAACATGCTCCCATGTGTCAAAGAATAGAATTATCTTACAACCGCGAGGGAGGGGGGAATTGTGAGAGGGAATTGCCGCCGCACCAAACTGAGGAGCTGGAAGACGAGCCGAGTCGGCAAACGGACAAGGCGCATTCACCCTCTGAGGCGTTTGATGCACAAAACGGCCCGGTGTAAAATAAATATAATTAGGGGGAGGCCGTGTTTCATCGGCTGGAGACATTGGCAATTAAGGGGGGGGGGAGGAGGAATCGAATTAAGAATTGCACGCTGCTGTGGCCAAGAAAAGGAGAGAAGACACACAAACACACACACACACCTACACGCAGCCAGGAGGGGAAGGGCCAGAGGTAGGCAGAGGCAGAAACTCACAATATATAAGCTGGCAGCCGAACGGCCCCTTAAACCAAGGTGACAGTTGTCAAAACGGAACGCCCAGGTGTCATTTTTGGGCAAGACGGCTCTAAAGTCTTATTTTCCAAAGGATGGACTGACTGGGATGGATTCTCAGTTAAACACCTGGTTAGTTCAGAGGACTACCTTGAGCTGGGTTAAGAGCTCTGAGATCCAGGGACAGGCCACCAATATATTGGTCTATTCCAGGCTTCCTCAAACTCGGCCCTCCAGATGTTTTGAAACTACAATTCCCATCATCCCTGACCATTGGTCCTGCTAGCTAGGGATCATGGGAGTTGTGGGCCAAAAACATCTGGAGGGCCGAGACTGAGGAAGCCTGGTCTATTCCGACCTCTTTTCAAGAGGATATCCTTCCCAACGGCGAGCGGCAAAAATCCGCTATAACATCATTTGCTGCTCCTGCTTGGGCTACCCAGAAAAAGCATTTGGGTCCCCAAATTTCATTCCCCTCGTGCAGATGAAACACCACGGACAGAATTCAACAGGGTGGGGTCTGAGCGGGTGGAAACAGGAGTGACCCAAGGATTCCCAGACGGAGACGTCAGCGGGTCGCGAGAGGTTGAAAGCCAGGTGCAAAATGTGCTGGGCAACTTTTGCACAGCGGAGGTACAGCTGGCTCTGAAACCTTGGGGAGCTGCTGCCGAGTCCATGCAAGAGACCAAGGGCCTAACTTGGAATTGGAAGGACTTTGGGGGGGTGGGTTTGCTTCATTCGTACGGCAAGCACTGCAGCTGAGCAGAGAAGTGCCGCCCTTGCCTGCAGACTCCCAGCTGAAGCCCCGAGAACAGCTGCTGCCAGACAGTGCTGACAGCACTGAGGATATTGGGCTTCTGGGAATATTGGGCTGGAAGAAGACAGCAAGGCCCAGGGGTCTGTTTACTCCTGACAAGCCTGTTTTGCTGGAACGGAGCTCTAGGAAAACCGCAAGGGGCAGCAGGAGGGAAAAATCTCTCTCCGGATCCAACCTCGCTTCAGTCGCCCAGCGCGGAAGAACAGGCCGTTCTCGTTCTCACAGCAGCCTGAAGGTGCTATGGGGAAAGCGGCAGGCAGAATGCGGTGTGGATCAGGCCAGGGTAGAAGCTCTGCCAACCTTTTCTCCCAAACCAGACGCTGGGAAGATCCACGCAGGTTTTATCCGCATGTGGGGAGCTTACGTTTTTGCTCTTCTGGGCGAAAAAACCGGAAGGAGGAAAGCAGCTTTAAGTAGCCAAAGGGAAGGGCTTGCTCGCGTAGTGCAGAACGCACTGCTGCAGGCGGCCACGGCGGACACTGACCTTAGACGGCTTTCAAAGAGACAAATCCTTGGAGGAGGAGAGGGCTGCCGAAGGCTGCCGGCCACAGCGGCTCGGCTTCTGAATCCCAGTTGCTACAAACCACAGGAGGACAGAGGGTTCTCGCACTCGAATCTGGCTTGCGGGTTTCCCACTGAGTCGTCCGGTTGGCCACTGTGAGGAGGCTGGGTTGGTCTGATGCTGCGGCAGCCGGACTCGGCTTGAGTTTTTGTAGAGCCTCCATCTCGGGGGCAGTCTACCTCGGTTCCTAGGTTCTCGGGGGTATTTCTCCGCCGTGAGACGAGGAAGCTGGACTGGAGGGGCCTGATAAGGCAGGCTCTTCCCACGTCCGTCACGGAAACGATTCTCGCCGCACAGGCCCACAGCCACGCAGAAGGGGCTGCCAAAACGAAGTCGTCCCCCCGGGCGCTTCCATCCCCCATTCCAAGCTGAAAGCCATGCAAACTCCACAGCCCTGGAGCCGTCCAACGGATGCCCCCTCCATCTCATTTTCTGCCCTCCGCTGACTTGGGGGGGGGCACGAGGTGAGTGGGAGAACCACCGGCCCACGAAACGGTTTCTCGTCCGGCCAGCTCTCTCCCCCCCCCCGCCCCCCACAAGCCAGGCTCCCCGAAAAGCAAGCAAGCCGTTTTCTGAGTTCAATTAGCACAGCCTGCAGGCTGCCGAGGAAAGACATTGATTCCCCGGCCGCTTCTCTTGACAGACCAGACTGTGCACCGCAGAGATGTTTCAACGGCTAGGCAGAGAGGAAAAAAGGCCTGCTCTCCCCCCCCCCCAACCCGCCTCCAATCCTTTACCCAGCTCCTTCTTCTTTTTTAGCCCCACTCAGTGCCGGGAGCCAAGAAAACCGGCACAATATAACACGCCTGCACAAACAGCCAACCTGATAATATAGATAGATATCTATTTTTCCCCGTTTCACAGCTGCCAAGCAAGCAATCGATGGGGGGAAAACAGCTTATCGATTTTCTCAGGGCTCTGTGATATTCTTTGTTCCCTTTTTTTGTCGAGGTTTCACAATGAGGTGAGATGAAAGGGGGGGGAGAAGCATTAAATGGCGCACATAGGGCGATTTTAGGCCACTCAGGAGCGTTCTAGAGCTTTCCCGAGCGAGGAAAAGGGGGAGCCGCTTTCTGGGCTGCCGAGCGCCCCCCATGTTTGTAGCATTCCATCAGGCCAATGGACCATCTAGTAGCATTCCTGACCTCACAGCGGCCGACCAGTTGCCTATTATGGGATACCCGCAAGCAGGACGTGAGCACAAGAGACCTTCTCTCTACTGGTTCCAGTGGTTTCCAGAAACTGGGATTCAGGAGCATTCCTGGATAGATGCAAAAGGGCGCAGCCATCATAGCCCAATTCTCCTCCACCAAGTTGTCCAGTCTCTTTTTTAAAAGTTGGTGGCCGTCACTGTGGCAGGGAGTTCCACAGTCTAACCATGTGCTGCAGGCAATATTTCCTCCTGTCGGTTCCAGGTCTTCCAACATTTGGGTGCCCGCGAGCTCCTGTGCCCACTTGCTATGCGCCAGGCGTGATTTTACTTCCACCAGGTGGCCTCTTCCTTGCTTCTCCTCTGAACTGAAAAGGCCCAAACGCCGCCGCCTTTCCTGGTAGGGGGGAAAGCCACAGCCCCATCTGCAAGGAAAGCCAGAGCCGCAGAAACAGATTACTTTGGGGGTACGAACCTGGGCTGTAGCTCCGGAGTGAACTGGGTGGAGAGCTCGGAGGGCGGAGGAACAAATCTCTTTGCTGCAAGATAGAAAAGGGGAGGGGAGGCAGGAGAGACAAAACACAATGAGAACAGGAGACTGGACTTGAAGGGCTTCAACGTGGCAAGATATCATGAATCGTGACATTTGCTCGCTATGCAAAAAACACAATACAGTTGTACCTTAGATTCCGAACACCTTGCGGGTCGAATGTTTTGGCTCCCGAACGCCGCAAACCTTGAAGTGAGTGTTCAGGTTTGCCAACGTTCTTTGGAAGACAAATGTCCGACGCGGCTTCTGATTGGCTGCGGGGGCTTCCTGCAGCCAATCGGAAGCCGTGCCTCGGTTTCTGAATGTTTTGGAAGTCGAATGGACTTATGGAACGGGTTCCATTCGACTTCCGAGGTACCACTGTTTGGGGAAAAGCATGAAGCTGGCCAAAGCTTCTCTCGATTCCTGCAGCTCCTGTTAACTCAGCCAGCTCAGCGAACTGCAATAACAACAACAACAACAATAATAATTTATTTATACCACACCCATCTGGCTGGGTTTCCCCAGCCACTCTGGGCAGCTCCCAACAGAATATTAACAAGAATGATGATAAAAAAAGCGATAAAACATCACACGTTAAAAACTTCCCTAAGCAAGAACAGAGGGACGCGGGTGGCGCTGTGGGTTAAACCACAGAGCCTAGGACTTGCCGATCAGAAGGTCGGCAGTTTGAATCCCCGCGATGACGGGGTGAGCTCCCGCTGCTTGGTCCCTGCTCCTGCCAACCTAGCAGTTCAAAAGCACGTCAAAGTGCAAGTAGATAAATAGGAACCGGCGGGAAGGTGAACGGCATTTCCGTGCGCTGCTCTGGTTCGCCAGAAGCGGCTTAGTCCTGCTGGCCACATGACCCGGAAGCTGTCTGCGGACAAATGCCGGCTCCCTCAGCCAATAAAGTGAGATGAGCGCCGCAGCCCCAGAGTCGGCCACGACTGGACCTAATGGTCAGGGGTCCCTTTACCTTTACAGGCAAGAACAGGCAAGGCAAAAATCAGGGTGCGGGGAAAACCACGAAGCCAGCCGACGCCTTTGCATAGCCCGGTCCTTATTTCAGATGTCATGATCTATCATTGCCGTATCACAATGTTTAGCTGGCGATGAAGGGAGGCCAAGAGCTCCTTCTGTGTCTCCCCGCCCTCCCCTGGCCCGAGATTTGAAAGGAGGAAGGTGGCTTACCTTGGGCTTGGCCCCACTGCATTCAGGCAAGAGGGTCTTGCAGTTTTTGTGGACGTTTACTGCACAATCTAAGGAGGGGAAGAAGAAAAAGAAGCGTGGGTCTTCCTTCTTGCCAGGCCGATCCCACAAGTCACAAGCCGACGCCAAATGCCACAGAGATGACATGCAGCACTCAGCCCTGTGGTTCACCTGTGGAACTCCCTGTCGCAGGAGGGAACAGCAACTGCCAAACTGTCCCAGGAGAAAGGGACTTTTCTTTTAAGTTCTCAAAACTCTGAACACAGCTCAAGGTCCTCTAAACTAGCCAGATCTTTCGATGAGAATCAATCACGGCATGTCCAACTGGACATTCCATTGTGGGAACGGCAACCTTGGTTTATGGAGCCATTTGGCGCCTGGCTCATATATCTGAATTTCTGATTGCTGGGATAGCTCAGTGGAGCACGCGACTCTTCATCTCGGGGTTGTGGGTTCGAGCACATGGCGAGCAAAATATTTCTGCTTTGCTGTGGGTTGGGCTAGATGACCCTCAAGATCCCTTCCCACTCATATGATTCTATGATCCCATGCTAATAATAATATTTATTGTTCGTAAAAAGGGAGAGGGGTGGCGCTGTGGTCTAAACCACTGAGCCTCTTGGGCTTGCTGATTGGAAGGTCGGCGGTTTGAACCCCCACGATGGAATAAGCTCCCATTGCTCTGTCCCAGCTCCTGCCAACCTAGCAGTTCGAAAGCACACCAGCGGAAGTAGATAAATAGGTACAGCTGCGGCGGGAAGGTAAACGGCATTTCCGTGAGCTTTGGCTTCCATCACGGTGTCCCGTTGCTCCAGAAGCGGTTTAGTCCTGCCGGCCACATGACCCAGAAAAGCTGTATGTGGACAAACCCCGACTCCCTCGGCCTGAAAGCGAGATGAGCGCCGCAACCCCAGAGTCGCCTTGGGCTGGACTGAACCGCCCACAGCGCCTTGACCTTTTTATTATTATTTATACCCCGCTGGGTTTCCCTGGTCACCCTGGGCAGCCCCAACAGAATATTAAAAACATGATAAAACATCAAACGTTGAAAACTTTAAAAGCTAAGCCACGGGTCCATCATCCAGGCCTGTGCTCAGTCTGGCTCTCAGGCCGAGATGCCAAATAGGTCTGCAGGGAGCAGAGGATGACCCTGGGAACCTCCAGAGACAGTTTGGCTGCTCCGACAAGGTTCCTCGGATAAAGAGGCTCTTGCTTAAAACACACCCACCCTTGTAAGCTCTTTCTGAACCGGCAACCACCAGCTTCGTTGCTGCCTTCGTCCTGCCGCTGCCGGAAGCACAGAAGACGTCAGGAATCGGAGGCTGCTGTCTCCAAGACAAGCTGAACCGGCTTCAGCAATTCACGCAAGATAGAGGCCGGTGGGAAGGGGGTGGGGAGCCCACAGCAGGGTGTTCCCAGTCTGACCCTTCTGCAAACTGGGTGGGGCAACTGCCCCATATGAGAATGAGGGCAACGAATGTTCAGAGTGGTTAGAAAGCAGTGTGTGGGGTTGTCTGCTTCAAAGGCCCCTAAAAACAACCCCAAGTGCCAGAGGTGCATACTCAGGGGGTAACTGGCTTTGCAAACCCATGGGCACCGGGAAATTAAGCCTCCTTGGGAGATAAAAACAGAACTTCCATGTGTGCCTGGGCACTCGGGGCCCAGGAAACGGGAGCCTTCTGTTCATCCCCAAGCCTGTTCGCCTGGAGAAGATCTCCGCTCACCACAGGGGAGCGGCTGTTTATGAGGCAGGCGGCAGCGCTCATAACCCTAGAGGCCACGTAGTCCGACCCCCTACAATGCAGGAAAACTTTGCCCAACCAGGAAGCTCAAACTCGCAGCCCAGAGAATTAAAGGGTCTCGTGCGCTACCGACCGAGCGGGCCAGATGTTTTCCACCTTTTAATTTTCATCCGTTATAACTGCTCTGTTTTATATGCATTGCTAAAAGGGGATGGGGTCTGGAAAGAGCGAGGGGGAGACAGGTGAGAGCCACTGAGCTAATCTCTAAATGGCCCCCACTCCACAAAAAGGCATCTCTTTCTACCTGCAAAGGCTCCTTCGCCTCCTTTCAAGGCCGACAGTCCCAAGGTGAAACACGTTTCAGCCCCAAAACCAGCTATATCAGAACGTTTTGTTTTTTTCAAAGCAGCAAGGAAAGGGTGAAGGAAACCAGGAACTCCCGTGCCTAGGATGACCTCACCCTGAAAGGTATTCCGAGCATCTAGGAAGTGGGAAAGGGCAAAAATAAACAGAAACCGAACAGGCCGGGCTCCAGAGATCCCCTCCTGCCTGCCTTGCTTAAAAACACAAACTCCTGCAGGGGCTCTTGGGGGCAAAATCTGGGGAGGATTCACGGAGTGCAGTTAGTGGCTTGGGGCGGGGAGGGGACCAGCCCCAGGACACATGTCCGGACAGGTGGGGCAAAGAAAGCGAGACCCGGCTGAGGCCTGCAGGTGCAGATGGGACCCTCTGCAAGGCAGAAGTCACAGCGGAGGAATCCTTGGCCCCCAATATCTGTTTGGAAACCTCCAACAGAGGAGAGTTCACCTACTGGGGGAGTCCAGCCCCCTGTCAAAACCCCTCTTAACACTCAGAAACAGCTTCCTGCTACAGTGGGACCTCAGTTTTCGAACGTAATCCGTTTCGGAAGACCGTTCAGCTTCCAAAACATTCAAAAACTGAAAGCGGAAGCCTCAACAGGAGGAGTACCAGGAAGAATGGATGAAATTTAAAGACTATTTAGCTAAATATGTTAAGATAACTTAATTGGAAAAGCTTGCAAATATCAGATAGGCTTAGGGTTTAAATATGTAAGGATAGGATTTAAGATGCTTAAAGCTAAATTAGAAAGAATGAAAGACGTTAAGTGATCAAGTTAATTTTTTTGTAAAAATTGATTTTGGAAAACTTAAAATGGCATATAATGAAATCCAACCAAGGGGATTTGAGGAAGTCACTTAATAATGTTACCAAGATTCAAACAGGATGTATGTATCTTTGGTTTAAATTTTTGGAAAATTAATTAAAAAAATTGAAAACAAACAAACAAAACATTTGAAAACTGAAAGTGGAAGCCTCAGCACAAGAGGGAAACTCAAAACGGAAGGCACAAGGCACGTTCAGCTTCCGAAAACCATTCGAAAACCGAATCATTTACTTCCAGGTTTCACTGGAGCGGCAAAAATAAAAATATGTATAAAAATGTGACAGCCCTTCCGATATTTGAAGATGGCTATTGTGCCTGGCCTCTTCTCCAGGCTAAGCATGCTCAGCTTCTTCAACGGCTGCTCATAAGGTTTGCTTTCTGCTAGGGCGATATCTGGTTTTCAACATCGTGATGCATCATCAGCTAAGCAGATACCAATCTATCTCCCCCGGACTTTAAACTGGTTTTGGGCGATATATCGATATAGGGCCCTGCCTACTTCCCCTTGACCTGGAGTGCAGGAGCATCTGGAGGGAACAACACGAGCTGCTGGTTAGGGCACCTCTGGCCATGCCCTGCTTGTGGAAGAAAACTCCAAGAGCGGGGGAAATGTGCAGCCAGAGATACACAGGAGGAAGGTCTTTCCTCCAGCATGGCGCTGGTAACGCCAAGGTTTTGGGTTTGATTCGAACAGTCTCCCTTCCACCTTGACAATTCCATCCTCCCATTTTATTATTATAACCATTATGTTTACTTTGATTAAAAAGAATGCATGTAATACATTAGAATTAGGAGTTTTGCCTGGGATGTCAATGAGACGATAAGGATGATAAATGGGATTATCATAATTTTTTTTAAAAATCGCATTTTGCCACATGCATGCATGTATGTCCCCTGGGGCCAGGGACCTAATCTTTATGCTGCTTAATAAAGAACCATGCATTCTAATGGAGCTATGAAAATGAGAAGATATTAAGAATTTAGATTTTAACAGAGAAGGGTGACCAAGAGTCTGGAAGCCAAGCCTTATGGGGAACAGTTGAAGGAGCTGGGTATGTTTAGCCTGGAACAGAGGAGGCTGAGAGGAGAGGCTTCTCTTCAACATCTGTGCAAACTTTGTATAGCTCTCGGACCCCCAGCACGGCCCTCCCAGTCCTGCCCAGGCCTCCAACCCCTTGGCATATAAACAGTGAGGGAGGGTATGTTTAGGAAAAGGGATGAACAGAGCCCCAAATTTCCCTGCCAGAGGGAGGTGGCGAAGGGAGGGCGACCGCGGACAGGAATTTATCTGCTTGCTGATGACCTGAGAGTTAATTTTATTGTGTACTATTATATTCTAACAGATCACTGAATATTACTTTATTTGATACAAGCCGTTCTGTTTTGAAGTTCTGCTTCCTTATGACTTTTAGTATTGGAATTTATTATAAGGTGCATGTTCGTCATATATTTCGTTGCCCTAAACCGCCTTGTGTGTAGTAATACAGTCGTACCTTGGTTGTCGTACCTTGGTACTCATCCGTTTTGGCTCTCGAACACCGCAAGCCCGCAAAACAAGAGGATTCCAGTTATTATTATTATTATTATTATTATTATTATTATTATCCCCCTTTAAGGTCCACTGGCAGGATAGAGCCATTTAAAAACGCAGTTTTAAAAAGTGTTCTTATAGGGTGGCTCCTAATGTGTCAAAAGTCCAAGTTAAAAGAGGTGTGTCTTAAGCACACAAAAGAAACTATATAACTAAGACGTTGGGTGAACCTGAAGGGAACAGTAAAGTCATGACAACTGCAACTAGTTACGGGCCTAACTCTAAAACTGATAAATTGTTGCTTTCCTTTAACCTATTACAATTGTTATATTATAGCACTGTCATGCCAATAATGTACCACATTGTGTCCAAAATTAAAGCTGTAGAAATAAACTAAATCTGATGCCTAGAGAGCTCAGTTGGTTTTTGTAACTATACAGCTTTTAGAAGACATTTCTAATGTCTGATTTTTCATTACGCTTTTAAATTTGTTGGAAGCCACCCAGAGTGGCTGGGGCGAACCAGCCAGATAGGCGTGGTGCAAATAATAAAATTATTATTATTATTATTATTACTATGGCAGGTGGTTTGGGGTGGTATTTGCAGAAGCCTCTGGGCGACACGGCCCTCAGCCACAAACTCGGATGTGCCAGCGAGGACTTTAGACTTTGGAGCCGAACTGCAAATCGCCCGCTGCGTTTGTCCTTCGCAAGGTCGGCGTTCGCTCCCTTCTTCCCCTTCACCCAAAACGCTCTTGGCCAAAACATCCGTTGAAAGGTAACCAGAAGCGGCCGGAGGGAATCGATCAGAGGCAAGATGCCAAACCACGCCTACGGAAGCTGCTGTTGAGAGAGGCGGCCACCTCAGTCAACCCAGCCAGCGGTCAGAGACAGTGGGAGGGTCCTTCACGTAGCACGGTGTTAAACGGTGGAACTCCCTCCCACTGGTTGCTGCATACAGAAGGGGCGTTGATCTTGCATTCGAATCCTGGTCAGTCGCTGTGAGAACAGGATGCTGGACTAGATGGGCCCGACGGATCCGGCAGACTCCTCGGTCGTCCTCCTGTCCCCACAGTGACCCGATGCCCCAAAGCCCCCAAACAGGATCTGAGCGACAGGGGAGCCGCTCTCCCCACCTGTGACTCCCAGGCAACTGGCCTTATTCAGACATGTTTGCTGCGACTCCCTGTACACATCTTCAGGATCTCCTCCATCCCGGGTGCTCGGAGGGTCCCCCATGTGGGGGAGGGGTTGCCAGGGATCCCCTTTCTATGTCCCAGGGGGAAGAGGGAGAGGGGCTGGACGCCACTAGGACCCAGTGCCCTCTTGCCATGCTCTGCGGGCGCAAGTCCTGAGGACAGCGGGGGGGGGGGCAGGCCTCTCCGAGCACCGCAGGAGCCCCTTCCCGGGGGCGGGGTGGGGCTTGCACTCTGGATTTGAACCAGGGACCAACGTCCTTCCACCTGGCCAGAGATCTTCCTCCAGCATCCCCATCCTGACACACATACTCTGCGGTCTGCAGGCCCCATGGTCATGGAGTGGGCAGTTTCTTCTTGCTACAATGGCTCCCCAATCCTCGTTTTAGACGCATGAGGACTAGAAACTTGATTTTCTGCAAGAGGACTAGGAACTTGACTTCCCACGTCTGCAAGAGCAACAGGCTCCCCTTCCTCGTTTTAGATGCAGGAGGACTAGGAGCTTGTTTCCTCAAGAGGACTAGGAACTTGACTTTCCCCATCTGGGAGAGCCATAGGCTTTCCAATCCTCGTTTCAGATGCATGAGGACTAGCAACTTGACGTTCAAGACACCCAGCTCCATGCAGCTCTACACACACAGAATAACACCCCCCCTCGCTTTGGGGGCGCGCCTCGCTTGGCATAACAGGTTGGCAACCACTGACCTCTGACGTCATCAGAAGGGGCCAGACGTCATCGGGAGGGGCCCGGCCGTTCAGGCCCGCGTCGCCTGCCCGGCTCTCTCTCAGCGGCGGAGGCGGCGGCGGGTTCTCCTGGCGCCCCGAGGAAGCCCGACCGGCGCAGCCTCCTCCTCTTCTTCCTCCTCCTCCTCCTCCTCCTCGCTAAGCCACTTCCCCCTCGGCCCTCCATCTCGCGAGACTTCCCCGCCCATTCCCGCAGGCTCTCGCGAGGCGCGCCTCCCCTCAGGCCACGGAGAGCGGGTATAAGTCGGTCACGCCCCCCCACCCGAGATCTCGCGAGATCCCACGGCTGTCCTTTCGAAAGCTCCCGCGGCTCGGTAGAGAGAGGAGCAGAGGCGGCGGCTCAAGGTATCGCGAGACTTCGCCTCTGCTCCTCCTCTCGCGACGGTTGGTCGCTATGGCAACCGCGTCGGCCTTCCGAGGTCTTCTTATTTTGGCGGGGAAAATAATACCGGCAAATCACATCATAATAATATTAATAATAATATCGTGATAAAACAACACACGCTCCTTTTTCTCACTACTTTATAGGGTTTTTTTTACATTTCCCCCTTCATTTTATTTTATTTTATTTTAATTAATTCGCTTTTTTTTTGTCAGTGCAAAATAAAGGGGGGGGGGAGAATACGTTTCATTTATTTGTGTTTCAATTTCAGTTTCAATTTCATTTATTTGTATTTTAATTCGATTTTCTACTTTCAGCCGACTATTTATTTATTTATTTATTTATTGAATTTATATCTATCTCCTTCAATTTTTATTAATTATTTCCCCACACCGCCCCTTTGTAATTCGTGGGAATTCGTGGGCTGTGATAATTCACTATTTAATATTAAAGTTAAAGGCAGTTTGAGAGGCTGCCTTTGAGAAAAAAAGAAAAGCTGAGGTAATTTTAAAGCAGGGTTGCGAATTTTCCTCAGTGTTGTCTTTTTATCTCCTCACAAAATGCTTTGAGGGATTTATTATTATCATTTTTAACAATCAGGCCGTGTCTAAATGTTATGAAATTTATATATTAAAAAAACACCCCCACACAGAGCTTGGTTTTAACGGAGGAGGAGGGGAATGCAGACGTGTTTTGTATCAATTTAATATACGCGAAATCATTTTTAACCACACAAAATTCAAATTTTATTACATTGATTAAGTTTAAAGGCGGTTTGACAGGCCGCCTTGAAAGCCTTAAGCTGAGGTGATTTTAATGTTTTAGTGTTTTAACATTAAAATCACCTCAGCTTTAAAGTCAAAGCGCCTTTAAACTTAATGTAATAAAATTTGAATTGAATGTCCGCCTTCGGCTGGCGTCTTTGTCCATCAAAGTCCTGAGGAAATAAATTAGCGTTTTAGCAGATCCATCTCAATTCCACTCTGAAATTAATAGTCATGATCTTTCATTGCTCTGAGTATAAAACCTATTTCCCCTCGGATTTAAATTAAATTCTACAATGTTTGGTGTTTTCTGCTTGAACTGTTCGGTTCACAAAGTCTGATCAAACATTTAAAAAACCCGCTCAATTTTTAAAAAAATGTCTGGCTTAGCTAACAAATGTTTGATTTTTCTATTAATATTTTAATCAGTATTAATAATTGTATTAAAAATTGGTATTGTTATAATGAGGATATTATTGGATGGTAATTGAAAACTAATAATGTTTTTTTAATATTATTAATTTTATTTTTAAATTAGATTTTGCAATTTAATATTCGACACATTTAACATATAAAAGAGAAAAATAAAGAGAAAAATAAAGCACAATTCCCCCACCCCAGAACTTCCCTCGGCTTCCCCTTCTGGTTCTTTAACTATTTGCTACTTGTGCTTAACTTTTGTCTTATTTTCCATCTTTAAACTTAATGCTCTTATCTTCTTACCATTTTTATACCCAATTTTCTTCCAATTACATCTTGCATTTCATTAATTCCCAGATTGTTATTTATTAACCTTTACTCTTGTTTCCTTAGTTGTAAATGTTTACAAAAATAATAATATTCATTTAATTTTTATTTAAATCACTGTTAATTTGCATTCAAAATATATGTTTACAGCCATTGGTTTCATGGAGCTGTTTCATTTTTTTTTTTAAATGGCTTTTTATTAAATTTTTCACAAACAAAAATAAAACAAAATGAAACAATATTTTAGTCATCATTTTATGTCATCTTATTTACACTGCGTAAATAAGCTGCATAAATAAGCTCATTGAGCTGTTTCAAATTGTTTCCAATGCTGCAACCTTCGGGCAAACAAATAATATTTGTTATGTGTCGCAATGTTGGCGGGTTAGACTAGATGACCCACAGGGGTCCCTTTCTCCAACCCTATTCCAATTCCACGATAGAATTCTGCGCTCAGTCATTCAATTTATTTGCTCTTATTTGTCTCCCTAGCTGCCGTTCCCACGCCTAGAAGCTGCCCGGATGAAGGACAGATACCAACAGAAAGGCTTTAAGATGTGGATTCGTGGTGGATGGTAAGTAGGCTGAATAAAAATCAATGATATTTTAAAATAATAATTTAAAATTCAGGTTTTTTTCTGGGTTAAATCCGGGGTTTTTTCATTTAAATCGGATTTTAAAAATAAAATGCTTTCGGAGGAAAAATCTTTTCTATTTAAGTTACATTATAGACCAAAGGCTATTCATCAGGAAATGGTGATTTGTTTTAAGTTTTTCATGTGCGCTAAAACTCAGTCTAAGCTTCTTCTTTTTTAAAAAAAATCCATTTAACCACATCAGTTAACAAACATGGATACAGTTAACAAAAATGGATACAACATGTTTGAATTGTTACTAAGGAAATAAAGTACAGCAGAAAAGTTGTCCAAATATAAACAGTTAACTTATTAAAACTCACCGTAATTTCATAATTATCTGTCAATGTATTTCTAAAAGTATAACCAAATCTGCAATTTTTGATACAACTGTAAAAACTACTCTGAAAATTTATTATTCCAAAAATGAAACCTGCATCTGGTTGTAAATATTAAGATTATACCACTTTTTTTCTGTAAAAAAAGTGATTTGAATCAACTCTTACTGAATAGTCCTTTAAATCGTGAATCAAATCAAATCCACCCTGATGGTAAGGCAATATTTCAACGGCTGCCAGCTCCATTAACGGGCGACCCCAAAATGCGCCTGTTTTGTGCTGAAAACCTTGCATTTCTCGTGCCTCCCCTTCCAAGTGGAGAAATTGGCGCAGCAAATCGGGGTCACAAGTTAATTAATGCCGGTCCTCTGATGGACTCCAAACAGGCGCCAAATTTTTGTGCCGGTTTTGTACTGCCAACCCCATGTTTTGTGCCGCCTCCCCACCAAAAACCGAGCGATCGACACTCAAATTGGGTCCACAAGCAAATGGCCCCCGAACCCAACCTGACCCCAAACCAGTGCCAGGGTTGTGTGTGCTGGGTTTGGCGCTGTTTTGTGCCGCTTTCCGTGCCACCCCGCAAAACGGAGCAATCGATACCCAAACCAAACCTATTTCTGATTGGCCACAAAACTTGCAGCTTTGTCCGAAAGCAGTTCTGCCTGTGGCTGGGAATCGCATGTGAAGAGGGAGAGGAGTTTGCAGGGAGCAGGTGCCAAGCCAGGGTGCAACGGTGCCCGGGACCCCCCCCCCCCGCCAAGCAGGCATGCATGGGCCAGGGGAGCCCCCGGTGACCTCGGGGGGCCGCTACTCACTCAAGCACTGCAGCCCCGCTTTGTTCAACAAGCTCTTGCCACAGAGGGAGCAGCAGGCAGTGGCCGAGAAGGCGCCCGGCGTCAGCTCATGCCCATGCAGTGCCCGCGGCTGCTCCTTCACCTCCACCGCCTCCTTCTCGCGGCCTTTGCTCTTACCCTGAAAAGAAGAGTAGAAAATTCAGACCGTGGGAACCACCGGGGCCAAATGCAGGCAAGCTTAGGTCCAGGGGCCGGAGGTGGCCCTCCGCACCTCTCAGCCTGCCCCCCACCTGCCCGCCTCCTTGCTTGCAACCGGTCAAGGGGGTGACCTTCCTCCTCCAGCTCATTGCTGCCCCTTGCAGAACTCAAGAGGGGGGGGGGCAAAGCTAGAACTAGTTGGCTCCACCTTTCATTGCCTCTGGCTCTGCCTCCTTCCCGGGCTCCAGTGGGCACCAGCCGCCACTGCCCTTTGGGAAAGCCTGAGCTCCACCTCTTGTTGTTTCTAGCTCCGCCTCCCTTTGGAGCTCCCTGCTTTCCCAGTGGGCACCTGCCACCACTGCCTTTCAGGGAAGCCTTAGCTCTGCCTCTCCTTGCCTCTGGCTCTGCCTCCTTCATGGGCTCCAGTGGGCACCAACCACCACTGCCCTTTGGGAAAGTCTTAGCTCCGCCTCTCCTTGCCTCTGGCTCCACCTGCTTCATGGACTCCAATGGGCACCAATCAGCACTGCCCTTTGGGGAAGCCTTGGCTCCGCCTCTCCCTGCCTCTGGCTCCGCCTCCTTTCTGGGCACCAGGTGCCACTGCCTTTTTGGGAAGCCTTAGCTCCGCCTCTCCCTGCCTCTGGTTCCGCCTCCTTTCCAGGCTCCCTGCTTCCCACCCCGCACATCTCCCGTGGGCACCCACCTCCACTGGTTGGGGTGGAGCAGGAGAGAGCTCTCCCTCCCGAGCCAACCAGCAAAGACCACCCAAACCTCCGCCCGGCTCTGCCCCTCACCTTCTCCTTCTGCCATGATCCGGTGACCCGGTTGCGGAGGTTGCTCAAGCGGCGCCTCACCTTGGTCCCTCTCTCGGCCTTGTCGCTCTTCCCACTGTCTTCAGTCCTAGGTAGGGAAAGAAAGGGCGGAGGGTGGTTCAGGGGTCTTGTGTGAGCTTTATTAAATTCATTTCTTACACCTTCGGAGCACTCTGCGCCCCCCCCCCCCCGCAAGAGTGGATCACTCACTCGTTAGACAGGAACTCGAACCAGGTCAGGTTCTGCGGGGCTTCGCCGTTGCCTTCGGGGGCGCACAGCCCGTGCTTTGCCCTGGAACAGGAACCAGGCGTGGAAATATGTCAGGAGGGGGTGTGTGTGGCTCCTCTGAGCTGAGCGTCAAAATGGTGGCTAGGAAACAGAGATGCTTCAGGGAACAGGCTCAGCCCTGGGGCTCAGAAGCTGGGGCCTTCTGCATTCAAAGCACATGCTCTGCCGCCACCATTTTCCAGCCTCCCCCCTGTCCCACTCTGAGATGAGGATTCATTCCCACAACCACCAAGACTCACCCGTGGTACTGAGTCAGCTCCTTCAGCACCTGTTGCACCATCAGCCTGTTGTTGAGAGAAGGGATAACGTCAGAGACGGGGCTGAGGCGAGAATTGATGCCCGTGTCATGTCCATCTGCCCCCCTCCCCGCCTTCGTCAGGGGTCAGCTATGTCCACAGCCCTGGATCTTTTCCTGGGACCCATGGGCAGCTCAGTTGGTAGAGCACAAGACCCTTCATCTCAGGGTCGTGGGTTCAAGTGCAAAAGAAGATCCCTGCACTGCAGGGGGTTGTATTAAATGACCCCCATGGTCCCTTTTCAACTCTGCAATTCTATCGTGTAAAGAAAATACCCAGCTGACCCTTAGGTCCAGTCGTGGCCGACTCTAGGGTTGCGGCGCTCATCTCACTTTACTGGCCGAGGGAGCCGGTGTACAGCTTCCGGGTCGTGTGGCCAGCAGGACTAAGCCGCTTCTGGCGAACCAGAGCAGCGCACGGAAACGCCGTTTACCTTCCCGCCGGAGCGGTACCTATTTATCTACTTGCACTTGACGTGCTTTTGAACTGCTAGGTTGGCAGGAGCAGGGACCGAGCAACGGGAGCTCACCACGCTGTGGGGATTTGAGCTGCCAACCTTCTGATCAGCAACTTCTAGGCTCTGTGGTTTAACCCACAGCGCCACCCGCGTCCCTAAAGAAAATACATCAGGCCAATTTTCCCGGCGGGAGATTCCTCACAGCTCTGTTTCAAACGGACCTGGGTCCTTGCGGGAGGGGGCTCTCCAGTTCTGCACTATGCAGCGCTACAGAGCAGACGGTGGTGGAAGTGTTTGGGGGGCATCCTCAGAGTCTGGGGTGTGTGAACTGGGGGCAAAGGGCAGAGGCCACTTACACTTGCTCCGGGGCTACCTGGTCCTTTTCAATCAGCTCCAGCACCGGGGGCGCTATCCCTGAAATGCAACACCAGAAGCAGCAACCTTTGTTCACTGTACTTTTCCATGTATATTTGGGGGAGGGGGTTGCTGAAAATCACTCACCCGCACGTGTTAAAAAATCCGCCTCTCGTCTGTCCCCTTGCCAGCAGAAGCTGCCAATAACACGCCCAATAGCCGCTTACAGCCGCGGCAGCAGCCAATTAATTATCCACCCTATGCACTATCCACGTATAAGATGACCCCCACTTTTTAGTTTCGTTTTTAAATAAAAAAACCTAGTCTTGTACATGGAAAAGTACGGTACGTATTATTTGAAAAGATGGATAAATTGATCACATTGTAAAACGATCAGCCTTTGTGTTTTAAAAAAACAAAACCACAACAGCCCCACATCCTGATTTGTCTGCATGAAAGTTTTCGGCGGGGGTGGTAGGGAGACATATGGATTAGACGACGTCTCGCGCTTCTTGAGCATCCGTTCCGACTTACTTGCACAGGGAAGTTAAAACAACACGGCATCAGAGCAAAGTGCTATCACCCTCACGTTTTTCTGTGCATTTTATTGGCAAAAGAGAAAGGGAGGCTGATATATTTTTGGGGTGGGATAGGTGCGGGAATGGGGTCATTGCGCCAGATGGCCAAAGTAGCTTTGTTCAAGTAAGCCAACTTTGCCGCTGTGTGATTTGCATCCCCATCCACAAACACGGTTTGGTGTTTTCATACTGCAAACCGCCCTGTGGCCCTTGGATAGAGGTGCATTATATAAATGAAATTAATGGAATGAAATAGCAGCAGTCTCCAGAAGGGCCCAAGAATTCCAGCTCAAGGCCTATAGACTCCCTGGGATGGTTTTGCCGTAGGGATAAGCCTGGGAGAACCTCTCTCCCAAAAACAACTTCTAAGGAAAAATGGAGAGTTCCCTTTTCTTTGGGTCTGGACCCATCAGCCTACATAAATGAGTCCCACCAAATTTGGGGCTGGACCAGAAGCCCTCTCCCCCTCCTGTCACTGTGCCTGCATGCAATAAAGACCATGTCCCACGAGGACCACTGACCCATGGTGACCGGAAGCGAGACCTCCAGGCTGCGGGACATGCGCAAGGAGGAGGCGCCATCGCAGGGGGCTGGGACAGACTTGGACCTCAGCCGCTTCCCTCCAGCACTGCTGAAACCCTGGGAAAAGCAAAGGAAGAGGAGGAGGAAGGAAGGAAGGAAGGAAGGAGATTCTGTTAGCATGAAGGGCCCTGTAGGGCTTTGAATCCTATTCCAAAACCATCTCCAAACCACAAATCTGGTTGAATCCCTTTCCATAGAAAACTTCGTGCTGAAAAATAGTATTCTTATTCTTATTTAATACCCGGAATCTCGTCTCGTATGCCAGATAAGTCTCTGCGTTATCGCTACCACCTAAGGCGACTCACGTCTTTGCCGGGCTTCTGGACGAGGCCCAGGTCCAGGCGCAAGGGCTCAATCTCCACTTTGATCACTGTGCTGCTGCTGCTGCCGACGCCGCTCCAAGCTGCTAGTCCTGCTAGAGGCGCATGTGGTGGATCGGGAGGCGGCTTCTCCTTTTCGTCGCCCTCCTGCTCCGCGTCGCTTCCCATTTCGGAGGCGTCCAGGCTGAACCTGGTTGTTTTGGGGAAGGAAGGAGAGGTTTGGCGGCAACGAGAGAAACTCTGCAGTTAGGAGTCACCAATGTCCTCCTTGGGTTTGTCTCATCATCTGTTTCTGAAGCCATCCTGGTCAGAGGTTCCCTGGGGGAAGTGAGGAGTCCTAAGACGAAACAGGCCCTGACTCTCCCCACCCCTTGCAGCTCCTTGCTCAAGTTTCCCCCTCGAAATTTCAGACTTGACAGCCAAAGAGGCAAAGCCCTCTTTGAAATCAATGGTCAATTTCAGTCGTTCTCTAATGCTGGAGAGGAAGTGGTGGTGGGGGATGGGGGAGGAATTCGACCCGGTTCACATTTAAAGCCGGGATGATCAAATCCACTTTTTCCAGGACACCGTGAGGACCGAAATGCAGGACTCCCTCCACAGTCCACGCTCCTCTGAAACCTGCGAGGCCGTTTTCCAAGCAGAGAACCTTTTGTGGAAAACGGGCATATTGGAGAGGGAAGCGGGCATGGAAATGAATATGTTGTTCGTGGAAAATAATACACATTAGAGGAAGAGGGATTGCTTGTACAGTCACCAAAGAAAGTGCGTATTGGCAGAATTTGCCCTAAAATGAGGATTTATAAATAATTATTAAAGAAATGCAGGGAGCTTGACAGAAACTGACAGAAGGAAATGTACAGATACTTCTACCCCTTTGCGCTCACTGGTGAGGGCTGGTCAGATGTGGGGCAGGGAGGGGTTCCAGCCCCTTTGCAAAAAAATAATCAAAAAATCATCTATGTGCAAGTTTGGCTCAGGTTGCCCCCAGTGTTGCCCCGTCTGCCAGGCCTCAGACACAAGCAGCGCAGCTCCTGCCCCTTTTCGACAAGAGAGCCCTGCCAAGATCGCCAACGGAGATTGTTTCCTCCACCCCCACCCTGCCCTGGCACCTTATAAGGAGGGGAGAGTTAAAAATAGCCCCTCTCTCTCCTGGCCGATCAATAGTGCCCCTTTGGAGCCGCAGGGGAGGGACATCTCCCCGCGAGAGATCTGCTCAGCCGCAGCCTTAAA
The DNA here is from genome assembly GCF_964106915.1 of Podarcis gaigeae. Lineage (NCBI taxonomy): Eukaryota > Metazoa > Chordata > Lepidosauria > Squamata > Lacertidae > Podarcis > Podarcis gaigeae. The sequence goes on along the minus strand of NC_139696.1, from coordinate 567,749 downwards.
AAGGGTGGCCGTCTGGCATCAGTTCCGTAGCCCCGCGGAACAAAATGTATTTTTAATTCTCCTTTGCAGGCCCTGCCAACGTTTCCACTCTGCAGAAGTGGCAGGGCAGGTTTGAAAGCCCAAAAGCTGTCTCTGTCGCTGGTGCTTGGCACCCTAAAAGAAATGGCTTTCGAGCGCGTCAATTTGGGAACAAGAAACAGGAGCCAAGCAGGCTTTGCGAGGCCTGGGGTCACCGGAGCAAACTGGGAGCACTTGGCAGAATATTCAGGCATTCACCCAAGGCAGCTGAATCAAGGGCACATTCCATGGCAAAGCAAGAGCTGAGTAACGGCATAGGCAGGGGTGGCCAACTGGAGCCTCAGGGAAGCTGCTGGATCAGGACAGGGGCCCCTCTAGCCCACAATGGCTGACCAGATGCCCCCATTCCCAGCTAAAACGCAAGAGCAGCTCTCCCCTCCAGCTGATATTCAGAGCCGTCCTGGCTAGCAGCCATCGCTAGCCCTCTCCTCCTCCAGGAATTTGTCCCATCCTTTTTAAAAAGCCAAGTTGCTGGCCTTCCTTGCATTCCTGTGGCATGGAGTTCCGTTGTTTGGCTCCGCGCTGCATGAAGAAGAACCTTCCAAAATTCACCTTCACAAGTGTTATGAGAGAGGGAACAAAGGCTGTACTGGAGATTGAACAGGATGCCCCCCCCCCCCAGCACGCAGGCCCAGGGGTGCGGCACAAAAACCTCTCCTCTCCACTCCGAGGACGGATACAAGGAAGTCAGGCAGAGGGACCAACAGTGGAGGAGGAGGAGGAGGAGGAGAGCAGGCCTGACTCCAATGGCTGTGGAGGAAGTCACTGGCGGAGTGCAAAAGGCTCCCAAAGCAAACTTTTTGAGTTTCCAGTCTCTCTCAGCTTCAGAGGCACCATTACAACTCCTTGCTTAAGGAGCCCAGGTACGCCTCTGAGAGGGAGGAGACGTACCTGTCTCCACTTTCTGCATGCCTCGCATAATTTTATAAACTCCTGCCATGTCGCCTTTTCTCAGATGGCTTTAAGAGGAAGGGACGCGTTCATGGCAATTGCTCTGCCTTCCGCAGCTTCTGGATAAGAAACTCTGGAAACCACAGGAGGGGAGGTTTCACAGAGGCTCTCCTGGCCTCCTTGCGGGCTTCATGTCAAGGCGGATGCGTGAGGTGGGTCATTGCCCTCCTTATGCTCACAGATGAGGAGATCAAGAGGGGCTCGGCCGCCATCAGGGATCCCCATTTCCCAGCTGCAAGCTCAGCACCCCACCAGGATGCAGCAGCTGTCCAGCCTCCCCTCCTCCTTCAAGTCAACTGCCTTAGGTTAAAAGAGTCGAGTCCAGAAAGGGCCAAACTGCCTCCCAGGGTCGTGGGTTTGATCCCCACGTCAGGCAAAAGACCCCTGCATTGCCCAGGACTGGACGGCCCTCGCAGTCCCTTTCCAACTCTGCAATACTGTGATTCCCCACGTTCTTCTGCTTTGCCGTTCTCCACCAGAAGGAAGCCTGGATGAGGGCTTGCCTGCACCAGCCTGGCTGCGAGGCCAGGGAGACGGGGCTGTAGACCCAGTGACACAGAGCAGACCCATTGACTTCCATGGAGAGATGACTAACTTAGGCCCATTAACTTCAGCGGGCCTGTTTCTAAGTAGATGCAAAACCATGGAAGGAGGAGGCTTCTTCCCGCCCCCCTTCCACTGTTTATTTTTTGTCTGAGTGGAGCTATTTTACCACAACCGCACAGCGTCCGCAAGGCTCTTAAGGGTGATGAGAAGCAGCAACTTGACAGCCAGTCAGAGAGAGTTGGGGAGAGAGAGAGAGAAAGAACAGAGACCGTCTCCTTTGTCAAGGCTGCCCCAGAAAATCTCATGGGAAAAAGAAACACCCGACAGAGCCAAAGGCTCAGCCCAGGCAAGCCTATTCATCTGAACACACGCAGAGTGTGTCCCTGAGCCGAAGGCTCCAGTAGGGGTGGCTTTCCCCCAACTCTTCCGACCCGCGGAATGGCTCCTTCAGGCCTCGCTGTAGAGGACGATTTCACACTTGGGGAGCCACTACCAAAAAGGCCCTGTTGCAAGTCAACTGGGCTGCCCCTGGCGGTGCCGCCCCCAGCAAGGCCTCACCAGCTGGTATGAAGAAGGGGCTCTTTGGAATGACCCTAGCCAGACTCACCTGCGCTGGCCGTCCGTCGGAGACAAGGGCGCCTCCCAGCTGTGCCTCCGAGAGGTGGACATGGACCGGGCCAAAATGGGAAATGCTTCCGTGCCCTCCAAGGCGGCTCCCGACTTCTCCCCAGAGAAGGCCCCCCGGCCCCCAGCTCCGCACGAGCAGGCACAGTCCTCATCCAGGTAGTGAGGTGTCGCGTCCAAGCTGGCCTGCCCCTCGGGGCCACAGGGACAAGGGACCTGGGGAAGCACCCCACCGTGGCCCCTGGGCCTCTTAGCCAATGTGCAACAGCCGGCGGCCCCTCGGGATGTCCGTTCGAGGGACAAGGCCGCTGCGGAAGCCACACAGCCAGCAGCAGCAGCCTCCATGGGCGGCCAGGAGAGTCCCAAGTCCTTGTAATACTCTGAGCCCTGCAGAGCCGAGTCTATCGAGAGGAGGTCCTCCGCACTGCTGTGGATCGTGCCCGGGGAGGCGTCCTGTTCTGGAGAGGAGGCGTCCTCCTGCCGAAAGAGAGGGAGGAAGGCGTCAGAGTTGCAAAAGGTCTAGCCTACCTCGCAGGGGTGCTGCCACCCTCAAGCTCCCTGGAGGGATAGAAAGGCAACAGATAACATTTCAGGAGACTGGGGCACAGTAAATATTATATTTATTACATTTATTTGCCACCTTCTTCACTTGGGAGTTCCCCAGCTGGTGCCTCTCATCATTCCTCTGCCTGCAATGAGTCCATGATGTTGACTGAGGGCTGCTTTCTGCACACACACATCGCTCTGCCCTCCATCCGGACAAATGAGAGAAATCACTGGAGCCCAGAAGCACATCTCAGACAGGCAGAAACTCAAGGAGGGCTGGCAAGAGGCATGGCCGGGAGGGGAGGCCGAAGGGTCCGGCAGAGGGGGTTTCAAGGGCCGCATCCCGCTCCCTGGCCCAAGGCTCCTCACCCATGCAACGCAGCCCACTGCTGGGACGGATCCCATGGCGCTTCCTTACCCTCTCTTCTGCCATGCTGCTGAAGAAGACCTCATCCTCAGCGGTCAAGGACGGGGACAAGGTGTCTGGGCTGCTGCAACCTGAGGCCGGGATGGTCTGGCTGCCGGGGAAATCCTGCGCTGCCGGCTTGCACTCAGACCCTGAAGAGGAAGGAGGGAGTTAACTGCGGCCCCCATGAAAAAGAATCTCCCACGTCCGACCGAGCGAGGAGTTTTTGTCCTCCATCTGGGCCAGAAAGAGACATTCTCGATGTTCAAGGCCACTTTCCAACTGAACAGAAACACTCCAGGAAGATGGGGGGAGGGTGTGTGGCCTCAGGAAGGTTCTGTGGGCCAGAAAGAGGAGCCTGGAGGCCGCATTCAGCCCCTGTAACTGATGTTTGCCACCCTTGGATTAAGAAAAGCACGGCAGTTCATACATCCTACGAAGTGTGCTCGCAAACTCCACGTCACAAAGATTAAGACTCCAGAACCTTTGTTCCAGACTATCTCTCTCTCTACATATTTTCTTCTTTCTGAGCTTCAACTGTACTCCATTGCCGTGCCGAGCAGGCATGACAGGAGGCAGGGCCGAGGGCCACGTTTTCCGCTGCAGAGGGGCCGCTTCCCAGTGCCAACCTCTTCCCTACACCCCCTTCCTCTCTGTCCGGCTTCCTCCCCACCTAGCGAGCCTCCAAGGGGCTCTATTGCTTTCCCACTTACAGGGAACCTTCTGGCCATCCTCTTCCCCTCTGCCCACCTGAGAGGAGGGGCAAACAGCTCTTGTCTGAAATGAGGCCTTTGGAGAAACAAGGTGCGGCACTAACTGTAGGCAGGACCTGACCCCTTCTCCCCTACTATCCGTTGCTAGTAGCCATTGACAGCCCTTGTCCCCCGTGACTCGCAGTAGAGAGGAAACAGAAGCGGGGGCAAGAACCACCACCCCGGAACTCTTGCGGCGTGGGAAGTTGCTGGATTTCAGCAGGAAGGTACAGGGCATGAGATCCACCGTGAATTTGCCCTCTCCTCTTTAGATCTTCCTGTGGGAGGGAGTTCCACAGCTCAACTCTGTTCACAGAAGAGCAGCTGTGCTTGCAACTGCTGCTGTTTCAAGTGAGAGGTGGGGAGAAGAGAAACACCCGGATGTTTTGCAGCCCCAGATGTGCTGTCCTAGGCTCACCCAGGGCCTCTCTAACATTGATCCATAAACCCGAACCTCTCCCCCCGCCACCCGAGAGATGGGAGATGCTCCAGCCTCAACAGGCGATAAATCAGGCCCTGTGGGCTCCAGGACATGCCGTGCACAGGAGGGGCGGCTGCTTCGAGGGGAGAGGAAGCGCCCGAGGCTGCAGGGAGACCATTTTAGGCAATGTGCGGGCTGCCATGGATGAGAACACCAGGCGCTCTCGTTGGCTCGCGCTCACACGCAGCACCAACAACAGACACAAGGCCCTCTGCATGTCTGGTCTGCTTGGCAATCCCCAGTTAGTACCATGGAGAGAGGCAGTGAAGGAGCACCAGAGGCAGGAGGGGATGGGGAGACCCCCCCTCCATCAAGGAAGGCCAGGCAGTTCACCTCTGGCCTCACCTGTCCCTCCAGCCCAGGTGGAGGAAGGAGCTGTCAAACTCCAGCTTTTCCCTTTTCCACATTTCTGCAACAAAATCCTTGTGAAGATGCATTAGCATTTTAGTGCTAAATTCTCCCAATAAGCACCTTTTTTGGGGCAAACCGTTTTGTAGAATCACAGAACTGTAGAGTTGAAAGGGAGCCGCCAAGGGTCATCGGGTCCAACCCCTGGCAAGGCAGGATTCACAGCTAAAGCATCCTTTGACAGGTGACCACCCCAACCTCTTAAAAACCTCCAAGAAGCAGACCCCATCACCTTCCGAGGGAGCCTGTTCCACTTTCGAATGGCTCTAGGAGACACCATCACCGAGAAGACCCTCTGCCTGGTTCCCTGTAGCTTCACTTTTTGCAAGGAGAGAACCGCCAGAAGGCCCTTGGAGCTGGACCCCGGTGTCCAGGGTGGAGATGCTCCTTCAGGGATACGGGGCAAAGTCCGTTTAGGGCTTTCAGGGTCAGCACCAACACTTTAAATCGTTCTTGGAAAAGCACTAGGAGCCAGTGAAGATCCTTCAGGACCGGTGTTGTGTGGTCCCGGCGGCCACTCCCAGTCACCAGTCTGGCAGCCACGTTCTGGATTAGCTGTCGTTTCCAAGTCACCTTCAAGGATAGCCCCATGTAGAGCACATGGCAGTAGTCCAAGCAGGAGATAACCAGAATACGTACCACCCTGGCTAGACAGGGAGCAGGCAGGTGGGGTCTCAAATGGAGCTGGTAGACAGCCGCTCTGGACACAGAATTGACCTGCACCTCCATGGACAGCTGTGAGTCCATAATGACCCCCAGGCTGTACACCTCGTCCTTTAGGGCACAGTTACCCCTTTCAGGATCAGGGAGTCCCCCACCCCCTGTTCCCCATAAGCAGTACTTCTGTCTTGTCAGGATTCAACCTCAGTCCATTAAGTTGCCATCCATCCTTCAATTGCCTCCAGATACTCACACTGGATCTTCACCGTCTTCACTGGTTCCAATTTAAAAGAGATGTAGAGCTGTGTATCATCCGCATACTGATGAACAGCCAGCCCAAACCCCCTGATGATCTAGTGGCTTCATCGAGATGTTAAAAAACATGGGGGAGAGGATGGAGCCCTGAAGCACTCCACAAATGAGAGCCCAGGGGTCTGAACACTCATCTTTCAACACCACTTTCTGAACACGGCCCAGGAGGAAGGAGCGGAACCACTGCACCACAGTGTCCACCCCAGTTCCTGCTCCAGACTGCAATTGTTTCTCAGGGGGTAGTTAGGAAGAAACCAGAACCTCGGGGCTGCACATTTCCAGCAGATTGTGGCAACACATCCACTCTGTTTAAAAACAGGCATGCACAAAGAAGCAAAGCCTTTGCAGGTGAGAAAGAGACAGGGAAGTAAATGCATCGAAAAGCGTCCGGCGGATCGACAGGAAGAGCTATAGGCAGCCTGCAAGGCAATCAGGATGAAATGCTCCTGTCTGGTGACCCCTCCTGCAAGCCAGCCACAGCCTGCAGGGCGTTAGGGTGGAAGGCAGGTAATAAATGGCAATGTTGGTAAAAAATAAGGACAAAGGCTGGATCAAGACCAGACACGGGAGGAGGCCCTTATTGGATCTTTCGCTTCACAGGCCAGCAGCAAGCTCAGGTTGTGCAATCAGGGGTGACGTGGGGACGCCTTGCGCAGCCAAAACCCACTTCCTCCAAAGGTCCTTCGGAGGGTGGGGGTTGTGACGAGGAGGGCAGTGGGGAAGTCGCTCCGGGGCATCGCTTGCCTTGCAGCAGCCACTGCCCCGTCATCTCGCCTCCCTGTTACATCCTCTAAGTTCCCCCAAAACAAATGGAAGGCAGGGAAACGCTCCTTAAACGAGTGGACATCGCCCTGCAAACAAATCCTGCTCAGCAGCCTATTCAACAGAAGTGCGCACCACTCCCCCCCAATAAGACAACCCTTCCCACCCAACTTTCAGTACCATGTTGTCCAGGGCCGCATTTAGGTTGGATGAGGCCCTCAGCTCCTGAAGGTAACGGGGCCCTTTTTATGTCCAGCTGTCCTTTGTCAACAACAAATTGTCACTGTTTTTTGTGTTGAACATATGCTATATGGAAATTTATGGACCTACTAAGTATCTCAAGCCATTTGCACATGTTGCCCTGCAACCAGTCCATGCAGAATGTAGGCACCCTATATAGAGAAAGGAGCAAACCAGGGATATTTAGGGAGCAGGCTAGCAGGCGAGGCCCATGACTCACATCCTTGGAGCCTACACAACACAAAACACTGTTGCTGGGTGTAGGTTTTATTTTATTTGTGTTTTTTTATCTTACGCTTTGGAAATGTACATCCAGTCTTTCTTTTCCCTTTAAATTTTTTTGGGGGCCCTAAGAGAGTGGGGGGGACATGGGTGGTGCTGTGGGTTAAACCACAGAGCCCAGGACTTGCCGATCAGAAGGTTGGTAGTTCGAATTCCCTCAATGACGGGGTGAGCTCCCATTGCGCGGTCCCTGCTCCTGCCCACCTAGCAGTTTGAAAGCACGTCAAAGTGCAAGGAGATCAATAGGTACCGCTCCGGCGGGAAGGTAAATGGTGTTTCTGTGCGCTGCTCTGGTTCGCCAGAAGCGGCTTAGTCCTGCTGGCCACACAACCTGGATGCTGTACGCCGGCTCCCTCGGCCAATAAAGTGAGATGAGTGCCACAACCCCAGAGTCCGTCATGACAAGACCTAATGGTCAGGGGTCCCTTTACCTTTTTTAAGAGAGTGGGGCCCTAAGCTAGAGCTTGTTGAGCTTAGACGTAAATCCGGCACTGGTGTTGTCTCCTGCAAATGTTTTGGGGCAGATGCGCTCCTGCACTTGGCTTTGTCCTGCCTTCGTGTTTTGAGGTTTCTGAACGCCACTTGCTGAGAACTTCAGAAGGGGGAGAGATGCTCTTGCACTCCGGGTTCTGCTTCTGGGCTTCATCCCTTTGGGGCCTCTGGGCGGCCACTGCAAGGATGGATGGGGGGGCGCATTTGGCCTGATCCCATGGGTTCTTCTGACTTTCATTCCCTGTCGCTGCTGACTTCCTGAAACTTCCCACGCCACAAGAGTTCCAGTTAACCTGAATTTAATTTTGTGCCCCGCTTCCTTTGCTGTGTAGCACAAGAGTTGACCCCTCCCCGGATAGCAATAGGGTGGCAACCTGGGGGAAGCAAACTCACAAAGCGGAACAGCTGTGTGGACGGCCCACAGTTATTGCATCAGTGAGACAATGCAGAATGCGGAGGATCTGGAGGGGACAAAAGTAGAAGGGAGGCGCAAGGGACATCTGCCCACCTCCCCTCTCAATGGAGAGTTCTCCCTCTTTCCCAGATTCCTGCCACCTTGTCCCCAGGCTGCCAAGAGGGTCGCCCTCCTGGCCGAGATACGAGCACCGGGCAAAGCTCTCCCAGCGCAGAGCCCTTTGCCTCCCGAGATGCGGCCTGCATACCCAGGAAAACAACACCCTCCCAGGGCCGCTCGTTGGTTTACTTCGGTTTATGAGTCACTTCCCATAAAAGACATCCCAAAGCAATTAGCAATAAAAAACCTTAACAACAGATGCATCTATATCAACAGTATAAAACCGGGCATAAAAACAACCTGAACCAGACAGAAACCAGGACGAGAGCCTCGGCTTTTGAAGCCTTCTTGGAAAAAGGACAGTCTCAAAAGTGCAGGAGGGGATCCTCAGCACACACACCCCAAGGCAGAATGTGGCCCTCCAAGACTTGTTGTGCGGCCCCTGGAAAGGGAAGGGAATGCAGCCCACAGACTGGAAAAGGACCCATTCTCCTCCCGTCCACAACCCGACTCAGCAATGGCTGGGGATGGGTGTGCGTGCTCAGGTCAGCGTTCGAATTCAGCCAGGAGCCCCAGTGAACAACGCTCAGCCCCTCTCCTCAGCTTGGCCTTCCTTCACAGGTCTGTTGTGAGAATAAAACTAATGGGGGGAGAGGCCCCTTTGGAGGAAAGTGTGGGGTGTGAATCTATCAGGGCACCTTGAGCCTCTCTAGAGAAGCGGAGCACGTGAATCGAGAAGGTGAAGGGGACAGGCTGGATGGCTTCTCCCTGAAGGAGCTGTGGTCCCCTGACCACCAGCCCCACCCAGCTGTGTACTGTCCACACTGGCTGGCAGCAGCTCTCCAGTCTAGCCTACCCAGGAGAAGCATGCGGCTGAGACATGGTCCTCCCCTTCACAATGAAGCAAGTTTTCACGACTCCGAGCAAAAGTCTGCTTTACACGCAGGAACTTAGCAAACACCTCTGAATAATACCAGTTGCAGGGAACCTCAAAAGGAGAGAGCTCCTGCTGTTGTATCCAGGCCCTGCTCGTGGGCTGCTTCCCATTGGGACACCTGGTCGGCCACTGTGAGAACAGGGTGCTGGGTCAGGCCAGAGGGCCCCCCCTCTGGCCTGACCCAGCTGCTGAAGGACTCTTCCTAGAAGAAACTAGGAAGACCATTTCTGGGTGCTACAATTTAAGGAGGACGTTGACAAGCTGGAAGGTGTGCAGAGGGCAGCGACCAGGAGGATCAAGGGTCTGGACACCTGATGAGGAACGGCTGAAGGAGCTGGGTATGTTTAGCATGGAAAAGAGGAGACTGAGAAGAGATATGAGAGCCATCTCCCAATTTCTGAAGGGCTGTGTCACATGGAAGAGGGAGCCAGCTTGTTTTCTCCTGCTCCAGAGAATGGGACTCGAACCCATGGCTTCAAGTGACAAGGAAGGAGATTCCAACTAAACCTCAGGAAGGACTTTCTGACAGTCAGAGCTGTTGGACGGGGGAATGGTCTCCCTCGAGAGTTTGTGGGTTGGATGGTCATCTGTCATGGAAGCATTAACTGAGATTCCTGCATTGCTGTGATTCTGATTCCTCCACGGAGCCTCCATGGGCAGAGCCAGCCTACCTTAGAACAGGGGAGAGCCAGAGTGGGAAGAGGCTGTTACTCTCAGGCCCTGGCTTAGGGGGGCTTCCCTTTGGTGGCATGTGAGGACAGGGTGCTGGACTAGGCAGGGGCCCCCGGGACCTGATCCAGCTGCAGGGCTTTTTGGAAAGGTATTAGAGAAATTAACAGAGGATAAGACCAGCTACGGCGGTCGGAATCGCAAGCAGTGAGAGCTGCTGCTGCTGCGCTCAGTCCTCCTTGGGGACATTCTTCCCCTAGGGACTCATGTCTGGCCATCACGAGGACAGCAGGCCGGACCCCATGGGCCCCCTTTGGCATGACAAACATCCTGCTTCAGGACGCTTCCGATGTTCTTAATAAGCTCCTGGGGACATGAAGCAGATCCTGCAAATTGCCCATCTCCAACGGTGAACCATAAAAGGCTATGGCTGCAGCACGGAAGCAGAACGGCCTCTGCCCCAGGGCCCAGGCGCCGGGTAGCAGCTCTCCAGGATTTGGGGCAGAGGACACTCGTCAAAAAGGTGCTGGTTTAAATAGGGCCGTGGGGAGCTGCCTCCTGTGGAGTCAGAGCCTTGGTCTGCACTGACTGGCAGCAGAGGGTCAGGCAGGGGGTGGAGATGCCACCATCAGAAACAGAGCCTGGGACCTTCTTCCTGAAAAACAGCGCCTCTTGCCAGCCAGCGATGGGCCTGTCCTTGGAGGTTTCAGCTGCGACAAAAGGATCGGTTCTCTCAGAAACAGAGGAAGCTGCCCTGAACCGGTGCCAGAGCGCAGGGCCGCCAACACTGACTGGCAGCACCGGGGCTCTCCAGAGAAAGAGTCTTGAGCTACAACACCCCCCTTTGCAAAAGACAGAGTCAAGATTTGGGGGCGACGGAGTAAAACGGGGTCCAATAAAAGGAGCTGAGGCACAGGAGGGGTTCCTGGCTACCTGGAGAGTTTGGCCCCTGCCTCAGAAGCAGCTGGTCCTTTGAACAGGGCAGGTGGAGGTTCAACAGGCACAGCCCAATCCTGCCAGCTACATCCAACCCACATTTTATGCACCAATTATTTATTATGGCAATTACCAGCCTGAAATACCAAACCCGCTACCCCCGGGGTTACGGCATACTGTAGAACTCCGGGCACAATGTAAAAACCACGCAGCATGCATGTTGAACCAACCTCGCCCCTAATTAAAACCGTGTGGGCAGAAATAGCAGAGCAGGTCAACAGTTGATTAATGGGGTTACATCAATTCATTCAACGGAACCCACTTCAAAGAGAAGTCTCCTGAGGCCGGAGGACCCTCGCTGTGCCGCCCCTTTCTCCTCCCTGGAAGCAGGAAGCCCCGGGTGCTGGCGGGGGTCAAAGCAAATCCTAGCGCACACACCCCCCCCCGCCCCACTCTGCCACCCTTTGCAAAGGCAGCCTCCACCCCCCCACCCCACCCCGCTTGGCGCTGCCCTTTGGCCAGGTTACCTCGCTTGAAGGACCACCTTTTCATCCATCGCCTGGAGAAAGACGGCCAGGAGTGGTTGAGGAGGGAGTCGGCCATGGGGGGGCTTTGCAGGGGAGAAGCTGTGAATCAAAGGAAGAAAGGAAGAAAGGAAGAAAGAAAGGAAAAGAAAGAGGGAGGCAGCTTCTTCCTGGGGAAGGCAGCGAGGAGGACTGGGAGAGAGGAGACAGGCAAGGACTTTGTCAAAGGCATCAGCTGATGATGGAGGAGGAGGAGCACTGGAGTAGAGGCAAGCCGGCCGCCTTGGCACCTGCTCGGGCGCGCCCACCGGAGCGCACAGGCAGCTCTGGAGAGGCAAATCGGGACACCCGCTGCCTTGGCATTTTGCTTAATGCCCTCCAGTGAAATCCTGAGTCTTTCGCCCTTTGTGCACGGCCGTCGCATTGTGAGGATGGGATCTCCAGCCTTAACTCAGAACCCCCGTTTTCCTCCTGGCACGAAAGTGGCTCAGAGTGACTTGGCGAAGCCTCGGGGATCAGCGCACAGCACAAGAAATACCTGAACACACACGCGCGACGCACACACCTCGAGCCTGAATAAAAGGCAGGTTTTGTAGTGGCTGCCCAGCTTAAAGGGGGCACTTCGAAAGCCAGAGGGTGTCACTATCACTTTGGAAGCGGGGCCGGAGGGGTCAGGAGATGACTCTGGGGCACAGAAGGGACAGGTCTCTCTTCACCCATTTCATCCATTTGTTAAATTCGTGCCCCGCTGTCTTCCTTCCCCAGAGCTCGAGGTGGCCTGAGCAATTCCCCTCCTTCCCATTTTATCCCCCCAACAACCTTGTGAGGTAGGTCAGGCAGAGACTGAGCAACTGCCCCCCCCAGCGCCAGGCTACCACCCAATGGGGATGATGTTCTGTCTTGTGGAATAGAGCCTCCCTCCCTCTTCCAAAACTTGGGTTTGGGGGTTTTATGGACTTTCCTTGAGACAGAGGCACTTGGTGAACCTGGAGAAGGGCGCTGGGAGGTCTGCTGGGGCGAAAGGGGACCCTGCCCCTGCCCCACCCGACCTCCTTCTGCCCCCAGCCTGTTCCCCGCATCACCTTCTTCCTCCTGCTGACCTTCCTCCCTTTAAGACTGTGGCAAAACTTGCAGGAGGCCAGAAGCATCTTCGCTCTCTCCTCCTCTCTCTCCCAACCCTGCTTCCCTCTGCTGAAGAAGCGTTCTGCTGAGCTCAGAAGCTTGCTTTCTCTGTTGGGGGGACTTACCCAGATTCTATTTCTCTTGCTTCCTGACGCCTCTTCTCTCGCTGGGCACTCGGAGCAGCCAAAAATAAAATGAAATAAAGGCAGTTGGCTCGCTAGGGTAACCAGTTCGAAACCAACCACTTCCTTTTCTCTTAAGAAACCTCCTCCCATCTCCGGAAGGTGAGACTGACTCACTCCTTCTTCGTGCCTCTCGCTTTCTGCTAATGGTCCTCCCTCCTTTTGTGGGGGACACAAAATATACAGACAGCACCTTGTACGGCGTCCTTGGCACCCACCTTGCTCAGTATTGCCTGCACGGACTGGCAGCAGCTCTGCAGGCTTTCCGAGCGACTTTGTTACCAGGTTTGTTAACCAGGAGAGCCGCTGCCGGCCTGTGCTGACAATCCTGAGCTCGATGGAGGGGGGGGGTCTGCCATGGCTTAAGGCGGATTCCGATATGGAATGCTGTTTGGTTTCAGTTAACAAAGTCTACATACCACTCAATTGCAATGGAACTGCTAGGTGGTTTTTCAGGGAATATTAAAACCATCAATAAAAACCAGCCAGTTAACATTAACAGGCACTTATGGGGTACTAATAGTAACACCTTGAGTAGCTCAGTCCAGGGGAGGATGAGGCTATTGATCTCAGGGTTGTGGGTTTGAGTCTTACCGTTCTACGATTCTATGAACTTGACCCGGCAGCAAATGTGCAGATCTCTGAGCCACAGGCGTTACAGGCCGGCAGGGCCTCACTCTTGCCAGCAGCAGCGCTGCATCCAGCTACCGTTTGCGAGAAACATAGCGCAGGGCCACTTCAGGGCTCGTCAAGGCGCCTGGCAGCCGCCACAAACGTATCTGGGCACACAGAGCAACTACTAATGTACCTCCTCTCCCCCCTTGTGCTAAAACTCACAGAAACAACCTTTCTTCAATGGGACACCCTCCAGAGCTTTGGAGCTCCAATATTACACAGGCTGCTGGGGCCAATGGGAGTTGTAGTCCCAAGGCGCTTGGTTGGGGGAAGAGTTGCCGAGGAGGCCAAAAAGCAGGGGGCTTGTATTTGCCACATTTCCGAAGGGCATCCAGAGACACACTCCTGAAACCAAACACTGGCAGGGCTGGGAGTTCCTCTGGCTCATCTCAGGCACCCGGTACTTGCGAAGGAAGTTGGGCAACCTGACCGCGCTCAGCGAGATAAGCAGCCCCTTCTCAGCCTCAAAGCCACAGGCCGATTCAGCCTGAGGGACGCATGCAGGGCAGGTTCCTGAGAACCAGTGCGGACAGTCCTTAGCGAGATGGACCGACAAGCTGATAAGGCAGCTTCTAGAAGGACCACAGAGTTGGAAGGGACCCCAAGGGCCATCTAGTCCACCCCGCTGCAGTGCAGGAATCCAGAATGCTGCTTCGGGGAGAAGGGTCCCTGGCAGAGCGCCTGCTTGGTGTGCAGAAAGAACCCCGCTTCCAAATGCAGGCGGGGCTGGCAGAGACCCCGAGGTCCTCGCCTCGTGCCGCAGCGGACCTGCATCGACAATACTGGTCTAGGCGGAGCGAGGGCCGGACTCCGGACAAAGAAGGCAGGTCCTGCACCCCAGACACTTGTCAGCACGGGCAACAGGAGCTGGGAGTCCCGAATCGATCGCCAGCTGCCCCTTGCCAGGCTTTTAAAGAGGAGGCTTTTAAATTAAGGTGTGACCCAGCTGTTTATGGGAACATGAACTGGTTTGCTATTCAGAGTTTGCAGGAGCAATCATGGGCTTCACAGAATCCTAGAAACGTAGAGTTGGAAGGGAACCCTGGGGTCATCTAGCCCAACCCCCAGGAACTAAAGCACCCATGACAGGTGGCCGCCCAACCTCTGCTTGAAACCCCCCCAAGGAAGGAGAGCCCACCACCTTCCGACCTGCCAAACCGCCAGGAAGCTCTTCCTACTGTGGTCAGAATCTCCTGTCCTGCCATTTAAATCCACCGAGTTGGCAGTGGGTTGCCTCCAGTGAAGTCCTACTCACCAAAATTAAGGGCTTAAATGACTCTTGAGTAGGACAGCAGCACTGGACACAAGCCTGCATTTCTTTATTACAGTATTGTCATTATCATCATCAGTAATCCACTTTTATCTTGGTCTAACGCAACACCCCCTGGTAGCTTCAGGCTGGGAAGAGATTTTGTGAGCCTGCAAAGGGGCCCAGAAACAGCGAAGAAGGAGCAGGCAGCAGGCTGGGGTTTGCAAGGCCGGAGAACAAAGCAGCGTTTAGCAGCGCAGACCAGGACCCTCGGGAGTTGGAGGCATTCTTGGATAATTTATTCAGAATTTTGTTTTTGTTGTTTTTTTAATATAAACAGTTAATTGTTCAATATTTTACACACAGCAAAGAAAAATCCGTTCGATATTCAAAGATACTCTCTGTACACATCACTGCCTGGGCTCCGATATGAAAAGCACTGACAAAAGAAATAAAAATCAAGTGGGCCTACTCTTTTTCTATGAATTCTTCTCAAAACCATGGCACATATTGATATTGATCCTTTTATTTTAAAAACAAGAGGTATTTTCTTTCCTTTCTCTCTCTCTCCAATGCCGCCCCTTCTCAGTGTTCGGGGACCATCGTCTGCACGTGTGGGGAAAGTGGGGCAGCGGGGTTGGGGGGGGGCTGGCTTCTCAGGCACTCCACGGCGGGCTTGGGGAACCCGGCGAGGCCTTTGCTTGGACCTCGGAGGGTCCCAGGAGGCGGCCCCCCTGCCTGCCCGCCTCGCAAGGGGGAAGCCAGCCCAGCTTTCTCCATGCAGAGATCCGTTAACCTTTCCGACGTTCCGGCAATGGGGCAATTCAAAACGTCCCTAGAAAACGCTTGCATTGTTATTCTTTTATATATATATATATATATATAATAAAAAAACAAAACACATTTTAAGACAGCTGGACCAGTCCTGAACAGCAGCAGCAGCAGCAACAAAAAGCAACAAAAAGCAATGTGTGTTGGTGGCGGGGTGATTTTACCAACAGGCAAGGTGGTGGGAAAATCCCCCTTCTGCTTCCGGGACAGGGCTGAGAAGCGCTTGGCGGATTTCCACAGAAATAAACCGGGCCGAAGGAGCACACACAAGAGAGATGGCTGCGTCCAGCAAAAGTCCTAGAGAACACGCAGAGCTCACAGAATCGTAAGGAACCCCCGGGGGTCATCCAGCCCAACCCCCTGCAACACGAGCAAGGGAACTCCGACTGACTCCGAAGTGAGCTGGAGTCCCCTCTGTGGGTCTCGCTTGGCAAAACGGAGATGGGGTGCTTCTTCCACCCTGCAGGATCCTCCACGGGGTTCGGACAGAACGAAAGGCTGTCGAGTCAAGAGTTCTCAAGGCAGGCCGGAACTCAAAAACCGGAGTTAGTGACCTTAATGGAAAACAACCTAAACGAAACCCCACGGTGACTTAAGTCTTGCCAGTTGCTTGCAACTATTCCGAAGGGAGGCAAGGCACAACGGAAACTCCCCTCCGTCCTGGCAGGAGGAACCGTGCTGGAGGGCAGCTACTGGATGGTAGCTGCGGGCAGAAGGGGCAACTGGGAAGGCAAGGGAGGGAGAGCAGGCGGAGGACACACAAGCCGAGCAGCCGGCATGGTTCACTTCCAGCTCACAGCGCCTCATCCGCAATCCCGGCACAAAGAGGTCCGAAGGCCGCGCCCGGCCCTTCCGTTAGACAGTGCGAGTCCCTTGCCTCAGGGGACAGCAGTGGGATGGCAGCATCAGTTAAGGTACAGCGGCCGTGCAAGAGGGGGACCCTGACCGCCTAGCACCCCACTGGGTCAGCCTCCACCCTCAACAATCGGCCAGTCTAGGGAGCTGCTTCCCTACCCGAGACTCGTCTACGCAGCTCTGTGCCCAACGTAGAGCAGACCCACTGATGCCATCGAGGAACTGGACTCCGTTGGAGATGACCCAGTTTGCCCAGGGCACAAAGAGAGCTTTTTAAAAGCCCTACTGCCAAGGAGAGGTTGCTGGGGATTGCAGGAGGACAAGCTCCCTTCTCCCCACGCGAAGCAAGTGCTCAACCACTGAGCTGAGGTTCTCAGGAGAGGAATCTTTTCAAAAAGGGTTTTTTCTATGTGCCTTTCTGCTCTCCCTTCCGGCACCAGCCCCCCCCCCCCCGGCTCCCCTCAAACGGACAGGCACTCTGGGCCCTTCTCCCCTAAGTGCAAGAGGCTCCACAATATGGATAGCACCAAAAACTTTTGAACAGCAACGTGACACATCTCTACCCAGGCCGGCAGATGTGAGGCCTTCTCTCTCTCTCTCTCTCTCTCTCTGTGCAAACCAGGGCCAGAGGCGTCAGGAGGGACTGGAAAGGTCTGGGGCGCTCGAGGCTCGCTAATCTTTCAAACGGGCGCAAAACAAAATTGCAGACTGGCAGGAGAGACTAAGGACCCCCCCCCTTCTAGGCATCATTACACGATGGCCTTAGGGGTGGGTTGATGCCACCCTGCAAAGGTTTTGGGGCTGCTTCGTTCCCAAACATCAAACTTCCCGCTCTGTCCCACCAAGAGATGCCCCTCCAGGCGGCAATAAGGCGCCAACATTGAGGAAGCGTCGCAGGAACGCTGCATGGAAGGCCCAGGAGAAGCCCACCACGAATGTGCTATTAATTGTGACCATGGCGCCCACGAAAAACCCCACCACTCTGAGAGGGGGGCCCTTGAGGCAGCTCCTAACAACGGCCCTGCTTTCCTGGGAGAGGCACACAACCCCAAACAAGCTCCTTCTCTCCCCAGCACACCCCCCCCATCAAATTCAAACCTCCATCCTCCTTGTGCTCAGCATAAAAAAGAAGATAAATCAAGGTGCATTTTCAACGAAGGCAAGCAGAGTGGATTTTTTTGGGGGGGGGGCACAGAACCACCTATGTGCAATTAGTCTGTCCAGTACCCACAAGGCCTACAGATCCGTTTATTCCGTCGACTCGACAAGATCCACATCGGTTTCTTTTTCTCAGAACAATTCACATTATAAGGAAATACGGGTTTTTTTTCTTCCTTTTTTCTCTTTTTTTAAAGAAAAAGCTTATTTCAAATGACACTGAGGTAAGAGAGAGGTTTTGGCGATGCAAATTTCAGCAGGCGAACAATCGCCTAGGACTGAAGAGGAAATCTGAACTGGGGGGGAGGAGGAGCAGAGGGCGGACCCCACAAATTCTGTGGGGCCCACTGACTGGAGCAGAAAAGCTCTAAAGTGCAACACTGGGGAGGTTAGCCGGGGGGGGGGGGGAGAAACCCTAAAAAAAAGAAAACCCCAAGGGTTGAAGAGGGTGAAGTTCTTGCCCCCACCTCACAGGTGGGAGACACACAGGCAGATTGCACCACTGACCAGGTTTAGCAGGGCAGAAAAATTTCCCCAGCCTCCTCCTCCTCCATCTCTGCCTCCCTGGCAAATAATCACAGCGTTTGGGCTTATTCCCCCCCCAAAAAAGGGGGGCTGAGGCAAAGGCACAGGGGGCACAAGGCCAGAGTAAGACCGTTTGCCTACCTAGGCTAGTGTTGTCTGCACGGACCGGCAGCATGCTCTCCAGGTGGGGAGCCCTTTCGCCAGTCCAGCCTGGAGACGCTGCCAGCAGGGCGCGCTCCAGGGACCTTCTGTATGCCAAGCAGGAGCTCTAACGGCGGGGCTGCCTTCCTTCCGGCAAGATGCCAGGCCTCACTATGGCCCTCCACCCGCTGGCAGGCGGCCCCTCCAGAGGGGGGTGTCTCCACACCCCCCCCAATCTAACCGGACGTCCTGCCTGCAGACCAGCGGCTTGGCCAAGGGGCTGCGGGACCCTAGGAGGCCGCGATGGATCCTGCGGGAACTTCCCACCAAATTCCCTAGCGTCGCCTGCCAACTGTGCCAAAACAGAAACGCAAACACTTAGCGAGTCTCCCTGTCACATCCGCCACCAAGCAAGGCTCCCCCCCCCCCGCAAAGGTTTTGGGGTGGGGGTGGGGAATCAACAAAGGCAACAATAATTTATAAGGAGGTTGGCTACCTTGGACTTAAATATGTCACAACAAACATATATATATATTTATGTACACACACGCACACGCACGGGACGCTAACCGGACAGGGCCCAAAGGGAGGTGGCTCACTCTGTGCTATTTTTAAGCCACCAAAAAGCACTCGGGGGGGGATCCTAAAGGGGGGGTTGGCTACTGCTTTGGCTACCTCGCTTTGCTGGAGGAGGGGGGAAACGACGACAGGGTGGGGAACCCCTCACCCCCAAAAGTTATTCAGTATAAAAATAATCTCTTGAGAATCCATTCAGTCCGGGGCAGGGGCTGGCTCTCATGCCCCTCCGTGGCTGGAGAGAACGGTTCTGTACAAAAAGACTCGCTCGCTCCCCCCATGTAGCTCTGCGCACACACACGCACACCGATTAACCCATTGAGAAAAGCAGCATCAGTTGGTCAAATCGGGGCAGAAAGACAGGTCTGGGTGGGACACGCCTTAAGAGATCCTTCAGATCCTAATTCTTTTAAATAAAAAAAAAGGAGAGAAAAAAATGGCAAAGGAATCCCCTCCGAAAGAGGGGGACAGGCAAGAAGAGAGGGAACATGTTTCTGGGTTCTGCTTGGGAAGGTGGTTCTGGGCTGTGGGCGCATTAAAGAGCCCACCACCACCACCACCACCACCACCGTGGGACTGGAGGCAGGCAGAGGGCTCTCCCCTCTCCCTCCTACTCGCGAGAAGCCCCTTCCCGTCTCAAAGCCACAGCGTTGTGCAAGGGGATCCGGGCCGTGTGGAAATGCAGCAAAACGGCCGCTTGCGTCTTTCACAGATGAAGGCTGCTGGCGGCGAGTCGACGTTTGCGCGCCCCTAACCCCCCCCCAAAAAACCACCCCGACCCAGAAATACGACATGATTTGCCCTCCTGGGGGGAGAAAAGTCACTGTCCTAGTAGTAGTAGTAATAAGAATAATCTTCCACGACGATTAAAAAGTCCGTCTTTTCGGTAGAAAGCGAGTCCGCGGTGTGTCTGCAAAAATACTGCCAGTCCTGAGATTTGTGTGGGAGAGGAACTGCCGGGGCAGGGGGGGCGGGAACCAAAGGAGATAAAAGCCGGGTGCGCCCCCACCCCTGCCATTAGGAGGGGCTGGAGCGGGGCATGGAGAGGATGCGCCCGTTCTTCTTGCTGCCGTTCATGTGTGTGTAGGGGATGTGCTCCTCGTAGCTGCCCTTGAGCGCCACCGAGAGGCCGTTGTCCCTGCCCAGGACGTCGTCCCGCTGGGAGTAGGAGGAGGCCGGGTCCAGGGGGATGCTCTCCATGTTCTCAAAGTCCATCTCAAAGTCCTCCGTCTCGGGGGGCTTGTTCTCCTCGCTGTAGAAGAAGGAGACGTCCCGGAAGGAGGGGTGCAGCTCGTCCTTCAGCATCTCAATCACCTCCGTGAAGGTCGGGCGCATCTTGGGGTTGTACTGCCAGCACAGCTGCATGAGGTCGTGGCTGCAGAGGGGGGACAAAGGAGCCAGGGGGTCAGTCGGGCAGCTCCCCAAAAACCGTTCCGACGCCTCCCCCAAGCCTTCTGTTTCTGGGGCTGCCACTAGCAACCCTGGGGCAAAGAAGGCTGAGACACCCCCCCCCCCACTAAAAAAAAGGACCTGTGTCCTTTTTTGCGCCAAGGGGGCACGAGAGGGAGGTGAGGTCAAGGACCCCTGGATGGTTCAGTCCAGTCCAAGGTGACTCTGACGTTGCGGCGCTCATCTCGCTTTCAGGCTGAGGGAGCCGGGCTTTGTCCACAGATAGCTTTTCCGGGTCATGTGGACAGGATGACCAAACCACTTCTGGACCAACGGGACACCATGATGGAAACCACAGCTCATGGAAACGCCGTTTACCTTCCCGCCACAGCGGTACCTATTTATCTACTTGCGCTGGCGTGCTTTTGAACTGCTAGGTTGGCAGGAGCAGGGACAGAACAATGGGAGCTCACTCCGTTGTGAAGATTCGAACCACCGACCTTCCCATCAGCAAGCCCAAGAGGCTCACTGGTTTAGAGCACAGTGCTGCCTGGTGGCATGGCATGAATTCACCACCACTTCCTGAGACGATGGGCAGGAGGCAAGGAGCCTGCCAGCAGGTGGCGCCAGAACCCGCTTCTTCTCCCCTGACCCCGCCGTAAGGGACAAGCCTGAGAAACTGGCTGGCAGGGCAGAGGGAGCCTGTTCCCCCTAATGAAGCGAACCCTGGACTGTCCCCACCTGGAGGGCAAAGGAGTTGCCTGGTGCCCCACCCACCCACCCAGAGGGCGGCCCCTGCCTCCCCTCCCCGACTCACAGCCTCTCGGTGCAGTTCTCCGGCTGCTCCAGGCACCCGCCGTCCATGACGAACTTGAGGACCTGCTCGTTGGAGAGGCCTTGGTAAGGCTGCTCGGCCAGGCTGCTGATCTCCCAGAGGACGACGCCAAAGGACCTGGGGGGAGACAGGAGGGTGAGGGCCAGGAAGCAGAGGGGACTCCCCAGGCAGAGGCTAAACCCCCATGCAGCCGTTCCAGGGTGCCCCCCCTGCCAAGGCTCCGCACAAAGGGTGCAGAAAGACCCCCAGAGCTGCTGCCAGTCAGTGCAGACCACACTGTTGTGACTCGGGCGAGGGCGGCTCCCCACACTTCCGTTCAGAGCCTCGGAGATTGGAACGAGCTGGGCAGCGGCGGCATGGCACCTGCTTCGCATGCAGAAGGTCCTGGGTTCAGCCCCCAAACTGCTGTGTTAGCAGCACCAAGGTGACTTCCCTGGGGTGCAATCTGGGCCGTGTGTCTGGAGGCCCTGGGCTGCCCAGACGGTAAGACCCCCCTCTCGGCCTGGCTGATGGGAGCCAAAGGGAAGCAGAGTGAGATGTCTGGCACCTGCTTGGCTGCAGGAGTTGCCAGAAGGAGCCACCCAACTGCCTTAGGGATTCCGCTCAGGATTTCGGTGGGGTTTACTCCCGAGCCTTTTCTTCTCCCAAAATATCCCGCAAGGCAGCGGAGGTTTTGGATCAGAGTTTCCCTTCTCAGGATGGGCCGGGACAAAGACCCCCTGCCTGAAACCCTGCAGAGCTGCTGCTGACAGCCGGAGTTGGCAATATTGAGCCAGATGGCCTGACTTGGGACAAGAGCGGCTTCCTACGGCCTGTTAGGCCTGCAAGGAGAGCCAGCGTCCTCCTGCATGCGGCCAGGGAGGGGGGTTGGGGTGCCCCCCACTCACCAGACGTCAGAGCAGGCGGTGAAGACGCCGTCCTTCAGCGACTCGGGGGCCATCCAGCGCACGGGGAGGAGCCCCTTCCCTCCTTTGCGGTAGTAATCCGTCTCGTAGATGTCCCTGGTCATGCCAAAGTCTGGGGGTTGCGGGGAGAGAGAGGAAAAGGGGGGAGGGCTCAGAGCTTCCCTCAAGGACGTGTCTGCAGGGGCATGGCTGGGGGGGACCCGTCCTGGGGGGCCACATTTGGAGCCCAACCCAGGGGCCCCCACCACCCCTGAATACACGGGGCCTTCTCAACGCTCGCCTGCTGTCCGGACACCTCAGTTATTCGGTAATCTGGGAAAAGGCCTTCGGAAACGATGCAATACTGAATGGTTTAGTTTATGTAAAATATGCAGGGATTTATGCTACGCTAAATGAACCATGGAAAGAGAAGAACCACCTTAATATTTTAAGGTTGTCTAAATTAATATTCTAAATTGTGAAATTGTGTGTTTATTTGTGGGGGTGTTGCTATTGGGTTGTTGTTTTTATTTTCATTAGGTAATTTGTGGTTTTAGATCTTGATTTGCCCTGAGACCACTGGGTATAGGGCGGTATGTAAACAAAACAAAACAAAACAGAAAACAGAAAAGTGTGTGTGTACACACACACACACACATATATTAAAGGCCTTTGCAGTGGGGGCACCCCAATTATGGAATAACTCCCCGATCCCCCAACCTCAATGTATTTCTTGTAGGATATGGAGAGTTCGGTGAGTTTTACTGCTAGAAATGTCACTCAACGAGGGCACGAGTCTTTCTGGCTCTTCCTTTGGCCGTCTCAACCGCGGGGCTCGGGCGCGCTCTGAGAGGGGCTCAGAATAAATCCCTTTTGGGGTCCTCCCCCCGCCCCCCAGGAGGAAAGCCGCCCCACCTCCGATCTTGACGGTGAAGTCCTCAGCCACCATGCAGTTTCTGGCAGCCAAGTCCCGGTGGACGAACTTCTTGGCGTTCAGGTAGGCCATGCCGTCGGCGATCTCGGCAGCCATCTGGATCATCTCCTGGAGGGTGGGCGGGGGGCGGCCGGGGTTGTTCTGGGGGAGCCAAGAGGAGGCGGCGTGAGCAAGAGGGGGGCCCAGCTTCTCTGCCTTGCCACCCCCCAAAAAACCAACACCTGGCTGTTACCTCTGCATCCGGGCGCAAGGACCGCAGGTAGCTCTTCAGGTCTCCGTGAGCCATCAGCTCCATGACCACCAGGGTGGGCTGCCCTTTCGACACCACTCCTAAGAGGCGGACCTGGGGAGAAAGAGGGCAAGAGGGAAGGGCCCGTCAGCCAATGGAGAACCCCGCAGCAAGCGAAGGAAGGGCCCGACCGCCTGTACCCTCGGTGGCCAGAGGCCCTGAAGAGCAGAGGAATCGGTCTGCCCGGCAACCTCCTCCCACCGTGGTTCTCCACTGGGTTGGTTGAGCCGCGACCCCCCTGAGGAGCTGTCTTCTCAGGGCTCCCCTCCCACCACCCCCGTATCGCAGGGGGTTGGTCTGGATGACCCTCGGGACCCCTCACCACGTGGTGGCAGCTGAAGCCTTTCATGACGGAGGCCTCGTTGAGGAACTCGATGCGCTCCCGCAGGCTGGCCGACTCGTTCACCGTCTTGACGGCCACCCGCATTTCCGCCTCGCCCTTCACGATGTCCTTGGCGATGCCCTCGTAGACCATCCCAAAGGAGCCCTGGCCCAACTCCTGCAGGAGGGAGATCTTCTCGCGGGGGACCTCCCACTCGTCAGGGATGTACACTGCAAGGCGGGGAAAGAGGGAAGCGGGTTGGGCTAGATGACCCTCAGGTCCCTTCCAAGCTTAGGTTCTCTAGGAGGGCAGAGGCCAGCCCAGGGGGGAATAGCACGCAGCTCAGCTTGGCGTCCCAGAGGATTCTCTCCAGCTCGGTTCTGGTGCGAGTCCGGAATGGCTGCATCTGCCTCCTTTAACGCCTATGGCCAGAAGGGCAGCGGAGGCACCTCGAAGCTTCCGAAGGGAAGGAGGAGTACCTGTTTCTTCCCAGTGGATTGTGCCCTCCCTGAGCCAAGGAAGAGTAAGAGCAAAAGCCCCCCCCCCCGCCTCGACCTGCCACTCACCATCGTTGGCGCTGAGATACTCTGGGTTGGAGGAGGCGTAAAGCGGCCCCGTCGGTCCTTCCTTTTGCCTGGGGGGGAAGCAAGCACAGGAGAGGCGTCCGTCACCCGTTGAGATCCCAAAAACCGGAGCGGCAATGGCTGTGCGTGTGGGAGGGGCATGCATGGGCACAGAGGGGCCTGCATAATCCGAAAGGACTCGAGCGATCGCCTTCGGAAGAAAATGCCTAAAGGCACAAGGTGGTTTCTAGTCCTCAGGACAGTGCATATGTGGGTTTAGTGGCACTTAAAGGGACATGCTCAAGCAAAACCAGGGGATAGGAAAGGAAGAAAAAGAAAGAAAGAAAGAAAGAAAGAAAGAAAGAAAGAAAGAAAGAAGAAAACCCAGGGCCAACAGTCTCGTATTTCCTACAGGATTCTTAGCTTCATAATAAAGCCTTGAAAAGAAAAAGAAAAACCAGGTGAGGGCATGTGACCCCACACACCCAGACTATGGAATGCTTATTATTATAAGAAGACGACGAAGAAGAAGTTAACTGATACCTCGCCTTTTCCCCTACCAGGGACTCAAGGCGTCTAACAGATAAAGCAAGAACAGCTAAAACCCATTTTTTTGGGGGGGGGAAATGTTGCTGCCCGGTCCGTGAGGGGGAAGAAGGCGCTGCCCCACCAGCCGCAGTGGGGAAAGCTTTTCGCGGATCGGGAAGGGAAGGTGGTGTCCTTGGTTATGGCTGCAAGCACCTGCCAGCTTCCCCCCCCTTCCCCGCCGCAAGAAGTCCGGAGTCTATAGGGAGGGAATCTGCAAACGAGAGGCAGCCCCACCTTTTCTTGATGAAGATGTAGGCACCTCCGATGACCCCCAGGAAGAAAACGGCGAAGATGATGGGGACGATGATGCTCACCAGGTTATTGTTGGGGGGAACTGCAGTGGGGGGGGAGA
Organism: Podarcis gaigeae; assembly: GCF_964106915.1. Taxonomy (NCBI): domain Eukaryota; kingdom Metazoa; phylum Chordata; class Lepidosauria; order Squamata; family Lacertidae; genus Podarcis; species Podarcis gaigeae. Next base: position 543,159 of record NC_139696.1, on the reverse strand, counting down.
GAGGGGGGACCAGGTCAGGTTGGGTCAAAAAGGACTCACCTCCCCCATCACCCCCCAAAGCGTCTTGTGCCCTGCCCCTCTCTCTCACCACCCACAAAAGGGAACACAACCTCTCTCACATATACAAGAGGCTCCTCTGACAGCAACAAGCAAGTCCTGCTTTCATGGTGTCCTGAGGAACCCTCTGCCACTAGAGATCCCGCAGCAAGCGCCTGCTGTTCAAACTCCCAAAAGCCCACTGAAAACTCTCCCTCCATGGGCAATTTAGGGTTCATCTTTCTACCACAGCCGGTTGGTACCCGATTGCGGCTTTTCTATGTGGCTCTGTCGCTGCAAACCGCGTTGATATATTTGATGGATTTATAAATGCTTGGTCGATGTAAATAGCTAAAATCGGTATGTATGCAAATGCCACAAACACAGGCACACACAAAGTATGACTGGCCAAGGATGATGGGAATCGTAGTCCCAAAGCAGCCAAGTCTGGAAAGCCCTAATCTACAGTCTCATGACTGCCCACCTGCCTGCAAAGAGGACTGTGCCCCCTGGGCGGGTGGTTGTGGGAGCCCAGCTCCTCTGTGCCCCCCTGTCCACCCCCACCCCCCCAGGATCTTACAATAGTCATAGACGTAGAAGTAGATGGGCTCCGTCCAGGAGCCGTTCCCCGCCAGGGACGTGGCTCGCACTCGGACGCTGTAGTTGCCCGTCTGCAGCCCCGTCAGCTTGCAGCCCTGCTGAGCAGCGAACTTCAGGCGAGAGAGGCAGTAGCGCTGCTCCTGTGGGGAGACGACATGCTCAGTGGGGGTCTCCCGGCGCCCCCCACCCCACATCCTTCAGAGCAGCAGCTTGCACAGCCCTGGGTGGATCACAGCGCTGAGGGAGCACCAGGAAGGGTTTCCGTAACCTATCGGGGGAAATGGCACTTTCCGGATCACGCTGCAGAGCAACCGTGAGGGAAGGTTAAGAACGGCATATCGCATGCGGCATATCTGGGGCGGAAAGCCAGAAAAGCGAGAGAGGGGAAGAAAGGGGTCCTCACCTCTGAATCTCCGAGGCGCCCGTAGTTCACCTCGTAAAGGATGATCAGCCCGTTGGGCTCCCTCGGTTCCTGCCAGCGCAGGTGGACCACGTTCTTGTCCAGCTCGTGGGTCACGGGCCCCACAATGTCGTCGGCTTTCGCTGGGAACACAACCAAGAGAAAAGGCTTGCTCAGCGCGAATCTGGACAACCGACGCGAGAGCCAGCAGTTAGGAGACCCGGGTTCAAAGCCCCGCTCCGTCACAAAGCTCAAACAGCCAAGCCTCTTTGAGGACAGAAATGGGGGGGGGGGGCAGAGAAAATCTCGTGCGCCAGCTTCTCAGAGGGAGAAATAATGGTAATAATAATTTTATTATTTGCACCCTGCCCATCCGGCTGGGTTTCCAGCATGTATATAAACACACAATAAAACAAGAAACGTTCAACAGCTTCTCCATACGGAGAGCCAGCGCAGTGTAGTTGTCAGAGTGTCAGACTTGGGAGAGACCAGGGTTTGAATCCCCACTCAGGTCGCTGGGTGACCTCAGATGCCGGTCACTGCCTCTCAGCCTACCTCCCAGGATAAAATGGGGGGCGACCTGCGTGCGCCACCACCGTGAGCCCCTCAAGACGGAAAGTGAGGAAGACGAGGGCACGATGCACGTGCCGTGCGCCCCGTAAACCCGGCCTGGCCAGGCTCACCTTCCGGCATGGTCCTGGCGCTGACGTAGGCCTCGCTGCTGCACTCCTGGGGCACCTCGTGGTTGCAGGCCTGGATCTTGATGCGGTAGCCCGTGAAGTGCTGCAGGTTGGAGATGACGATGGACTCCTTGAAGACCACCTTGGAGAAGGGCTTGGGCTCCGGAGGGCTGGCGGGGGCTGCCGTGGAGCCGTTCCCAAAGGCCGGCAGCGTCGGGGACGGGGTGGTGCTGTTGGCCGGGGCGCCCAGGTCCCTCCGGCGCCGCATCACCGACGGCCTGCAGAGAAGGGAAAAGAGAGAGGCGTCGGTCGAAGCCCCCGTTCCAAAAGCGGCTGGCCGGGCAGCTCAGAAACAAACTGGAGCCGCCATGACAGTGTCTCGTCCCTTCGGGATTCCCTTTGGGGCAAGAGTGGGCACTGGGGGAGAGAGGGGCTTTTCTTTGGCCATTCTGGGGGTCCCCCCACTTTTAAAAAAGAGTTCTCAGCTCCCTGAGCTCAGACTTTGCCCATTAGTCTTGACTGGTTTTCCTTTTTTAAAACATCAAATTTAATACAATTTCCCCCCAAAGTTGACTTCCCGCTCTCCTTCCTGGATGCGTCTCACCCCTCCACCATTCATGCTCAATATTACATTCTTTTTTAGCTTTTTATTTATACATTTCAAATGTACATGTTTTCATTCGTTTTACAATCAATTTAACATTTCAAAATTTGACTTCCTTCCCCCTCTCTCTGTGGTTCCTTAAATTTATTTTTAAAATATTCTTCTGCATATGCACATTCCTCTAACTTGCTTAATTATCTGCTGCAAATACGCCGCTCGATATCACATCTTCATTTCCAATTCACAATCGGCTCCTCGCGTTTGGTCGAGGGATGTATGACCCCTTTGGTTCTTTAAGGGTGCGTGGCCTCGCCTTGCAAACGCGCGGGCAGAAATGGATCCGCCGGCAGCCTCGGCTCAGCCTCTGGGTTTCAAAACATTCCCAGGAAGGGGCTCTGGGAGCAAAGAGAGGCTGCGGGGCCTGGCTCCCTTTCCGGCGGGATTACTCATTAATCCTGGGGTTGTGAGCCGCACAAGCGCCCGGCTGGACTGTGCCCCCTTCTGCAGCGGGGCAGGGTTCACAGGCTCCATCACGCACCCCACACCTTCCCCTGCCCAAAGATCCAAGGGCACAAACAAACACCTTCCTTTGGGTTCAATACTGCCTGCACAGACTAGCAGCAGTGGCTCTGATGGGTTTCAGGCTCAGGGCTCTCAGGGAGACGCCACTGGGGATTGAACCCGCGCCCATCTGCGTGCAACACAGGGGCTCTAACCACTGAGCCGCAGCAGGTCAAGCGCGGTTATCATCCTCTTGGGTCTGACCTGACACAGGCCTACAGAGCCATTTGACCCAGCATTGCCTGCACTGGCCGACAGCAGCGGCAGCTTCTTCTTCCACTTGCGCTTCCTGCTCCCACACCTGAGCCAGAAAGTGTGGGGGGGGGGGTGAGGATCCGCGCTCGACCTCTTACTTGGGGACAAAGACGATGTCGTGGAGGTAGTTCTCGAAGACCTTCCGGAAGGCAGACTCCTCCGTCTCCTTCATGATCTGCGACTCGGTCTTGGGGCAGGGGCAGCACTCCAGGCTGGGCTCCTCGCTGTTGCTGTCGTTCGGCTTGTGGGGGGAGTCTTCCGACTCCAGCGGGGGGGACCACGTCCGAGAAGGGAGCTTCAAGCCTGCGGGGAGGGGAGGGGAGGGGAGGGGAGGTTGTGAGGCCAAGCCATGGAGACAGCGCCCCAGAGCCCCAGGCAGACTCTGGACAGTGCCCCCCACTCCCTCTGTCACAGAGATGGAGAACCCTTTTCTTTAGATAGATAGATTCCTTTTCTAACTCGTGATAAGCAGCAGCGACAACAGTCGAGAAAACAGAAAAGAGAAGATGGGGCAGGAGTTTTACCTGGGGGAAATTCCCCCACCCAAGGCCCACCCTGCCACCCTGGGGGTCAGGAGCACCCAGCCTTCATTCAAGGAAGCCCAGCAGCGGGTCTTGCCCCAAGGAGGCAGTTGCGGGGTCAGAAGGTGTGTGCCTTCCCCAGCAGTCTAAGGCGCCATCGTCTTGTCTCTCGCTGTGCCACCCTTTTTTATTTTTCTTCTGGCCCTGGGAGACCAGCGAAGAGGGGAGCCGGTTGCAGCAGGAGAGGGAGACCCCTGTGACTTCATCTCTGCCTCTTGGCTTCCCTCCTCTCCAGCCTCAGCTTCTGCATCTATGCCTGGACTGCTCTCTGCCACAGGATCTCCCCGCTCACCAAACCCTGTTCCCTCTCCGGTTTCCAACACCGCCTCTTCCCCATCTTCTCCCTCATTGTCACCCCACCTCTGCTCCCCGAGCTCTGTGGCACTAGGTGGGACCCAGGCGGGCGGGCAGGGCAGTGCCAGCAGCTCACCCTTCAGGCAGTAGTCCAGCTCGTAGAGCTCACTGTCCTCGGGCTGCTTTTCCCAGGAGACCTTGTAGTGCGTGATGTTCCCGTTGGGGTCGGAGGGCGGCTTCCACTTCAGGAAGATCTGCGAGGAGCAGTTGGACACCGAGATGGGGTCCAGGGGGACGGTGGGCACTGCGGGGGGCGGAGAAGAGAGACAAAAGGTCACCCCAGGGCAATCCCCCCTCTCACCCCAGCCCCCCGCTTCCAACCGTGGACAGCCTCTCACCCGAGGCGTTGGTCTGGACGTAGATGATCTCGCTCTTGGCCCCGTAGGACTTGCGCTCGTCCGAGTGGGTGATCAGGGTCTTGACGAAGATGGCGTACTGCGTCCAGGGCTTGAGGCCGCGCAGAAGGTGGCCCGGCTTGGTGTCGCTGTTGCGGGGAGGCGGCTCAACGTCCATCACCGTCCAGCTGTTGGCGCCGCAGACGTCCTGCCCGTCAAACTCCGTCACGTTCCGGAAGGGGCTGGGGGGGGGGAGAAGGGGCCGAAAGGAGGAAACGGCTTTTATTTCAGAAAGACATACCTGGAGTGCGAATTACGCTTTGGTGGAGAGATGTGAAAATGGCAAAAAGTTGTGTGAAAGCCTGTTGCAGAAATGAATTCAGGTCACGGAAATTTTTAGAAACGGAGTCGGTTGGGCTGCGGCTGCTCTTCCCGCGTTCTGGCTTTTATTTCAAGCGCTGCCTCTGCCGATCCTTCAATCCCAGCTACAGAAATGGCAGAATCGACTTGCCAACTTCATTTTAGGGGGCAGCCCTCCAAACTCTGCATCCCCCGAGACAAAGGAGGAATAGGAGGACACCTTATCCTACGTTATTTTGCAGAGAAGCCTTTCAACTTAAATAATGCACGTTCTCAGCGATTCGCCGGGGATCTTGTGGGTTCAAGTGAAATCGCTCTGTGCCACTCCTTCAAATAATGCACAGCCTTTTTAAAATCCTTCTTGGGCAAGGATTGGGATAATACACAGTCTCTTTTTTCAGTTGACTTTTAGGGTATAGAAGAGACCGTGTTCACATTTAGTTTGAACTAAGGTAAAGGGCCCCTTCATGGATCACTGCCTTGCCATGGCGAAGGGGCTTGAAGAACTCAGAGAAGCTATGAACTATGCCGAGCAGGGCACCCAAGATGAACAGGTCATAGTGGAGAGTTTTGACCAAACGTGATCCACCTGGAGGAGGAACTGGCAAGCCACTCCAGTATCCCTGCCAAGAAAACTCTATGGACAAAGACAACAGGCATATAAAAGTTATGACGCTGGAAGATGAGCCCCTCAGGTCGGAAGGCGTCCAACATGCTACTGGAGAAGAGCGGAGGGCAAGTACAAGTAGATCCAGAGCTGATGAAGCGGCTGGGCCAAAGCCGAAAGGACGCTCAGTTGCGGATATGCCTGGAAGCGAAAGGAAAGTCCAATGCTGTCAAGAAGAATATTGCATAGGAACCTGGAATGTAAGAACCATGAACCTGGGTATGTTAGAGGTGGTCAAAAATGAGATGGCAAGAATAAATATTGACATCCTGGGCATCAGTGAACTAAAATGGACGGGAATGGGTGAATTCAGTTCGGATGACTATCATATCTACTACTGTGGGCAAGAAACCCGTAAAAGAAATGGAGTGGCCCTCATAGTCAACAAAAGAGTGGCAAAAGCTGTACTGGGATGCAATCTTAAAAATGATAGAATGATCTCGATACGAATCCAAGGCAGACCTTTTAACATCACAGTAATCCAAGTTTATGCACCAACTACTGGTGCTGAAGAAACTGAAATTGACCAATTCTATGAAGACTTACAAGACCTTATAGAAGTGACACCAAAGAAGGATGTTCTTCTCATTATAGGGGATTGGAATGCTAAAGTAGGGAGTCAAGAGATAAAAGGAACAATTGGCAAGTTTGGCCTTGGAGATCAAAACGAAGCAGGGCAAAGGCTAATAGAGTTCTGCCAAGAGAACAAGCTGGTCATCACAAACACGCTTTTCCAACAACACAAGAGACGACTCTACACATGGACATCACCAGATGGGCAGCATCGAAATCAGATCAATTATATTCTCTGCGGCCAAAGATGGAGAAGCTCTATACAGTCAGCAAAAACAAGACCTGGAGCTGACTGTGGCTCAGATCATCAGCTTCTTATAGCAAAATTCAAGCTTAAACTGAAGAAAGTAGGAAAAACCACTGGGCCGGTAAGATACAATCTAAGTCAAATCCCTTATGAATACACAGTGGAAGTGAGGAACAGGTTTAAGGATTTAGATTTGGTGGACAGAGTGCCTGAAGAACTATGGATGGAGGCTCGTAACATTATACAGGAGGCAGCAACGAAAACCATCCCAATGAAAAGGAAATGCAAGAAAGCAAAGTGGCTGTCCAATGAGGCCTTACAAATAGCGGGGGAGAGAAGGCAAGCAAAATGTGAGGGAGATGGTGAAAGATACAGGAAATTGAATGCAGATTTCCAAAGAATACCAAGGAGAGACAAGAAGGCCTTCTTAAACGAGCAATGCAAAGAAATAGAGGAAAGCAATAGAATGGGAAGAACCAGAGATCTGTTCAAGAAAATTGGAGATATGAAAGGAACATTTCATACAAAGATTTCCATAATAAAGGACAAAAGTGGAAAGGACCTAACAGAAGCAGAAGACATCAAGAAGAGGTGGCAAGAATACACAGAGGAATTATACCAGAAAGAAATGGATGTCTCGTATACCCCAGGTAGTGTGGTTGCTGACCCTGAGCCAGACATCCTGGAGAGTGAAGTCAATTGGGCCTTAGAAAGCACTGCAAATAACAAGGCCAGTGGAAGTGATGGTATTCCAGCTGAACTATTTAAAATTTTAAAAGATGATGCTGTTAAGGTGCTACACTCAATATGCCAGCAAGTTTGGAAAACTCAGCAGTGGCCAGAAGATTGGAGAAGATCAGTCTACATCCCAATCCCAAAGAAGGGCAGTGCCAAAGAATGCTCCAACTACCGCACAATTGCACTCATTTCACACGCTAGCAAGGTTATGCTTAAAATTCTACAAGGAAGGCTCAAGCAGTATGTGGACCGAGAACTCCCAGAAGTGCAAGCTGGATTTAGAAGAGGCAGAGGAACCAGAGACCAAATTGCAAACATGCGCTGGATTATGGAGAAAGCTAGAGAGTTCCAGAAAGACATCTACTTCTGCTTCATTGACTATGCAAAAGCCTTTGACTGTGTCGACCACGGCAAACTATGGCAAGTTCTTAAAGAAATGGGAGTGCCAGATCACCTCATCTGTCTCCTGAGAAATCTCTACGTGGGACAAGAAGCTACAGTTAGAACTGGATATGGAACCACTGATTGGTTCAAAATTGGGAAAGGAGTACGACAAGGCTGTATTTTGTCTCCCTGCTTATTTAACTTATATGCAGAATTCATCATGCGAAAGGCTGGGCTGGATTAAGCCCTAGCCGGAATTAAGATTGCCGGAAGAAATATCAACAACCTCGGATATGCAGATGACACAACCGTGATGGCAGAAAGTGAGGAGGAATTAAAGAACCTTTTAATGAGGGTGAAAGAGGAGAGCGCAAAATATGGCCTGAAGCTCAACATCAAAAAAACGAAGATCATGGCCACTGGTCCCATCACCTCCTGGCAAATAGAAGGGGAAGAAATGGAGGCAGTGAGAGATTTTACTTTCTTGGGCTCCATGATCACTGCAGATGGTGACAGCAGCCACAAAATTAAAAGACGCCTGCTTCTTGGGAGAAGGGCAATGACAGGCCTACACAGCATCTTGAGAAGTAGAGACATCACCTTGCCAACAAAGGTTCGTATAGTTAAAGCTATGGTTTTCCCAGTAGTGATGTATGGAAGTGAGAGCTGGACCATAAAGAAGGCTGATCGCCGAAGAATTGATGCTTTTGAATTCTGGTGCTGGAGGAGACTCTTGAGAGTCCCATGGACTGCAAGAAGATCAACCCTCTCCATTCTGAAGGAAATCAGCCCTGAGTGCTCACTGGAAGGACAGATTGTGAAGCTGAGGCTCCAGTACTTTGGCCACCTCATGAGAAGACTCCCTGGAGAAGACCCTGATGTTGGGAAAGATGGAGGGCACAAGGAGAAGGGGGCGACAGAGGACGAGATGGTTGGGTAGTGTTTTTGAGGTTACCAACATGAGTTTGACCAAACTGCGGGAAGCAGTGGAGGACAGAGGTGCCTGGCATTCTCTGGTCCATGGGGTCACGAAGAGTCGGACACAACTAAACGACTAAACAACAATAAACAAGGTAAAGGGACCCCTGACCATTAGGTCCACCCGTGGCCGACTCTGGGGTTGTGGTGCTCATCTTGCTTTATTGGCCAAGGGAGCCGGCGTAGTTTCCGGGTCATGTGGCCAGCAGGACCAAGCCCCTTCTGGCGAACCAGAGCAGCGCACGGAAACGCCCTTTACCTTCCCGCCGGAGCGGTACCCATTGATCTACTTGCACTTGACGTGCTTTCGAACTGCTAGGTTGGCAGGAGCAGGGACTGAGCAACGGGAGCTCACCCCGTCATTGCGGGGATTCGAACCGCCGACCTTCTGATCAGCAAGCCCTAGGCTGTGGTGTTTAACCCACAGCGCCACCCGCGTCCCCTTTTATTCCTAGACTGGACCATCCTCTTCCTCTTCCCCGGCTGCAACAAAACATGTCTCTCTTGCATCGGTCTCTGCGGCCACAGCAGGCGCTGTAACTCTCTCTGATCAAGCTGGATGTGTGTGTTATAGAATCCTGGAATTGAAGGGTTGGAAGGGACCCCCCCCCAGGGCCATCTAGTCCAACCCCCGGCAACGCAGGAATCCCAGCCAGAGAACCCCTCTCTCCCCCAGACCCAAAGTGCAGAAAGGAGCTCCCCGCCCCACTTTACTCACGCTTCCCTATACAAGAGCATGAAGCCCAGGAGGTCGCGGAAGTCCAGTGGCCAGTAAGGCTCCCACTTGACCATGATCTTGTCGCAGGTGGTCTTGATGTAGGAGAACTTGAGCACTTCGCTCTCGCCTGCAGGAAGGGCGGAAAAGGCGTGTTGGAGACGGGAGGGCCTGGCCAAGGACCCACCGGGGGGCTCAGGTCATTCATTCATTTTGATCGTGTAACTTTATGTTGTGAACCACAAACCACGTGGGAGGCCCTTAAGCGGAACCCCAGTCCAAGAGCACGCTCCCCGCCTCTCTATTTCTCCCCCCCCTCTCTTCCTCTTTCTCTCTCTTCCTCTCTCCCTTTCTCTCCCCCATCTCTTTCTCTCCTTCTCTCTCTCTCTCTCTCTCTCTCTCCTTTTCTTTCTTTCTCTCCCTCTCTCTTTCTTCCTCTCTTTCTCTCCCTTTCTCTCTCTCCTCTTCCTCCTTCTCTCCCTCTCTCTCCTCTCTCTCTCTCTTTCTCTTTCACTCCCTCTCTTTCTTCCTCTCTTTCTCTCCCTTTCTCTCTCTCCTCTTCCCCCCCCCCCCTCTCTCTCTCCTGGAGGCTGTCGGTGCCAAGGGAGGCCCCTGGGAGGAGAAGCTGCCCCGCGTTCTGCCAGCCTGGCAGGCGCTCCAGGAGGGAGGGAGCCGAGACTGAGCAAACATATAGATCGTACACACAGAGGAGGCGCCGGCCAGGAGGGAAAGAGGGCCGAAAGACAACCCCGGAAGCGCTCCTCTGGGAGAGCAGAGGGAGAGTGTTGGGTGTGTAAGGGTTCGACCCCACCTCCAAGTGGAGTAGGGCAGGCTTAATGGGGTTTTTATTATTAATATAACAAAGCTCAGGCCCAGGAGCTTGAAGAGCAGCCCTTCTGGTCTCCGGAAGCCAGCGGCGCATGGAGGCGCCCCCCACCCCGCCCCACAGCAACCTTGGGTCCTGCTTGGGGTCCTTCCTCTGGCCTGATCCTGCCAATGCCGCCACCAGGCTCTTCTGAAATGCCCTTCTACAGAGCTCTTCTACCTCACTGCTGTCCACACTGACTGGCAGCAGCAGCTCTCCAGGGAGATGCCCCTGCAGGCAGAACTTGGGACCCGCTACTTGGCTGCTGAGACACGGCCCTTTCCTGCAAGTTACTCCAAAGAAGAAGCCAAGACCCCAGTCCTCAAGTTTCCAGATGAAGAAGTGATTCAAGCAGGGCAACTGGAAGCTGCCTGCTACCTCTCCCTCTGAAGCATCTAGCTCCATATTTCCTGCTCAGACTGGCAGCAGTCCTCCGGGGTTTCAGGCAGGAGCGCCCGGGAAAACTGCCGCAATTCAAACCTGGGACCGTTGTGCGTGCAAAAGCGCAGCGCCCACCCCTCTGCTGCCCCGCTTACAAGAGGCCTGGTCGCCGTTGGTCTTGAGGGCGATGTCGTTCTTCTCCTGGCGCCCCTTGGCCCCCGAGATCTCCTCCATCTTGTCAATCTCGGACAGGCAGAGCTTGGGGTTGTAGTGGAAGAAGAGCTTCCCGCGGGCGATGGTCAGGTTGTGCTTGCTCCAGTCCCACAGCTGGCGCAGGTTCTGGTTGTCCAAGGCGTAGAAGGAGTAGTTCCTGGCGGGGAGGGGGAAAGAGCAAGGTGAATACGGCCGGGGGGAGAGGAGAGAAAGATGCCCCTTGGCCAAGGGGGGGGGGGGGGAGGGAGCAGGCTCAGCAAGAACTCACTAGCTGCCAGGGAAGGGAACTCTTCCTTCAAAGAAAAAAAGATCCCCATTGAGGCACTGAAGGCCCCTGCCTTCCTACAGCCGCCTAAATCTTGTCCTTCCCAAGCACCCTGAGACTTCCCCACCTCGACTGCCTTTGCTCTGCCCTCTTCATCCCTCTCCCAGTTGCACCAGGAGAGGAAGACGCCCTGGGTTCTTCTCCAGCCAGACTCCTCTCTGCCTCTTTTTCCTTTAGAAATTTATTTATTCGGGTTTTCAGATTAAAACTTTACAGTCATATCTCCAACATACAACATAAAAACAAGATAGCTGCCCAGAGTGGCTGGGGAAACTCAGCCAGATGGGCAGGGTATAAATAATAATAAATAATAATAATAATAATAATAATAATAATAATAATAATAATAATAATAATAATAATATTTCCAAGGAATCTCTTGCACATCCCCCCCTCTGTGGGTCCTATTGTTAATTATATCCTCTTGCATCTTTTATCATAATTCAAATCTTTTACCTCTCTGCTGCGTCCAAAATTCACCCTTAAACTACAAGCGTTATTCCAGTCCTACTAATGATTTTAACTGTTTACAATGGTCTTTCAGATACAACTGTTTACTTTAAGGGTGGCTGGGGAAACCCGGTCAGATGGGCAGGATAGAATTAGAATTAGAATTATTCTCCATTCCTTATTTAAATTTCTGATTCTTCCGGTCATTTGGGGCACAAAGCTCTGAAGCGGAGCTACAGCTTCTTGCCAAGCAAACAGTGGGTCTACTCTGAGTAGCGCTCACTTGGTGACGCCAGCGTTTGTTCCCTATCTGTTTTTGGACATGTCCAACCCCCGTTTCCTCCAGGGAGCTCAGGCTGGCGTGCATGTCCTGTCCCCCCGTTTGATACCCACACAAGCCAGCGAGGATTGGGGCCCTGCTCCTAGCCGTCCCTTCCCAGGGGCCCCACTTACCCGGCTTCCAGGGCCTCCCCTCGGATCAGCTGGAGCTTCCGGAAGAAGGAGAGGGAGACCAGGGCGTAGGAGCGTCGGATCTTCAAGTAGCCCGTGATCTCCTCAATCAAGCCCAGGTTGGCCTCCAGCTCAGCTGCAATGTTGCCTGCAGGGAGGATGCAGAGGCGTGGGCTGAGCCAGCCTAGAAACTGGCCCTCCTGCTTCACAGGCTCACGGAACTGCGGGGTGGGAAGGGACCCCCAAAGGTCATCCAGCCCAACCCCCTTGGCAATGCAGGAATCTCAGATGAAGAATCCCTGGAGGACCCCCCCCCCCAGCTCCGCTTCAAAACCTCCAAGGAAGGAGAGTCCACTACCGACGAAAAGAGTCCACAGAAAATTCTCCAAGGGGCAGGAAGAAGCATTTGGGCGTATTCTAGTATCAAAATAATTCTTTTCCCATTGGCAGAATATGGATAGACATCTTTTCAAAATGAGAGCACCCAAGCGATACGGAGGCCGATCCTAGTTCTGGGTTTTCCCCAAAGGGATTTCTTATCGGTAAAAAGCTTGTCGTGGTGCGAACAAATTTTCTGCCCTAACTTTTAGTCGGAATCGCCTTTCTTGGAAGACATCGGTTCAGGTCCTCCAGAGCAACAGAAAACCAAGCTTGCTCCCACTTCCAGGGGGCAGCCTTCGAGATATTTGGAGAGGACTCTCGTATCTCCTCTCGGTCTCCTCTTTCCCAGGCTAGACATCCCTAACTTTACCATTCTATATTTATGATCTAGTTGGGATTCCTGCATCGGGCCCCCTCTGACGCACTATTCTACGATTCCAATTCTCTCCTCTGCGCACCTTCCAGCTTGTCCATGACCTCCTTAGGCCTAGAACTGGACCAAGCCCTCGTCTCCGTTGCTCTGCCGGCTTTCCCCTCTGGCCCTCTCCGCTCCCCAAATCGGCACAAGGCCCCCGGAAGAAGGCAATGCGGCCCTCCGCTGAAAAGGCTCCCCCTGAGCTGAAGCCGTGAGGTTCTGGACTTGAGAAGGAAGCCCTTGTGTCCCAGAGAGAAAGAGCAGAACCAGCTTCCAGGTGAGCGGCTTGGCGTGGGGCAGAGAGAGAGAGGCCCCTTTGGCTCCCCCCACATCCCGCCCCCCAGGAACTCACTTCCTCCGCGGATGTTGATGGTCAGGCTGCCGTTGACGACGGTGCACCCCTGGAGCTCCTGGGCCGCCGTCACAGAGTCGATGGTCTTCTCCTTGACGGGCAACTCGCAGATTTTGGGGCACAGCCCCTCGCAGGGGGTGCAGAGCAGGCTGCAGAAAAGACACGGCGGGGAAAGGGAGATGCCTCTTGCGCTGGACATGGGGCTTTTCTCGCCGCCGCCAGAACCGATGCGCGCATTCAGGAAAGCTCTGGGAGTTTGGCTTGCGCGCAGAGGCTGCAGAGACGCACCCGCAGCCTCTGGGATGGCCCTGTGGGGCCTGCAGACCCACATTCCCAACAGGGGAGAGGAAAGGAACCTCAGAACAGCTTGCTGGGTGAGGCCAGTGGCCAGTGCAATCTGAGAACAAGAGTCCTCTCCCCTCCTGTGGTTTCATGCAACTGGGATTCATGGAGGCAGATGAGCTCCACGGGTTTACGATGTCTTGCTCGGGACAAGGACAGTGCCTTGGGGGCTGTGGGGCGGCACAGAACGAAGCCTTGTTCTAATCTCTCTTCCCCAGCAAGCAAATCGAGCTCTAACAAAACAGGACGGCTGAAAGGGTCCCTGCTGCAAGGTCCTTAAGCACCCTGCTGGTGGGGGGGGGATTGTTGTGGAGGGGCCTGCCTTCGAGATTCTGCTTCCTGTTTCCTGCCCCCTCCCTTTCGCAACCCCGTCATAGCAAGGAGCTTCAGGAAGAGAGCATTCGGAGAAAATCTCATCTGCTTTGAGAACATTCATCCGGGGCAGGAGGAACAAGGTCTGCTGCCGCTGCTGCTGCTGCCGTCAGCCACAATTAGAGGCCAATTAGCTGCCCTTTCCTGAGAATGATCAGAACAGGCCATTTCCTCTCCTCCTCTGGCTCCTGGCTTTGCCCAAGAGCGTCAGGAAGCTGGTTTGCCAAGAAGAAGGAGGCTGAGGACCCCCCCCCCCCGATCTAGATGGGGTCTAGATAGATTGGGGTCTAGATAGGTCTAGATGGGGCGACAAGAAAAGGGATGCTTCCCTTGCATTTGGAGGGGCAACAGCCCCCCACCCAGCCTCTCACCCCATCCCCACAGCGGGCAAATTTCAGAGACCCCCATGACCCTAAGCTGCCTCCGATAAATGTACAAGTAACTCTGTTGATATCTTAAATATCAAACATACATTAAGCGTGGATTAAACTCCCTCCCGTGGCGTTATCAGGCAGGGGCTCCTTGGGACCGACCAAAGGTCTGCCTCTTTCAGTAAGCGGAGCTCTGGAATTGTTCTAACTGTTCTCACTGGGCTAAGAGGAGACCCACTGAAACGAATCGGCCTGTTTCAACGAGTCTCCTCTGGGAAGGGGTGCAACCCGCTGTTTTAAGTGTGCGAATTCGCTTTCACCGCTTTTTACATTATGAAATTGCTCGGTGGTTGATCCCCAACCCCATTTTCCATTCCTTCCTCCATTAATAAACAAGATAAACCAAAGATAAAGAAGAGAAATATTGTTACAGCAGGCTGACAGCCGCCTAAGATTGGGCACAATCACTGAACGTGTTTCCAAAGCATTACCCAAAATGCCCATTTCCCCACAAACCTGCTAGGCTGCATTGCGCGCGTTCTTTCGTAACAGGTGAGTTTAACCAGAGATCCTACTGACCAGTTATCTCTCCATCCATCAGGACGGAGCAGTAGTTAAGCTCCCCTCACCTCCGTCTTTTAGCCAATTATAAATCTTAGCAGCCGTTCCAAGGCTAGACGCTATTTCTCGATCATTTTCCAAAATGAAACGTTAATGTTTTCGTAGGGAGGCGTTTTTCGGACAAGGACCCCCAGCGGGAGTGTGGGGGCTCAGACCCTCCTGATATAAAAGGGGGGATCTCTGAGACCAAGGTGTCCAGCTCCCTCCACACCACAAGAGCCCTCAGGGTTCGGTATCTGGCAGAAAAAGGGCTTTAAATCCTCATCGCCTTCCTCCTCAACGGGTTGGGGGGCTCACTGTGTTGCGCCGACCTCTTTCTCTTCCCCAAATCATCACTTTTATTATTATTGCTCTGTTTCAGGGCGTCTCGACTGCCACAAAGCAGTGAGCTGCACAGACCCTCGCCTCCCTCCCAGTGTGTGTGTTGCCAACTCACTTGGTGGAATTCATGGTGTAGCCGGAAGGGCAGCCGGGGGCGCACTCTCCGTTGTGGATGACGGGGCAGTCCGACTGGCGGGCGGCCTTGCACTTGTTGTGCAGCTCCTGGCAGAAGTCGAAGGTGACGCAGCGCCACCCGGCGTAGCGGTAGGACCCGGCGGGGCACCGCTCCACGCACCTGCCCTCCAGGCTGAAGTGGCGGCAGGCCAGGCACTTCTCTGGGTCGCCGGGCTCCAGGCAGCTGCCCAGGCACTCCGTGTGGCAGCAGGTGCCCTCCGGGGTGCAGCCCTGGGACTTGCAGGCGGAAGGGCAGACTGCAGGGAGCAGAGGAGAAAGAGAGAAACGGAGAGGGATGAGAATGCGCCCCGCAAGCCCCGCCTCCTCTCGCAGAGGGCCTTCTCGGTGGTGGCGCCCTGCCATCTGATGCCAAGGAAATAAACACAGCTTTTGGAAGACATCGGAAGGGAAGTTTTTCACATTTTCTTGTGCTTTTATATGTGCTGGAAGCTGCCCAGAGTGGCTGGGGAAACACACCCAGATGGGCAGGGTTGTTGGCTATTTGCAGTTTAGTTGCGCTGCAGAAAGCTTGTGGGGGAGACCACACAATACAAGGAACTCAAAAATAACTTTAACAAGGTTTTAACCACAAAACCAAAAACTCCTTATACACTAAATGCATCAACAACAAACCAGACCCAACCACCAACCCCTCCCCCAGGGTAATGGGAGAGGAGCTAGGTGCTGCTCTTTATATACTAGACCCAATTGCTGACACAGCTTAATCAACACAACTTAGCAGCACCTGCTGTACTGTTCCACAGCTGTAATACTGGGTCTCGTTATTTGCTCTGGCCCTTAAAGACATACACATCTTGTGGAACAATAATGAACCTTCACATTTAAAGAGACCATTCAACAAGGGTATAAATAAAAGAATTATTATTATAGAGCAATGCCTGCCCACGTCTCCGCCCTTCCGTCTCCCTCCCGCCCACAGAGCTGGGCCGCCCCATTACCTGTCCTCCAATTTGGGGGGCCAGCTGCTTCCCACTAGGCACACAGAACAGGGCCTCCAGCGGGTGGCTCCCCTAGTTAATGTCGCTTGAAATAGTCCAGAGCGGCCAACAGCTCAGGTCCTTTCTTTTTGGACCACAATTTTGAATAAAGGGCTCGCTTAATGGGAACAATGGAAGCAGCCTTGCCCCAAGTCGGACCATCAAATTCAACTAGCTCAGTGTTGTCGCCTCTGACCGACAGCAGCTCTCAGAGTTTCGAACAGCCTTTCCCAGCCCTGCCTGGAGATGCTGGGGTGCGTCTGTTCTGTACCTGGTTCCCCCCCAAAAAAGCAGGTGTTCTAATCACCGAGCTGCAGTTTTCATTCCACTTCTTGCCCCCTCCTGTATTCTGAGAAAGATCCAGCCAAGGAAGGGATCACTTGCAAAATGGGATCTCATGGGGGGGGGGGGCGAACTAGCAAGTTGGTTGTCGCTTGCGCATAGGAAGAACAACCCATGTGTTTTTTGGAGGGGGCAACCCCATAAAACCCTTCTCAAATGGAAAATGTGGGACACAGAAACCACCACCCCCCGCACTGTTTGTCCTGTCTGGATTTAGTATTCATTTAGTATTGCTTTCGAATTCTGGTGCTGGAGGAGACTCTGGAGAGTCCCATGGACTGCAAGAAGATCCAACCTCTCCATTCTGAAGGAAATCAGCCCTGAGTGCTGACTGGAAGGACAGATCCTGAAGCTGAGGCTCCAAGACTTTGGCCACCTCAGGAGAAGAGAAGACTCCCTGGAAAAGACCCTGATGTTGGGAAAGATAGAGGGCACAAGGAGAAGGGGACGACGGAGGACGAGATGGTGGGACAGTGTTCTCAAAGCTACCAGCATGAGTTTGACCAAACTGCGGGAGGCAGTGGGAGACAGGAGGGCCTGGCGTGCTCTGGTCCATGGGGTCACCAAGAGGCGGACACGACTAAATGACTCAACAGCAAAGTATTGCATTTATATCCCACCTTCAAGGAGCTCAAGGTGACGCTCCTGGTTCTCCCCTTCCTCATTTAATCCCCACAAAAACCTCCCTGCAAGGTGAGCATGGCTGAGAGGCAGTGACTGGCAACCCAGGTCACCCAGCGAGCTGCACAGGCTTCGAACCCTGGTCTCTCCCAGGCCCTAGTCAGAACACTCTAACCACTATACCACACTGCCTCTCAGGTTGAAGGTTATTTCTCAGTATACTTTTCCGATACCTAATTGAGTCAGTCTAGGCCACGGAACATTACCATTGCAACTGTAGCAAATCCTGTTACTTCTTTACTGTCGGTTGTTGCAACTCATCTCGATTTCCCTTTCGTTTCTTTGCCTGCCTGCCATTATTTTAATAATAATAATAATAACAGGAGTAAAGCAACCCAAAAGACCTGGCGTGAGTCCAGACCGCAGGCCACGGGGAGGAGGAGAAAAATATACAAACATGTATCTATAGATATGTAACATGGCTGCCGATCCCGAGAAATCCAGGCCAGGAAAAAGGGCTCCCCCAGGAGAACCGCCCTCTCCCTGAACCAATGCCTTGGCTGCTTGGGGTGGCGAAGGGAGGGGGGGCGTCATTCAAGACATTTTTCCTGCCTCTGCACAAAGCAAACAGATCCTTAACCCCTTCGGCCTCTTTCCCCGGCTGAGATCCAGCGCAAGCCACGTTGCATCGGGGCTTGCGATAAATAACATGCCAGATCCGACAACAGAAGCCAAAAAAAAAGAGGAGCTTAGCGAATGGCGTCGCCTGGAGACCCACCGAGGGAGCTGCCTTATAGAGCCAGGCACTGGCTGGCAGCGGCTGGCCAGGGTTTCAGGAAGCGGGTCTCTCCCAGGCCTGGCTTGTTGCTGCTGGCACGGACTGGCAGTAGCAGCCCATGGGGTTTCCCCCTACCAGTGACTGAGCTTCCGCATTCGAATCAGGCATGGTCCCCCCCCTCCCCAAGTCAAAATCCTTCCCTTAGAAATACAAGTTCAGATTGACTGTATCAGGAAGTTGTTAAGCTCTGGCGTTTTATTATGTTTTCATTGTTGCTGGACGCTACCCAGAGTGGCAGGGGAAACCCAACCAGATGAGAAGGGGTATAAATATTACTACTACTACTTGTTGCTCTGAATAAAGGCTGGATTGAATGCAAAATTGAATATCCAGTCATATAGACCCTTGGGTCACTGGAAACTGCGAGAGGAGAAGGGGCTCTTGTGTTTGAATCCTGTTGGGGTGTCTGGTTGGCCGCTGTGGCTGGGGCAGATGGACACGCTGCAAATAATAAAATTATCATCGTTCTTATTTAGGCTGCTAGCCTGGATGGGCCCTTTGGCCCGACCCAGCAGGCTCTCAGTAATGCCTGCACTGACTGGCAGCAGCTCTCCGGCCCTGCCCAGAGATGCCCCATGGGCCTTCTGCATGTGGAGCAGGTACCCTAACCACTAAACTACAGCTGTTCCGAAGGTGCGCCCTGCCTCGCACCGTAAAAAGAGGCAGCTATGCCCCCACAAAACATAGGAACGGAAGGGTGCTGGAATCCGGCGCCCAGTTCTCCCAGGAGCCAAGCAAGCAGGATTTGAATGCAACTCTCCCTGCTGCAGAGGCACCATGCTTGTTGCCAGGATCGCCCTCTCCATTGTCTATCCCTCTTTTGAAGCCACCCTGCACACTTCGCTGAGACGGCAACTGCGGAAAAAGTTCCCACGTTGAAGTGAGAAACCAAGAGAGACAGAGAGACAGAGAGAGAGAGACAGACTGCCGATCCATGAAGGCAACGCGGGGCCAGGTGGGCTGACTTATAGATCATGGAACTGTAGTGTTGGAAGGGACCCCCAGGGTCATCTAGCCCAACCCGCTTTGGAAAAGCCCAGGGCACAGGAAAGCAAGCCAGTCCTGAACGGAGGATGCCAACAAGCACACGCCTTCTGCACGGGCAATGCCGACTGGAATATGGGTGTGTCAGAGCCACTCCTGAGCCAAAGGGGGGACCTGATCGAGACCTGGCACACGCAGAAATCTGGGTCTGGGGCAGAGAGGAGAAGAGAGGGCTCCCCTCCCCACCAGGAAAACTGCAGACAACTCTGCAGGGAGGGTGCGCCTGGGCTTTGAGGTTTGTGTTTGTGAGAAGCTCCTCAGACTCAGCGTCCTGCTGGTGGGAACTGAACTCACATCTGCCACAAAATAGCCCCACCATATGAAACAGGCACTGTTTCAGCTGCAGGGCGGTTCCGTGCCGTGTCAGATCGGGCCTTTCGAGGGGTGCAGAACCCACCCTTCGCAGCACCTTCCCCTTGCGCATAAGGCAGACGCTGTCACTCTGGCCTTCTCAGTGCCTAAGAAGAGGAGGCAGAGGACCCGTTTAGCCCAGCACCCCATTCTCAGGAGGCCCCAAAGGAAACTCGCAAGCCGAGCCTCTGGTTCCCAGCAAGCTGTACGCAAGATGCACGGCGGCCTCCCCCAAATCCTGTGGAAGGCAGTTCCAAAGGTGAACACAGCTCCTTCCCGAACCTTTGGGCATTCAGCTTCACCAGGCACTTTCCCCAATGCGCCTTTCCAGCAGCGGACATCTCCATCCTAGTCTGTGCCCTGAACTGGCAGGACGACGGAGAGGAGTTAGAGGATTCTGCTGAGGGAGGAAGGCAGGGCTGGGACACCCCCAGGGCAAGCCAGGGACTGGGGCGCAGAAGGCCTAGGCTGCTGACCGGAGCTGGTTATCGGCAGCATGTGACAAGCCTGCTGAGGAATCCGCCCCGGCTGCCAAGATGCTACTGGGCCAAATTTAAAGTGTTGCTGTGGGCGGGCGAAGAAGCCCTGAATCCAAGACGCTGCCTTTTGCTGCCTGTTCCTGCCTTGGGTGTCTGTTGAGGAAACACCGCGAGCTGCTCCTTACGGTTCGACGCTAACGGAGTTCCCTGCCTTTCCACGCGTCTTATTTTCATCTATTAGACTTGCATGCCGCCCTTCGATAAAAATATACAAGCTAAAAAGCACCAATGAATAGTTAAAAGGACGAAACAAGAACCTCCCCTCCCACAATAAACCAACACCCCGCCCAAAGTGAAATTTATCTGCAAAGGAAGCAGCTTAAGACAACAAATAAATAAGGCGCACTTTAAAACAAGCACCAAAACCAGTTTTCTTCTTCTTGAACTCATTCATCTTTTTTATCTGATAGCAGGGAAGCAACAGGCCCTCCGGCCATCTGAAGAGTGAAACTTGAGTGGGTGTGTTTGTATATGTGCATGAGAGAGAGAGAGAGAGAGAGAGAGAGAGAGATTTCCCTCGAGAAACTACGCAGCCCTGGTTCTCTCTGGCGCAGGGACGCGAAATGAAAGCTGCCTTGTCCAGAGCCAGTTTTGTCCACTGGGCTCAAGACGGCCTACACGGGCCAGCAGCAGGGATTCGGGGTGGGGTGGGGAGCCAAGAGAAAAGGGATCCTACAAGACATGACCGAGAAAGAGGAAGAAGTAGCAGATCCTGCCACCGCCTTGGCGCTCTGCATCTCTGCTCCAAGAAGCAGAAGGGACTTCGAGACGCATCTAGTCCAATTCCCTGTGATGCCTCTATTCAGAAAGGGATGCAGCCACTGCCCACCTGACACCTCTGTTCTGAGATGTTTTGTTTTTTTTTTCAATCTGCTAGAGGTCAAAAAAGAAGAAGCAAGTTTCTTTCTCCACCCTGCTGGTTCCCCTGTGGCATGTGGCAGCCGTTCTGGTTTCCCCTACAAGCACAAACCCTTCTTCTCCTGCAAGTGTCAGCCTCCCTGCTTGCAAACCCAGGACGGTTATTAAGCAAGCCCAAGAGGAAAAACAACAGCCCTGCACTCCTCGCCTTCCCCTTAAACGCAGCAGCGCTGAATCGAGGCAACAGGATCCCTCCCCAAAGCAATTGCACAAAGGGGTTTGGGCGTGGAGGGAACACCTTTGGCGGAGCGAACAGTAATAATGAAGGGAGTTGCAAAAGCATCTTCCCTCAAGGAGCTGCTGGCGAAGGGCTCAGTGAAAATGCCAGGGGGGCTGCAGTGAGGAAAGAGGATTCGGGGCTAGCACATTTGAACCCACCACGACCAGAAGCAGCAAGAACAGAGGGCTTGCAGACTTTGAAGTCAAGGAAGCAGGAATCTGGCGCCAGAGGAGGAAACATCTGCCCAATCTTAGCCACAACCTCATTAAGCCCTGCCCCGGCCTCTAGCGCTTGCCCGCTAAAAATAATTTTAAAAAGAAGGGACGCCTAAAGGCGGCAAACAGCTGATGGGGGTCCCAGCTCTGCTTGGCGTCTGCCGCCCTCTGCATGCCTGGGTCGAGAGCCAGGATGCAACCGCTTCCCGGGACAGGAAGGAAGGTGGTGTCTGGGCAGACATGACCCCCGGGCCGTGCGCGGACGGAGAACCAGAGCCATCATTCCGCACTGTTTTGACCAGGACTCCAGTGATGTCAGCTCCGGAGAGGCGGCGTTCGCCCACCGGACAGCCTATTCCTCGCGAGTCCCGTTGCGGCCGCTTGTGCCCGTGACGGCTTTGGGGTTGTTTCTGCGTGATCCTCCTTCTGAATACAAAAGGTACCTTGGTTTCCACTTGCTGCCAGTCCCAGAGCTTCCTGCAGAATCCTTCACAGCCGTAAGAGGAAGGCGGAGGAGGCCTAAGGGAGGTTTTGTTCCAGGAGGATGGAAGAAAGAGCCTGCTGGGTCCACCCAAAGGGAGCCCATCTCATCCGCACTCCTGCTTTTCTCACTGTGGCCAGGCAGACGCCTCAAAGGGAAACTTGATGGCAGGACCTGAGTTCGAGAGCAGAACCCCTCCCCTCCTGCAGTTTCTGGCAACTCACATTAAGGAGGATACTGAGCAGGGACGCAGCGCACAGCCATCCTGAGCCCTCTCCTCCTCCTAAAATTTGCCCAACCCTCTTTTAAAGCTGTCCAAGTTGGGGGGGGGGGCGTCACTGCCTCCTGCAGCAGGGAGTCCCACAGTTCTGACCATGTGCTGTGTGAAGAAGCCTGTTCTTTTTGTCTTTCCCAAATCTTCCAAAACTCAGCTTTGCTAGATGTCAACAAGAGGGGTGGAGAGGACTTCTTCCTGTTCGCTTTCTCCACATCAGAATCCTAGAATCGTAGGCTTGGAAGGGGACCCCCAGGGTCATCAAGTCCAACCCCCTGCAATGCAGTAATCTCAGCGAAAGCATCCAGGACAGCGGGTCACCCAAGTTCTGCTTCAAAACCTCCAAGGAAGGAGAGTCCCTCCTACTGTCAAACGCAGAACTGGCAGGGAACTTTAGCAGTGGCTCGCCACTAATCCACCTGCTTGCTGAACCAGAACCAACAAAACAAGCTGAATTTGCAAGGGGGAAAGCTTTGGTAGAAAGAGAACAGTAGCCCCGGAAATCCGCGAGGAGGGAGCTTTGGGTAGGCGCCCCCGAAATGCCTCGAGAGCACTCTGCCAGGCTAGCTGACGCTGCCATGTATTCCAAGGTCAAAACTGCAATAAATCAGGTCTGAAAGGCAGAAGGTGTGACCGGAGGGTGGCGATTTGGTGGAAGCCACATGGAACAAGACCGAGTAAAACCCAGACAGGCAACTTCAGCAGGGTTGCAGTTTGGGGGAAGAGTCCATTTTGGGACAGGCGTTGTTTCAAAAAGGAAGGAAGGCACAGGTGAGGGCTAGGCTGACCTCAGCTGCACCTGGGCAGTGACTCCCCAAGGCGTGACTCGGTTTCCAGGGGACCAAGACCTGCTGTAAGTGGCTTGGTTTTGAAATGGTGAAACAGCAAGCGCTGCCCCCAGGACGTTTCCGCAGCCATTCGTTAATTCTCAACAGAAGTATCAGATAAGCTGTTTATTCCACAGCTGCATGTGGAATCTGAAGGCTAACAAAAATCCATATATATTTCTCCAAGTTTCAAAACTTTGAAAGGCTTTATTTCACTTGTGGCTCAAGACCAGGGGCAAAGAGGCCCACGTCAGATCGCACGCTCCCAAGGGCTGCGTCTGCAAAAGGGGTCGGGGGCGAAGAGCCTCAGGGAGCTCCAGATACAACAGGCAACTTGGCGCGTAACATACAAGGGCAGCTCCACATCTGTGGGAAGAGGAAGAGTGCGCCCCGTCTTACGCAAGGCTGTTGCAACACCGCAGCAGCAGCAGCAGCACGTGAAAGACTTTGCAACCGCGGGTAGAGCTCTTGGCATTTCAGCAGTTCATTAATTCGTCCTGTTCTGGCTTCTGAGAAGGGAGATTTTTATCTCCCCACCCCAGCTCCGCAGTTCAAATTTCCGACCAGGGAAAGTTCCCAAATCCCCTTTGCAGAATCTGGAGGGCAAGAGGAGGAAAGGGAATCCCTCCATTTCCTTCCTCTGGTTGGTACTGAAACACGGGCAGCCTCATTCGGCGGAGAGGGGATAGGAATCCGAGGAGCAGGATCTCACCCCTGCGAGGGCCTGCACTTGTTATTCTTTGGATTCTGGGGAACGCCAGAGAGAGGGAATTCCAGGAAAACATCTGGAGCGAGTCGTGCCCGGGCGAGACGCGGGGAACGTTTGCTGGAAGAGCTCCGATTATCTAAAGAACAGCAACGCAAGCAGAAGAGAAAGAGAAGCAGGAGGCCCACAAGGGCCAGGAGCCGAGAGACCCTCAGCGCCGCTGCCACACGGCCAGCCCCGCAGGGCCGTTGTTAACTCAGGGGAGCAAGAGCATGTGGAGCTACCCAGACTCTGAGACCATCTTCTGAGGCCCTTCTTCATGTGCCGCCTCCTCGAGAGGTCGGGAGGGTGGCAACACGAGAGCGGGGCCTTCTCTGCAGCGGCTCCCCATTTGTGGGAAGGCTCTCCCTGCCTTCATTACATACCTTTAGGTGTGAGGCAAAAACGTTCCTTTTTAACCAGGCCTTTGGTTGGTCTGATTGACATCCTATTCCCTTTTAAAATGTGGCTCTCTTTTTTTGGCGTTATTGGGTTGTTGCTTTTATTTTGATTAATATTGTGGTTTTTATGTTGATCTTTTATGTGAACCGCGGTTTATAAATTCAATAAATAAATAAAGAGAGAGACCCGAGGCCAAGCAGCTGGAAAAAAATGCTTTCTTCTTTCGAGAACGGAGGCGTCTGAGAATTGCTCCCTGGTGAGCTTACGGCTTCTGCAGGCAACATCTGTGGAGGAAGCGAGGGTCCTGGAAGCCCCTCTGCCGGCCAAAGGCAGCCCACTCTGCTTTGCAATGGTCCCCCTCAGGCGTGTCTTGTCATCCGGGCAGCCCAGGACCCCCAGACGCACTGCCCAGGCTTGCACCCCGGGGAGGTCACTTCGGTGTGCTGCTAACACAGGGGTTTGGCTCTCCAGACAGATTGCCTCTCCGATGCCCAGCCATAATCCTGAGGACTAGAACCTTCTTGTTCATTTTGAAGGAAAGGACCATCGCTCGGCTGCAGAGCGCCTGCTCAGTGTCCAAAAGGCCCAGTTCCCCAACGGCTGGGAAAGACCCGCTCTGCCGGAAACCCTTGAGAGCCGCTGCCAGTCCGTGGAGACAACGCAGCTCTCAATGGACTTGTGGGAAGGCACCAACCATTCCTGCCTTTTGCTCTGGGCTGCTCGCTCTCAAATTCGTTTGGCAAGCTCCATTCCGCACAGATTTCTTTTTAAAGAAGGAGAGGCCTTCGTTGTCGTCGTCATCCTGCTCTCCTCCGCCCCCCCCCAGCTGACAGTCAGGGAGCCGCCTGGCGGTCCGGGCCCAGCGATTCCAGCGTGGCCACATAGCCAGCATTCCACAGGAATTCCGGAGCGACGGGCCTCCCATGGAAGCTCAGAGGGACAAATGCGTGCGCTCTGCTAAGTGAGAAAGCATGCAGCTGGGAGGCTGCGCGAGGGAGGGCACGGCGCAAGCCGCTCTTGCACCCCTGGCCGTCACCCGGGGGCCTTCCGTCTTCCACCGTCATTTCACGCCTCTGCACCAGGAACTGTGCAGGAAGTCAGGGCCGAAGGCAAGCCAAGCTGCGACTAGAAAAGGTGGCCAGTCCCTGTCCATGCAGCGTCCAGCTATCTCCGGCCTCCCCCGTCGGAGGCAGCCAATGCCTCCCGCCGCCAGTTTCTGGTGTGCGTTTGGGTGCTTCCTTTGCGGGGTCACCTGTGGTTGGCCACCGTGACCGCAGGGTGCCCGGCGGAACCCCTTTGGCCTGACCGAGACTGCTGTGCTTGAAATTAGAAATTTGCATCTGGCGCTGCGCGTCGAAGGAGAACTATATGAAAATGATGTGCCGTTGGTATTTAACACCTACAAAATTATCAAAGATGTATTTGTTGTTGTTGTTTAGTCTTTAGTCGTGTCTGACTCTTTGTGACCCCACAGACCAGAGCATGCCAGGCCCTCCTGTCTTCCACTGCCTCCCCCAGTTTGGTCAAACTCATGCTCGTAGCTTCAAGAACACTGTCCCACCATCTCGTCCTCCGTCGTCCCCTTCTCCTTGTGCCCTCCATCTTTCCCAACATCAGGGTCTTTTCCAGGGAGTCTTCTCTTCTCCTGAGATGGCCAAAGTCTTGGAGCCTCAGCTTCAGGATCTGTCCTCCCAGTGAGCACTCAGGGCTGATTTCCTTCCGAATGGAGAGGTTGGATCTTCTTGCAGTCCATGGGACTCTCCAGAGTCTCCTCCAGCACCAGAATTCAAAAGCATCCATTCTTTGGCCATCAGCCTTCTTGATGGTCCAGCTCTCACTTCCATACATCACTACTGGGAAAACCAGAGCTTGAACTATACGGACCTTTGTCGGCAAGGTGATGTCTCTGCTTTTTAAGATGCTGTCTAGGTTTGTCATTGCAAAGATGTATACATTGCAAAGATGTACTGAACTGCTTCAAATGTATGTTGGAAGTGTAAGGAGAAGGGAGGCACATTTGACCACGTGTGTTGGTTCTGCAAGGTAACAAGAGCATTCTGGGAAATGATATATAATGAGCTGGGGGGGGGGGGGAGTTTTTAAAAAGTCTGTGGGACAAAAAACCAGAGGCTTTTTTTCTACTAGGAATTTTAGGTGCAGAGATACCAAAGGAGCAGAAACTATTCTTTATGTATGCAACAACAGCAGCGCGGATACTACTGGCCCAGAGATGGAAAGAAGATAAAGTCTCGGCCTGCAGGGCTCTCTGCGTGTTCTCAGAAGCCCCACCTTGTGTGTGTTGGTGGTGGAAATATAATCACTTGCTAGGATGGGGAAACACACGTGCCGCAACCGCCAGTTGCCAACTTCCACCAATAATAATAATAATAATAATAATAATAATAATAGATGTGCCAACGTCAGAAATAAATAAAGAAATGGCCTCCTTCCTTCTCTCCCACCAGCAACAGGAAATATATTCCTTTCCTTTGCTTTTCTTGGAACTTTAAAGAAACATCACACCCTTGAGAGAAGGGGGCTGATTTAATCCAGAGCTATCTATAGGCCTAGTTTCCCATGTCAAGAGGGGACGGGGTTATAGGGTGGGAGAAGGAAGCGGATCGCAGTGAAGACCAGCTTACGATTTTACAGGAATTCCCAGGATTTTTATTTTTATTTCTAAGTCGCAGGAAACTGTTGCTAAGGAATGTTCCCACCTAAGCAAACATTACAAGACTGCTGTTTTTCCCACACACACCTCTGAACTTTGCCACCCTCTGAGAAGGCAAAGTCTCGACAGCAAGGAAAGGGGAAAAAAAATTGAGGAAGCGAGGCTGTTCCTGCAGGCAAAGAGCTTTCCTTGGGCTCCCCAAGACATTTCAGGCGTGCTGGGAGACCTTCAGAAATGAGGGACCCAGAACCCTAAGAAATGAATTCTAATTATTACTATTATTAATAATGAGGACAATCAGGACAGTGGAGAGGACGTCAGGGCTCAGGCATCTACGGTTCCCCTGTTTCCTCTCCCCCAAAACAACCCGTAATTCCTCGCTTGCTCCCTACAGCAGTTGCAAATCAGCAGCAGAGGAAAACTCAGAAAGAAATTGGGGGAAACCTGGGCCAAAACCGGGGCTGGAGTGGCCAGTTTTGGGAGCAGTAGTGGAAAGATGGAGGCTGGAGGGAGAGATACAACTGCAGAAATGGAAAATACGGACGTGTTTGAGGGGAAAACCCTCGTCTTGCCAGGATTCACGGTCAAGGCCTCAGCTCCCACCCACCCACTCACGCCTGCCTTGTTTTGTCTGCTGGATCAGAGAGAGGAGGAGAGATTAGCGGGGGGCAGGAGGCAGCAAACTGTTACTTGCAGGGGGGTTGAGGCCCTGGAAGGAGGAGCAGCACCCCTCACTTTGGCACAAACAACCGTCTTGGCCTGCACTGCGAAGCCGCTGGATGCAAGCCAGGGGCCCAAAAGGAACACTCATAAAAAGAGCCTCCTGGATTGAGGCCAGGAGCAGGACCTGGGAGCAACAGCACCTCCCTCCCCTCCTATTTACCCATGAGAGTATTTGTATACTGCGGTGTCAGGGCAGGTTCTCGGCAATAAAGGCATAAAACCCCGCGACGGAAGCCACTAAAAGGGTTAAAGGCAGGCACCAATTCAGTGTTGTGGAAGGATGTCTTCTTGACGGAGATTCCTGCATTGCAGGGGGCGGTTTGGGGTCCCTTCTGACTCTACAATAGGTCTGGCAGAATGGGAAAGTTCTCAGCAGGCACAGAAGACTCCTGCTGAGCCTCTAGTGGCAGGGAGTTCCACAGGGCCAGCGATGCTAAAGGCTTGGTTTCTTGTGATCCGTGGCAACTGCCATTCGGAGACGGCCATCAGGGCCACAGAGATCATTTGCCTAACCCCCCCCCCACTTTAAAGTCATTCATAAGAACATGAGAAGAACTCTGTAGTAGCCACCCTGGTTCAGCCTCCTGTCCTCCCAAGGAACCACAAGATGCCCCCAGGGGAAGCCTTTGCAAGCAGGACTTGCGATGATTCCCAGCAGAACCGGCACCTGCGTTTTCTGCAGAAGGGGGACCTAGCCGTGGGGTCTAACAGCCCCTCAACAGCCTTGTTCCCCTCTGTGAATTGGTCTAATCTGTGCAAGCATACAACAGCCGCTGTCTACGCAGCAAGCTCCTTCGAAATCTGGCAGCCAAAATATACACAAAGGAAGTTCGGCCGTGGCAGCACTTTGTGGCGTTCAGAAAGCTTTCTCCAAACTCTCTCTGTGTGTTTGTGTGTGTGTGTGTGTATATATATATCTCACCGGCTGCAAACGCTACCAGTCCAAATGTTTTGGGCTTGTAAAACAATTAAAGGAAAATAAAAAAGTAAGAACGCAGAACCTACAAGGAAGCTTTGGGCAGGTTAAGTAAACCGGAGAAGGAGCTTAGCCATCACAAAGCCTTTGTTGTCTCTTCTCTCCCAGCAAGCGAGACCCAAACATTGACAGGAGAGATTCCAAATAATGAAGAAAGCAAACTACAAAAAAAAAAAGCCCTTTCCAGGCAGAACGCAGAAATTAAGCAGCTACTGAAGTTAAATCGAACACAAAGCCTCAGGGTTTGCTTCCGAAGCTTGAAGCGGGGAAGGAAACTGGTTTTGGACTTTGGCTAGTCCACCTGCTGCCGTTTGGTACCCACAGATATTTGTGAGCGGGCTTCTCTGCCGCAGCGACCCTCCAAACAGAAACCAAAACCCAGCACAGCCGCACAAGACGAGTTGCGAGTTAACGACTTTCCAACAACGCCTGCCACTGGAAGAGCAAACCTGCCCGGGGGTCTCACTGAAATGGGAGTCTTAAAAATCACCACCACCACCAGCGCTGGTTTTCATTTCGTAGTCATGCGAGGGTGGCATGATGTCTATCGCTCTGTCAACTGCCCTTTTCGGATTCATAACGTGCCTTATTTGCACTGTTAATTCGAAAGCAAATAGGAGAGGGTGGGTCCCGTGGTACAGGCTGGGAGTCCGAAGTGGGGGCTTTGTGTCGGGGCCAGTTAAGGACCGCTGCCCTCGACAAACACCACGGACTCCACCTAGCAGCAGGAAGTAAGAATTTAGGTTCCCAAACTTGGGTCTTCCAAGGAGCCCGAGGCGATTTCCATCTCATCCACACAACAACCCTGTGAGGTAGGATAGGCTAAGCCTGTGGTTCCCAACGTGGGGCGATTTGATTTTTAAGGGGGGCAATTTGAGAATGAGTTACAGCCGTATCTTGGTTCTCAAACAGATTGCGTTTGACTTCCAGAACTGTTCGAAAACCAAGACACGGCTATTGATTGGCTGCAAGAGCGTCCTACAGCCAATCAGAAGCTGCGCCGGACGTTCGGCTCCCAAAAATTGTTTGAAAACCGGAACACTCACTTCCGGTTTTTGATCGTTTGGGGGCCGAAATGCACAAGTTCCAAGGCGTTTGGCAACCAAGGTACGACTGTATCAACAAATGAATGGCCTTTTAGGCTTCCTCCACATGAATAGGAGTTCACTTTTTGAATAATAAAAGTTATATGTCATGGGAGGGGGGTTCCATCAGAATTTTAGAGACGCTTAAGTGGGACATGGCCAAAAAAAGAGGTTGGGAACCACTGGGCTCAATGGTGTTTCTCAAACTAGGGTTCTCAGCAGTTGGGCTACAATACCCATCTTCCCTGACCTGCTAGCTAGGGATGATGGGAGCTGTAGTCTAAAAAGAGCTGGTTTGGGAAACCCCGGATTAGAGCAGAGGCCCACCCAGTCCAGAATCCTCTTCTCCCCAGCGCAAGAGCCCTCTCTCCCCCTCCTGCGGTTTATGGCAACCAGAGGCATCCCTTACCTCTCTGGCAGTGCTCGTGGCTCCAGCAGCGCTCGATGAAGATGCCGTTGATCACCGTCGGGGAGCAGACGCTCTTCCCCTTGGCCTTCCCAGGGCAGATGTCCCCGCACTCCTCGTCCCGCTTGTTGGCGACGATGTAGTTGTCCTCGACGGAGTCCACGATCCGGGACCAGTCGATGGTGGACAGGTAGCACAGCTCGGCGTTCTTCTCGATGCGCACGGCCCCCCGGGTGATGTTCATCAGGCTGGGCAGACCCACCTCCTTCAGGTGGACCATCTCAAAGATGACCAGGGCGTAGTTGAAGAAGAGCCGCGTCCCCCGGATGACCGTCAGGTTGGGGAAGAGCGTCTTGAGGCTCTCCAGGCCGTAGACCCGGAAGAGCAGCAGGTATTCGGTGACCATGGTCAGCTTGGGGAAGCTGAGGCCCCGGAAGTTCTCCGTCTTGGCCCCAAACATCAGCAGGATCTGCAGGTGGCCCTCGATCACAGTGCAGTTCTCCAGCTGGCGGAAGTTGGAAATGTCATTCCGGATGTTCATACTCGGGCAAACTGGAAAGAGAACCGGGGGGCGGGGACAAAAACGGTTAAAATAATCTGCTGGGAGAGCTTCCCAGCTGCCAAACAGGCACCTCTCCTCCCAACAGGCAGCGGCAACAGCTTGTAACTCAGAGTTTGAAATTAGGCAGGCGCCAGGCGCGTTTTGCACCGAGCTATTGGCGCTGTGGGTTAAACCACAGAGCCTAGGACTTGCTGATCAGAAGGTCGGCGGTTCGAATCCCCGCAATGACGGGGTGAGCTCCCGTTGCTCGGTCCCTGCTCCTGCCAACCTAGCAGTTCGAAAGCACGTCAAAGTGCAAGTAGATAAATAGGTACCACTTCAGCGGGAAGGTAAACAGCGTTTCCGTGCACTGCTCTGGTTCGCCAGAAGCAGCTTAGTTCTGCTGGCCACATGACCCGGAAGCTGTACACCGGCTCCCTCGGCCAGTAAAGCAAGATGAGCGTCGCAACCCCAGAGTCAGCCACGACTGGACCTAACGGTCAGGGGTCCCTTTACCTTTATTGGCCACTTTCTGTTCTCAAAGCTCTCAACCTGGCTCAAGGTTGTCCTCTGAACCAGCCAGATGTTCAACTGAGAATCAGCCAGTCAGTCCATCATTTGATAAATAATACTTTAGAGCTGTCTTGCCCCAAAATGGCAACTACACATTCCATTTTGGAGACTGAAACTGTGATTTGAAGTCCGGCTTTTATATCTGAGTTTCTAACGTGGCTGTAACTTCAAGCCCTGCGGGTTTGCAACTGATCTGAGTTCCGCTCCGAGCAGAGCCACTGAAATCAATAGGCCTACGTCAGTCAAGGGAGGAACTTAAGATGGATACAACCCACTGGCTGTGGGTTACATTAAAAGGGCCTTTGGGTTTTCCAGCCACTCGGCCCCAAAGGGCAAACCCACAGCATGTGAAAACCCCAAACCTCTCTTTGCCCACCCTTGCCCTTTTTGGGGAGAGGGTTGCCCACCCCTTGCCTGTCCTCTATTTCACTTGGGGCAACCCAGAGGGCCACCGCTTGGGACAGGAAGGGCCGGTCTTGGGAATCTGAACCCAGGCAGGCCAACTATCTGCCTCTGCCTCCCCCCCCCCCCAGCCCTTGGCCACGAAGACGCTCTGGTGTCATAATCTGATTTAGACATGCTAATCCGCATTGGATAACCAGAGGGCCGGGATTAATATCCCCTCCCAGCTGTGGGATAAGCTGTCGGCGCTTAAAGGTCTTCATCTCCAAAAGCCAATTTGGACGGCTCTGAAAGGGGATTTGAGATAATTCGCTCCGTGGCCAGTGGCCACGACAGCGACAGGCCACCCTACCAGCGTTGGGAGGGAGCGGGGTTATATTGTATCCTGTTTATTACTGGATTTATAGCACGCCTTTCTTCCCAAAGGAGCCCAGGGCGGTATCCTGATAAACTGCATTCAGAGTAAAGTAAAGGGTAAAGGGGACCCCTGACCATTAGGTCCAGTCATGGCCGACTCTGGGGTTGCGACGCTCATCTCGCTTTATTGGCCAAGGGAGCTGGCGTACAGCTTCCGGGTCATGTGGCCAGCAGGACTAAGCCGCTTCTGGCAAACCAGAGCAGCGCACGGAAACGGCGTTTACCTTCCCACCGGAGCAGTACCTATTTATCTACTTGCACCTTGATGTGCTTTCGAACTGCTAGGTGGGCAGGAGCAGGGACTGAGCAACGGGAGCTCACCCCATCATTGCGGGGATTCGAACCGCTGACCTTCTGATTGGCAAGTCCTAGGCTCTGTGGTTTAACCCACAGTGCCACCCGCGTCCCTATGCACTCAGAGTAGACCCACTGAAATTAATGGGTCTGATTAGTTAGCCCATGTCCTTCAATTTCAACAGGTTGGCATTACTCGTACTCAAAGCAGATCCACTGAAACCAGCATATAGGATGAATAGGACTAGGTGATATATCAATATTGTGATACCGGTTTCATGATTCTATAATGTCAAGGATCATTATACTTGTGCGCTGCGCAGAAATCACAATGCGGAGAATTGTGGAGCCAGCCAGCACCTCTGCATAACTCCATCCTTATTTCGGACATCATGATATAATATCAGTACAGTGGTACCTTGGTTCTCAAACTGAATCCGTTCCGGAAATTCTGTTCCAAAACCAAAGCATTCCAAAACCAAGGCGCGCTTTCCCATACAAAGTAAGGTAAAATGGATTAATCCGTTCCAGACTTTTAAAAACAACCCCTAAAACAGCAACTTAACATGAATTTTACTATCTAACGAGACCATTGATCCATAAAATGAAAGCGATAAACAATGTGCTGCAGTTACACAATCAGTTCATCATTAGCTGAACTGGGTTCCACACAGTCACAAAAACAAAAAAAGAACCGCAAATACAAAAACGCAAAATAAACAGCAAAAACAGACAGACCTCGGCGTAAAACTCAAATCGGAAGCGTAACACTCAAAACGGAGCACTTCCGAAATAAGTTTGCAAACCGGAACACTTAATTTCAGGTTTGCAATGTTTGGGTTCCAAGTTGTTTGAGTCCCAAGGCATTTGAGAACCAAGGTACCACTGTATATCACAACTGGTGGCATGTCACGACACTGAAAACCAGATATCGCCCTGCCCTTTCGATTTAACCTTTTGGGTTACATGTGCTTTAGGTTACATACGCTTCAGGTTACAGACTCCACTAACCCAGAAATAGCTTCAGGTTAAGAACTTTGCTTCAGGATGAGAACAGAAATTGTGCTTCGGTGGCGCGGCGGCAGCAGCAGGAGGCCCCATTAGCTAAAGTGGTCTTCAGGTTAAGAACAGTTTCAGGTTAAGAACGGACCTCCGGAACGAATTAAGTACTTAACCCGAGGTACCACTGTATCGCCCTGCCCTATCGATAAACGCCAAGTCCGTCGATTCCAAGGGGGTCTTTCTTATCCGAATATTCCTATTCTTTGCTGCGTTCCTATCCTGCCCTTTTCTCCAAACGGCCGCACGTGTCCCAGAGAGAAGGAGAGCTGGGCCAGAGGTGGGGCCAGAGGCGGCCGAGGCCAGGCAACCCAATATCTGCAAAGGTCGCCCATGCTTAACCCCGAGAAATGTCACCGCAAGGCATCCAGCTAGGCCACTTCCCTGCGTGTCCTTTTGTAGGCGAGCGGCAGCGGCCTAAGGCCAGGTATTTGGAAACGCCTCACCAGAGCCCGCCTGCAGGTTTTAGGGGCAAAAACCCAGGACTCTGAATGTTGCTGCGAACTGAGCCGGTACTCATTCAGGATCTGCTCAGGGACCCAGAGAGGACGAGTCGGACTGCAAGGCCGGCTCCAGAGTTGCCCTCTCCCCGTGTAATTAAAACTCGAAAGCTCCTTTTACGAGTAATTGTTTAAAGCCCATTAATCGCAAATAAAAAAAATGTTTTCAGCTGGCAGGGCTGCTGCGGAATCTGGAACAATATGGCTGCTCGGCGGCATTCTTCTGGCAAGAGGTCCAGGCCGCCTTGTAAATCGTCAGTGGAATTTTTCACCTTCCCCTCTTTTTAAAGATGCAGAAAGAAATGCGGCGTCGATCTCGCGTCTTTATAAAGGCAAGGCTGGAAAAGGGGCCCCTGGACAACGGTTTCCTCTTAAAAAAGCAAAAAAATCAGCAGAGAGACAAAGGAAGTAAAGCGTTTTGCCCCAATTTATCATTTTAAGGATTCCTTGTGGGGCAAGTTGAACGTATTGATTTAAACAGGTGGTTTCTATTCGGCGCAGAATCTGACTGGAAGCTTTCGGGAAGCCTGCAAACAGCTTTGCCTCGTTTGTGCCGCGGGGACTAACGTTCACAAGTAGACTGCCTCTGAGTCTGGAGGTTCGACTTAACTATAGCAACTAAGAGCCACTGACAGACCCACCCTGCAGCGGATTGGACTACCTCCCCTTCCACAAGGTAGCTGGAGTTTTCTACACCTTCTCTGACAGCAGAGCCGTTGTGGCAAGCAGCCATCACCTGCCACAAATCTCTTGTTATTAAGATATCTGAGTTGGCGGCCCTCACGGCTCCCAGGCCCATCTAGCTCCTTGCCGTCTGCACTGACTGGCAGCACCAGATTTTCGGGCGTTACCTGGAGCCACTGTCACCTGGGAGTGAGCTTGCGGCGTTCTGAACGCGAAGCTGAGCTGATTTAAAGAGGAACCGAGGGAGCTGCCTTGTGCTGGTTTTGGTCCATCTTACACTTCGCCCCCCCCCCCCTTCATGGATCACTGCCTTGCCGTGGCGAAGGGGCTTGAATAACTCAGAGAAGCTATGAACTATGCCGAGCAGAGAACCCAAGATGAACCCCCACCTCATGAGAAGAGAAGACTCCCTGGAAAAGACCCTGATGCTGGGAAAGATGGAGGGCATAAGGAGAAGGGGACGACGGAGGACAAGATGGTGGGACAGTGTTCTCGAAGCTACCAGCATGAGTTTGACCAAACTGCGGGAGGCAGTGGAAGACAGGAGTGCCTGGTGTGCTCTAGTCCAGGGGGGGCACAAAGAGGCGGACACGACGAAACGACTCAACAACAACACACTTCACCCCCCTCCCAAGCTGCTGAAACCTCATCTTTGCCCGGCTGCAAAAAGGGGGAACTGACCCTCAGGTGAGAACAGCCTTGCTGGGGACAGGCCAAGGTGGCTCCACCTGGCCATGGATATGTTCTGACCCACCAGCTGAAGACCCAGACTGGCCTTTTCCCCTTAAAGATGGCTCAGGTGCCAGAGCCTGAAGCTCTTGATCTCAGGGTTGTGGATTCGAGTCCCAAACTCTCCTTGCTTGTACAACACCTAATTCCTCCGATTCTGGCCTTCCCCTCCATGAATTTGAGGCTCCAAAGGGCCTGAGTGCAAGCGAGGACACCCTCCCCGTGTGTGGCTCCCAGCGACTGGGAGCCGGGGCCAGAACACGAGCCATCGCGGCCAGTAGGCACTTTTCGGGCGACCTCTCGCTTGCAAATCCTCCTGGCCTTTCTTGCAACGCTCCTTAGTCCAAACAACTCAAAACTTGTTTGTCTTTCCTTTAAAGTGGAGTGGGGGCAGAAAACCAAAGTACTGGGGCTTTTTTCCTCCCTGCTGTTCCTGCGCAGAAGGTTAGACTTATTTGTTAACCTTGAAAGCTCCAAGTGCAAACCGTCTTGACAAACAAATCCTTGAGGGAAAATGTGCTTGTTCAAGATATTGCGCCGTTATCTTGGGCCGGGCAGTCGTTCGGCCAGAGGCACACACAGGTGCCACTCAAGGTCCCTCTCGCCTGGGCCGGCCAGCTGGCCGCTCCAGCCTCTGGAAGAACCGGCCGGCCTTGAGTTCCGGTCTTCCATCTCCCCATTCCCAGAGGAAAATGTTCAGGGAGATTGCGGGGCAGCAGGGAGGTCAAGTCTGCTGGACGGACGCACCTTGGTTGAGCCACACAACCCTGTTCATTTGCTGAACTGCAGAGTTGGAAGGGAGTCCTAGTCCAACCCCCCCAAGAAGCAGGAATCACGAGTTTCACTGCACATACTGGGTAAGGCAGGTGTGTGCTA
This sequence comes from Podarcis gaigeae, assembly GCF_964106915.1. Lineage (NCBI taxonomy): Eukaryota > Metazoa > Chordata > Lepidosauria > Squamata > Lacertidae > Podarcis > Podarcis gaigeae. The sequence continues at coordinate 507,307 of NC_139696.1, read as the reverse complement.
GGGAGCCATTTATATCCTGGAATGGGTGGCATAGCTTGGTGCTACCTTTGCATGGAAGAACAGATCGTGAAGCTGAGGCTCCAAGACTTTGGCCCCCTCATGAGAAGAGAAGACTCCCTGGAAAAGACCCTGATGCTGGGAAAGATGGAGGGCGCAAGGAGAAGGGGACTACGGAGGACAAGATGGTGGGACAGTGTTCTCGAAGCGACCAGCATGAGTTTGACCAAACTGCTGGAGGCAGTGGGAGACAGGAGGGCCTGGCCTGCTCTGGTCCAGGGAGTCACGAAGAGGCGGACACCACTAAACGACTCAACAACAACAACACCTTTCCATGCGCAACACCTTCCAGCGCGGCTGGGAAACAAACCCTAAGGAGCCGCTTCCAGCGCTGAGTGAGGTGGACAGGCTCCCTCACCCCCAGCCTGAGCAGAATCGGAACCTTCTCGGCACACACACCCCAAACCTAAATTCTAAAGCAAAGCACAAGTCCCAGAAGCACACAATGCAAAAACAAAAAAGATGTTGGTTGCCAGCAAGCCGTTTGGGGTGGGGGGGCGAGAGAGCATCTTACATAAGCTCCGAAGGTAGCGCACCCTTGAGGCCCCGAAAGAGCGAGGGCAGTTCTGGAAGGCAGCAAGAGCGTGTTTGTAGTAAACAATCTGGATAACAAACCTTGAATGACTCACAAGGGGCGGCCTCTGCACTTCGCATCTGAAGCAGCACCGTGCCATTTTGATTCGTCACGGCTTCCCCCCCCCCCACCCACCGCCAGCGCCAAAAAACCCTGTAGCCTGTGCCATGTGAGTTGTCAAGAGACCCTCTCACAATTCTCAGCCGTTCAACTCTGGAACTCGCCGCCGCAGGAGGAATGTGACGGTCGGCAAGCTCTTTGAAAGAGGGTTGGGCAAATTCAGAGAGCGGTAGCAGGAAATAATAATAATAATAATAATAATAATAATAATAATAATAATAATAATAAATTTTTATTTATACCCTGCCCTCCCCAGCCAAGACCGGGCTCAGGGGGGCTAACAACCAATAATAAAAACAAGTTGATTAAAATACAATTTAAAAGATTAAGATACAACATTAAAACTATTAGGGAGCAATCTCTTCATAGGAGGAGAAAGGAAAAAGAAAGAGGGGGAGGGAATCAAACTGATTCTGAGCCAAAGGCCAGGCGGAACAACTCTGTCTTACAGGCCCTGCGGAAAGATTTCAGATCCTGCAGGGCCCTGGTCTCATGAGGCAGAGCGTTCCACCAGGCCGGAGCCAGTGTTGAGAAGGCCCTGGCTCTGGTTGAGGCTAATCTGACTTCCTTAGGGCCCGGGACCTCTAGGGTGTTGCTATTTATGGACCTTGAGACCCTCCGTGGGGCAGGCCGGGAGAGGCAGTCCCGCAGGTATGAGGGTCCTAGGCCGTGAAGGGCTTGAAAGGTCAAAACCAGGACCTTAAACCTGACCCTGGACTCCACCGGGAGCCAAATGCTTCCAAACAGGACTTGCTGGAAAGGGCAGGAAGGGAGAGAGGGCGCTGGTGCTCAACCTGCAGGTTTCGCACACGCATCTCTGTGAGAACGGGATGATGGGCCGGCCAGAAGAGCGTCAGCCTGACCCAGAAAGATCTTCTTATGTTCTTTCGTGTGCCTTTAAAGAGCCAGCCCCTCTTCCCCACACAGGGAACTTTAACTCTGGGACAACGGGAACACGGGCCTTCTAAGAACTACCGGCGCCCGCAACAAACTACAGTTCCCTGCATTCTCCCAGGGAAGCCGCAGCTGCCTTAAAGTGGCATGAAACAGCCACAGCAGGCGCTGCGACTCTCCAGTGGTCTGACTTCACCCCTCTTGCCTTGCCTCCCGACGCGGGCGGATGCCAAGCGACTAAGGATGGGGCTGGCAATAACGGAAGAGGAGACTGAGGAGACTCGATACTGCGAACGCCAAGAGGTTCAGCAGCATCAGGGGCTGGCTAGCCCTCTAAATGAAAGAAACCGACGCAATCTCTTTGGCAGAAAGACTCTCCTCTGCTTGCCTAGTTACAGTTCGCCAGGAATGATGCTGGGGGGTAGGATGGGGAGGAGAGGGGGGCACCCACACCCTTTGGTTCCTTCCCCCTGTTAAATCAGCTTTTCTCAACCTGGTTACCCAACAGGGGTTGATGGTCGTAGTAGTAGTAGTCCAAAGCAGGTTGGTGAAAGCTGCATTAAACATTTGGGGGAAGAAGGCTGTCTCAAATATAAAAGAAAATATTTCTTAACAGTTGAGAAATGCAACGCTGCTGCGATTTCTCCAAGTATGCTGCAGACAGGACAGATCCGACTAATGCTTTTCTTTCTTTCTTTCTTTCTTTCTCTCTCTCTCTCTCTCTCTCTCTCTCCACAAGAGTTCTCTGAAGGGCCTTAAAAAACAGAAACCAAACAAACCAAACTCAGTGGGAAAGTTTTATTGAATTGTACCCAGGTCTCCGTTTAAAGCCTCCACGTTTATAGTATTGTTAATGAGGCAGCGAAGGGCGTGTGGCTCTTTACACCCTGGGTTGGTTTGAACTGGGAGTCCCGAAAGGGGAGTCGGCGCCTCTTGCACAGCAGTCGTGTTGGGGGGCTTTGGGTGGCCATTGCCAGCTTGGTGCCCTCTCCTCCAGAGGTTTTGGACTAAAAAACCCAAGAGTCGGGGGGGGGCTGCACTCCAGAGCGCCTGGAGGGCACCAGGTTGCCGAAGCCTGCCTTGCAGGGCAAGCACACGGCTTTGGCAAGGACCTAAGGTTGCGTAACAAGTCTTTCTTTGCATCGCTGCCATTTCAGGAGCCCAGGAAAGGGGCCTTGGGCAGCCAGACTACCGAGGTCCACTGAAGCCAGTGTTGGCAGCACTGACTGGCAGCAAGGGTTCCCTGCGGGTTCAGGCAGGGGGGAATCCCGGCAGAGGGAATGAACCCGGGACCTGCTAGGCATACAAAGCCCTGCTCCTTCCCTTAAATGCAAAGCAAGATGCCAGTCCTCATCGTCTGATTGAAATAAGGACGGAAGAAGCTACCAATATTCTAACAAGCTCCATATTGCCCACACTGACGCGGCAGCAGCGACGCCACCGAGAACAGAACCTGCAAGAGGGCCAGCCTACCCCTGTTCATGGTCGCTTTCTATTATTTCCAATTTGGCTCAATGTTTCAGGGCAGCCCTTTCAAAACAAGGACACACACCCTGCCATTCTGCACGGGCTGGCAGCCTGCTGCGCACTTCTACAGGAGGGAAGTCTGGCAGAAGAGCAGCCTCAAAAAAGGTCTATTGGCGCACCCCCAAGCCCCAGAACGCCGCTCCGTGTTTTGCATGGAATAACGCTTGCACAAATGTGGCCGCTTCGACGCCCGCTTTTATATATAGCCAAAGGACGGATATATAGACAGGAGGGTCACAATTATACCCCTCTGTGTTCCAAATGCCACAGTCCAGAGAAGCCGTTTGGGGGACTGGTACAGCGGGCGGTTTTTGAGGGGAGGGACAGCAGCGGTTCGGGACCCGTTTGAGAAACACTTGTGGGGAGGCCTGGAAGGTGGCGCGACCCACACCGCCTCTGCTTAAGCGTGGAGAAAACAGCCGTGTTCCTAGTTATCCCCCGGTTAAGCATTGCAACGCGCGATGTCAAACTTTAACTCGGATGCACGTAAACACGGCCGGCAGCTGGGTCAGAAGTCACTTGCTCGCGAGTAACCTCACTGCGTGCGCACTCGCAACGAACGGGGGAAACTCAAGGAACCGTCTCCCCTCGTCTCTCATGTTCAAAACCTGTTGTGGTGTTGCTCAGCGCCGGGCGGGGGAATGTTCCCCACTGAAAAGCAGCTGCTGCCAGTCAGTGTAGCCTATATCAAGCTGGATGGATGAACGTTACACAAGGCAGCTTTCACAAGTCTGAGCTCCTTGCATTCTGGCTATGTAGTAAAAGCCAGGGAAAACCCAAACTTCTTTTTCCTCTCTCTGCAAAGCCTCCCACTTGCACTTAAGAAACCAACTTTTGGGATCTCAAAAGCATGCAGCTTCCCTACACATAAAAACAACAACCCGTATCCGGGGTAAGGAAAAAACCCAACAACTAAAACAACTAAAATAATCCTTAGTCCCGTCCAGAAGAATAAGAGTTTTGTTTTCCAACGCTTTCAAGGAACGCATTTCAGAAAATGGCTTAGGTCACGTCCGAGGTTGCCAAATGCATTTCTCAGATCGACCGCCTCGTTTTTTTCTAACACGGGGGGAAAAACCAAAGAATGTACAACTGGGGAAAAGAGAGAGAAAGGGAAGAACAAAAACTGTGCAGAGTATAACGGCCACCTCCAGTTATTATGGGGTGCTTGTTTGGCACTGCAATGCCTAACTGCTTCCAAACTGTGTTTATTTACTTACAAAATTATTATTTTTTTATCCCATCTGTCGCCATGAGGTTCCAGGGAGGGGTTACTACAAAACTATGAAACCAGACCAAAATAAGGTTCCAATGGTCTTTCTTTCTTTCACCCATTCCAAATGGTAGAGGGCTGTATTAAATTCGCATCTCCCCCTCCCCAAAAATAATAATTCCGCCCTCCCAGGAGATGCAAGGCAAGCCACGTCTTTTCCTGAAAATGATGCCCATCTCTGGATTTTGCATGGGCAGAACCAGTCCGGTCTGAGAAGTCGAATGTGCAAAATTGGAAACGCCAGTCCCGGGGAATTGGGGGAGGGAAGGGGGCAGAGAGGGCACATGCCCCAGAGTTTTACGGGCTGAACAAACAGGCCGTTTCAGCTGGGAGCCTGACACATGCACAATACTAGATTAAGAGAGATTTTCGGACTTGGTCACCTCCGGAGAACCCCTTTCTTCCTCCTCCTGCTTCTCTGGAAACGAGATGCAGAGAGAGATTGCCTGGCGGGGAGGAAGGCCGACGAGGAACGGAATATAAAAGAGCGTGTTTCGCGGAAGCGGCCCCGATGGCGGAGAGCAAACACAACGGCTGCTTCGTGTTTTGATTGGGGATAATGGCAGCTGCTTGCATCAAGCGCAGAGAGAGAGAGACGGCAAATCAGCAGCCCCCGCCAAACAGAACGATCCCTGCTAATACGCGAGAGACCGTCCCTACGCAAAGCAAGGAACTTTGGCCTGGAAATGGGAGAGTTCTGATAAGCCAGCTTCCAGGTGATTCATCTCGTCAACAGGTGTCTTTCTTCCTGTTGTTATTAAGCCACTGCTCCAAATAAAAGCCCCACACTGCCGGCAACGCTCTTTCAGGCCTGGTTCTAGGAACCCGACATCGCGACCAAAATACATCCCCAAACACATCGCAAGAAGTGATGCAACTGCCCAGGAGCCACGAGGCACAGAGGGAGAACAGACTGGCCCCACACAGCTCAAACACAGCCCCAAATAACAGCCTGCCCAACCTGCAGGTCAGCACAGACCGACACCAGCGCTGCTCCCCACAGACTGTTTCATATATATTTTCTCTCCTAGACAATGAAACCCTCGCTGACGCGTGTATCTTCCGGCTTAACAGGGAGCGCCTTCCCCCAAAATCTGGGAGCTACAGAGGAAACTGCCTTGCGCAGAGCCAGGGCCACTGACTCCATCTAGCTCAATACTGCCCGCACTGGCTGGCAGCAGCTCTCTCCAGGATTTCTGCCAGTTATTTTTTCCTGAAATTATAATAATCGTTGCCAGGTGCTGAACCAATGTAAGAGCAATTAGCTCCGACATGGGGCCTCGGCGTGGCAGAAGGGGGATGCGCCCTGCAGGACCCCCCCAAACTCTTATGCCAACTCTTAGCGAAGCAAGGAGCACTGGGCCAGCCCCTCTCCTCCATTTCCTTCTCCCAGCTGCTCTGCCCCGAGAGACGGTCCCTTCCTTACAAACAAGCCAAGGTTCAAGTCCCCATGGGTCCGAACGAAGCGCCAGTTTCAGCAGGAAGCTGCCTTGGGAGCAGAATCGCCTCCCTCCTGCCAACCAGGCCAAGGGGGTCCATCTATCTCAGCAATGTCTCCTGCGCTGATGGACAGGAGCTGCCCAGGGGTTGGGGGGGGGAGCTTTTTCAGCCCTGCCCGGAGATGCCATCTGGAACACGGTCCTGGCATGCCAACCAGGCCACGGAATCCAGTGTGGTACTTAATTACTGTTATCGATGGTCAGGATGCATGGAGAAGGAGGCCTCCGGGAAGATAAGCGCGATCTGTTTATTATCTCATGGCTGCTTTCGTGCTTGCCGCCTCTTCCGTCTTGTTACGGTTTTAGCGTAATACAGCTTTTCCTTGTGATGTTTTCGCGTTTATGCATTTGTCTCCGCGTCCCGCGTGACGTCTTAAAGAGCGACACGCGCAGGAACGATCTTCCCTCTGACGTTCAGGGGCATCAGGCAACGATCTTACACTTTCAGAGCGTGTCAACGACTTTTCAAGCTCCCCTCGCCTCCATCCTTATTCCAGACATCGTGATCTATCGGTCTGCTGAGATGTTTAGCTGCTGACATATCACAGATATCGCCCTGCCCTACTAGCAGCTTATGAAGCCTAAACTATGTTTTATGTTATTTTATTTCGGCTGAATGCCTTCCCATCGTCTCGTACAACTCCTTCAATCCTTTTGGATGCTAAGTGGCGTACAGATGCTTTTGATAACTAACTAAAGGAAACTTGCTTTGTGAAGCATATAAAAATCTCTAGGCACATAACGAGTCTCGTGTCCAAATTCAGGAGAGAATAATTCTAGAGATGTGCTCTCCATTCTTCTATTATTATTTCTACTCTTATCAGTTTCGTTAAAGCTTATTACTCAACGCCCTCCAGGCAAGTACAAAAGTCATAACTACCACCAGAAGAGAGGGCATAATCCCAGACGGCTCCTTTCCAATCACCTGGAACTGTTATGATTAATTCTAATTCTACCAGTTACTAGCTAGTTACGGGTGATGCAAGCCCACACACACTGACCCAGAAGCAAACCCCACTGAACCAGTGGATTCTGAGTAGACCACACTTCGAGGCTGCTACTACCAATTCTAATTCTGCAGATACTAGAATAACGCCCACCACTGTTACTGCTAGCATGTCACCGTAATACTGTTTATATCAATAAAACAAACTCTCGACAAGTCAAAAACACGAATCATGGCCACTCCTGTTATGGGGGAAGAGAAAAGCATCAGCCCAGAGGTCTCTCCTCTTCACGTGCCTTCTACTATTATAATTGAGGCTACTCCCGGTAATAATACCAGTAGTAAATGGAGCAACCACCCCAGCGGTCTCTTCTCTAGACACACCCTGTCATTAGGATTTAAATCTTCTGCTACTACTATTTGCGATACCGAAAAATCACCCCAGAGGACTTTCCCGCCTTGGGTTGCGATTTCAATCTACTACTCTTATTTGTTAGTTAATTGATTTCTGCACCACAAGGTCTCAGAGGAGCAGCGGCCACAGCAGCGCAGAACTTAAACAGAGCATTGCAAGGACACATAGTTGCGTATAAAAACATTGCATTAGTACAAAGTTACAACAGAATAAATAAAAAGAGGAGTTTCTGGAAAAGCTCAGCCTAGTGCCCTTCTCTATCCTCTCCTTCTCCTCCTGTTCCACACCAGAAGCCTTCTTCCCCGAATGTCACGATGAATGCAATTTCCACAACCGCTCCCCAGTTGCAGACCCCCAAGATCTTGGTTGGCGGCCCACCAAGGCGACCCCCGTCTTCTAAACTGGCCGCGCTTCCATTAATAAATGCATTGCCATCGAGTCTCCTCTGGCCATTCCAATTTACGTTGGCTACAACCGTATTGCTGGCACTGCCCCAAATATTGCAACTGCCCTCCCCTATGTAAACCTGGCACCCTAAACCTGGCACCTGAGGCCTCCCTCAAAAGCACCCCTTTCCATTGCAACTCTTGACTGTCTTAAGTCTTCCACTACCGCCAAGCGCATCGCAGCCACATAGATGGGCACCACCGACAACAACACGCCAGTCTTGAACAGTTACCCCCTTTCAAGGGCAATTTTAAGTCTAGTTGAGCTGGTAGGGCTGTGGGTCCGAGCCCCACGTTGGGCAAAAGCTTGCAGGGGGTCGGGCCAAGGGACATTTGGCCTCCGTTAAAACTCTGCAAATTCCAGGATTCTACTAAGCGGGAGCCCTTGGATTATTCTCTCCCTCCTGTCTGTCCACCCCCTATTCCCTCCCCATATCCCCCCTCTCTCCCCTTCTGCACCCCCCACCTCAGGAGCCCCTCGGCTTTCTCCCTCCCATCCGTTGCCCCTTCCTGTCCACCCCCTATTCCCCCCATATCCCCCTACCTGAGGAGTCCTACGATCAGTGGCGTAGCGTGGGTTGTCAGCACCCGGGGCAAGGCATGTAATTTGTGCCCCCTAACCCGTGGATTTGCGCCTCCTAACCTGTGGATTTGCACCCCCTAACCCTAACCCCCAGATGTTGCACCCGGTGCGGCCGGCCCCCCCTACACCCCCACGCTACGCCACTGCCTACGATTACAGTTACCCCCCACCCTATATCCCCCCTCCCTCGCCTTTCTGCACCCTCCTGTCCTACTCCCCAAACCCCTTCGCCCCCCATATTCCCCCGTCCGTCACCCCCTCCTGTCCACCCCCTATTCCCCCCATCTCCCCCACCTGAGTCCTTTGATTATTGTTACACCCCCACCCCATATCCCTCCCTCGCCTTTCTGCACCCACCGCCTCCGTTCACCCCCCACCCCATGCCCCCCTCTAGCTTTCTGCACCCCCCACCTCAGGGGCCCCTCGATTTTCTCCCTCCCGTCTGTCACCCCTCCTGTCCACCCCCCATCTCCCCCCCCCTCAGGAGTCCTACGATTACCGTTCCCCCCACCCCATATCCCCCCACTCGCCTTTCTGCACCCCCCTGTCCTGCTCCCTCCGCCCCTCTTCTCCCCCCCCCCCCACTCACTCTGGGCTTGGGCCCCCCCGGCCAGGAGGGCGAGGGCCAGGAGGGCGAGCAGCCCCGGAGCCCCCCGCCCCATGATGGCGGGGGACCCGGCACCCAGCAGGACGGCGAAGACGGCGACGAGGAGGAGGAGGAGGAGGAGGAGGAGGCCTCCCCTCTTTCTTTCTTTCTTTCTTTCTCTCTCTCCCTCCCTCCCGGGCGGCGGCGGCGGCGGAGGCCAGGCTGCTCCTCCCGAGGGGGAAAAGAGGCCGCGGCGTCGCAGGCCCGCCTCCCGCCTCCGCCTCCGCCTCCTGGGCCAGGCCCACCACCAGACCCCGAGCTCGACGCCCAGGCCCAGGCCGCCGCCGGTAAACAAGCCTCCGCCTCCGCCCCGGAGCAGGAGCAGGAGGAGGAGAGGGAGGCCGGGCAGGGAGAGGGAAAAGGGACGCCCCGCAGCCCCACCATCAAGAGCATGATTCTTACTATTACTATTATTACTATTATTATTATTAAGTCAGCTCATAGGCCGGCCTCCCCCCCCCCCCCCCACACACATAAAAAGGTCTTTCGGTATTAGTGTTATTGCGGTTGTTGTTATCACTGACGTCCTCCTGGGGGGGGGGCTAGTATTATTATTGCTCTTATTATTATTACTACTACTACTATTATTATTATTGTTATTATTTAGTCAGCTCATAGGCCGACCATCCCCCCCCCAAGCTGGCTATTATTATTATTATTATTATTATTATTATTATTATTATTATTATTATTACTAACAGCCCAGGTGGCCATTATTATTATTATTACTGCTGTTACTATTACTAACAGCCCAGGTGGCTATTATTACTGCTATTATTATTACTAACAGCCCAGGTGGCTATTAATATTATTACTGTTGCTGTTATTATTACTAACAGCCCAGGTGACCATTATTATTATTATTATTATTACTAACACCCCAGCTGGCTATTATTATTATTATTACTGCTATTATTATTACTAACAGCCCAGCTGGCTATTATTATTATTACTGCTGCTATTATTATTACTAACAGCCCAGCTGGCTATTATGATTAACATCGCAGGTGGCAATAATAATAATAAGAAGAAGAAGAATTACCACGACTACTATTACCATTGTTGGAAGGAGAAGAACAGCTACAGAACCGGAACCACCTGGGGGGTGGGGGTGGCAGCTATTTTCTCCAAAGGTTTTCAGTGGCTTTCATTATTATTACTGCTATTATCATTACTAACATCCCGGATGGTTATTACTCCTCCTCCTCCAAAGGTTTTTGGTACCTTTCATCATCATCATCATCATCATTATTATTAAAACAAAACAAAAAAAATCCCTTCCAGTAGCACCTTAAAGACCAACTAAGTCAGTTCTTGGTAGGAGCTTTCGTGTGCATGCACACTTCTTCACTATTACCCACTATTACCCACTATCTGAAGAAGTGCGCATGCACACGAAAGCTCCTACCAAGAACTGACTTAGTTGGTCTTTAAGGTGCTACTGGAAGGGATTTTTTTTGTTTTGACTATGGCAGACCAACACGGCTACCTATCTGTAACTGGAACTATGGAAGGCACCACATTGAGCCGCATGAAATGGAAGTCCATCAACCTCACCAAGAAACTTGCACAGGTACAGACTGATATCTTCTTTCTTACTAAATGCAAGAACCTGGACATTATACCCAAGGGTCTTAGAATTAAGAACCCTCTACAATCCACGTATCCCACTGAATATGCAAGACTGAGTAATACCCCTCCCCACCTTCTCACTATATAGAAGGGTCTGGTGACTTCTGTTTCAGTGTATCTGAAGAAGTGTGCATGCACACGAAAGCTCATACCAAGAACTGACTTAGTTGGTCCTTAAGGTGCTACTGGAAGGAATTTTTTTTTTGTTTTGACTATGGCAGACCAACACGGCTACCTATCTGTAACTGTCATTATTATTATTATTATTATTATTATTGCTGTTGTTGTTATCACCACCTTCCTTGGTGGCTTCTACCATTATTGAAATCATTCCCATTATTCTTATTTGTTCAGCTCATAGTTCGCCCTTTCCCCCCCAAAAAGTCTCTGGTGCTTTTCTTCGTTATTAGGGCTGCCTCCTGGGTGGCTTCCCTTCTTATGGGAATTAGGGTTATCATCATCTTTGTGCTGGGCGGCTATTACTATTACTATTATTACTATTGTTGAAAGGAGAAGAACTACAGGAGCACAACCTGGGGCTGGGTGTTATTTTTCCCAAAGGTCTTGGGTGGCTTTCATTATTATTGCTTTTATTCTTATCGCCAACGTCCTGGGAGGCTTCTATTATTATTCACATTCTTACCGTTAATGTTGTTATAGAAAACGATGTGCTTTGGGGACCCAGGCCGCCTGGGGAGTCAGGCAGCAACACCCCACCCCATTATTTATCTATAACAGGATGATGATGATGATGATTGTTGTTAGTTCTGCGCTTATCAGGATATTACCCACTATTGATTAATTTCATTGAGCCAAGATTCCTGCATTGCAGGGGGTTGGACTGGATGACCCTCAGGGGTCCCAGCTCTGCGGTTCTTTGATTTCCAGGGCAACAGCAAAGGCATTTCATGCTCAGAGCAGGCTCCCTGCAAATCAATGGGTTTACACTGAGTAGGGCTGCTTTCACAAGGGCTTAATACTTCAGACAGGGTTTTCGCCAGAAGGTTTAATATATTGGCTTTTCCACGGAAAAGGTAAATCTGGATTAAATGTTGGGTGGAGGAATTCTGGCTGGCATTTCGATGCGAAATTTCAGGCGTGAAGAGCACTCATCCCATAATAAGCACCGACCCGACTTAGCTGAATATCACCCGTCCTAATTGGTTTCCTCTTGCTAGGAATCGTGGATTTCCTTAAATTACGATTGGTTCCCTTAGAAGCTAGCTGGTTTTCCTTATTTTATTGATTATTATTATTGGCTCCCTTAATGACCATTACTATAGTTTCCCTTAATAATAATTAATGGCTGGCAGTAGTGGTCGTATTAACGAACATGCGCTCGCCACCTCCGGTCCTGTGACAGGCTTAATAAATATTAAGAAAATGTAACCATGTAAGAAATTGAAACAGATGGGCTAATTAATCGGGGGCCAAAGGGGCACTGCTTGAGTCATTAGGAACTGATCGCTAATGAGCGAGTGGGGGAAAGTATATTTATTTATGTGTCAAGGCTGCAATCCTAGCCCTGCTTACTTCTGAGTAGACATAGGATTAACTATTCCAGCTGGGGGAAAGGGGGAGCCCAATCATTTATTAATTGATTTATTAATTAAGCACCCTGTTGATCGGCCACCTTCCTATAAGCGGATTCTCTTATTGTTGACCAGAGAAATTGAGAAGAGGACATCTGATTGCTTGATGAGGACTGCAAAGAGGATTTAAATGTATTAATTACTGCTAATAATAGGAAGCAAGGAGTTAATTAACCAGCTCGCAAGAACAGCAAGCAGAGGTTGACCCGTGTAGTAATAAAGGAGGATACCAGCAGGTTAATTTGCTTGTTAATTACAAAGAAGAACAGATTAATTACAAAGAAGAACAGATTAATGACACCTCTCTTTATGGGGTTGAATGGTTATCTGTAGGGAATAAGGGGTCGCGCATGTTTGACGTTATTCATGGGAATATGACAACATATTAGTAACAATATTAATGCAGGGTTAATTTCTTAACTTTTCAAAACCGCCAGGGATTAAGCTTTTATTCATGAGAATAGCGGAGCCTGATCTGAGTAAGAATTCGATTGCGGTGAGAAAATAGCAGGGGGCGCGGAAACATATTACTGGATTAATTACACAAGTGCATCTATGAATTCGGAGTTGGAAAGGGACCCTAAGAGTAATCTAGTCCAGCCCCCTGCAATGCAGGAATCTTTTGCCCAACATGGGGCTCGAACTCGTGTCCTGGAGAGTAAGAGTCTCCCACTCTACCAACCGGGCATGATTAACAGGGGGCAATTAATGATTCGACGTGTATTCGTTACCACGTGTTGCATATGCCCTCATCTTGCTAATTAATTGCCTTCCCTCCCCCTGCGAGGTAGGATGAGCCAAGACGGGGGAAAAGTGTCGGAGGGGAGAGGGTTCTGGGCACCACAATTTAAGACGGATGTTGAGAAGCTGGAAGGTGGGCAGCGGAGGGAGACCGAGATGATCCAGGTCTGGAAACCTGATGAGGAACGGTCGAAGGAGCTGGGGATGTTTAGCCCAGAAAAAAGGAGACTGAGAGGAGATGGGAGAGCCATCTTCCGATATCTCCAACTTAAATTTTTATTAGTTTCCATCAAACATATTCTGATATCTCACATGGAAGAAGGAGCAAGCTTGTTTTCTGCCGCTCCGGAGGGCAGGACTCGAACCCGTGGCTTCAAGTTACAAGAGAGGAGATTCCGACTAAACCTCAGGAACAACTTTCTGACAGTTACAGATAGGTAGCCGTGTTGGTCTGCCATAGTCAAAACAAAAAAAATGCCTTCCAGTAGCACCTTAAAGACCAACTAAGTCAGTTCTTGGTATGAGCTTTCGTGTGCATGCACACTTCTTCAGATACACACGTGTGCATGCACACTTCTTCAGATACATATTTCGTGCATGCACACGAAAGCTCATACCAAGAACTGACTTAGTTGGTCTTTAAGGTGCTACTGGAAGGAATTTTTTTTGTTTTAACTTTCTGACAGTAAGAGCTGTTTGACCGTGGGATGGACAGTGATGGATTCTCCTTCCTGGGAGCTTTGGAAGCAGAGGTTGGGTGGCCATGCTTTAGTTGAGACCCCTGCTTTGCAGCGGGTTGGACTAGATGACCCTGCGGGTTCCCTTCCAAGACTGAAACACTGTGATTCTGTGTCTTATTACTCAGAGGCGCACTGACAGTCAGAGCATAACTATTGATCGCCTCCTCTTCTGTGAATTTTGTCTAATCCTCTTTGAAAGCCATCCAGGATGCCAGCCCTGCTCGCCTCTGCAGAGGGCAAATTCCACGGGTTTTAACTCTGCGCCGCGCGGAGCCTTCTGTTTTGTCTGCCTCAGAGCTTCCAAAACACGAAGCTTCCTCCAGTTTCCTTCCCCAAGGGAGCCAGGTTTAAACGCAGGGACCTCAGGCTGTTTTGGCCCTTTGCAAGACTTGCAAATCCTTTGCAAACTGATTTCCTGGCAACCGAGGGAGAGAAAAACAACAAAAACCTCAGCTGCCTGACTTGTGTTTATTCTCAGCACCCGCAGAACGTATGCCATTATTATTATTATTATTACTACTACTACTACTACAGTGGTCCCTTGGTTCTCAAACTTAATCCGTTCCGGAAGTCCTTTCCAGAACCAAAGCGTTCCAAAACCAAGGCGCGCTTTCCCATAGGAAGGAATGCAAAACGGATTAATCCATTCCAGACTTTGGAAAACAACCCCCAAAGCAGCAACTGAACGTGGATTTTTACTATCTAACGAGACCAGTGAGCCATAAAATGGAAGCGATAAACAATGTATTGCAGTCACACAGTAAATCAGTCAGTAGCTGAATGGGTTCCACACAGTCACAAAAGCAAAACAAAAACGCAAAATAAATAGCAAAAACAAACAGACCTCAGCGTAACTCTCAAAACAGAAGTGTGGCACTCAAATCGGAAGTGTAAAACTCAAAACAGCACGTTCTGCTTCCAAAAAAAGTTCGCAAACCGGAACACTTACTTCCAGGTCTGCAGTGTTTGGGTTCCAAGTCGTTTGAGTACCAAGACATTTGAGAACCAAAGGACCACTGTATTTGTTAAATTTATATACAGTGGTACCTCGGGTTAAGTACTTAATTCGTTCCGGAGGTCCGTACTCAACCTGAAACTGTTCTTAACCTGAAGCACCACTTTAGCTAATGGGGCCTCCCGTTGCTGCCACGCCACCGGAGCACGATTTCTGTTCTCATCCTGAAGCAAAGTTCTTAACCTGAAGCACTATTTCTGGGTTAGCGGAGTCTGTAACCTGAAGCGTAAGCAACCTGAAACGTATGTAACCCGAGGTACCACTGTGCCACCCTATACCCGGGGGTCTCAGGGCGGTTCACAGAATAAAATCAAGATATAAAACCACAAAATATCTAATTTAAAAACAAAAACTACAACTCCCACCTGCCCGGCACAGATGGCGGCTGGGAATTGTAGTCCAGAACATCTGGAAGGTGCCCGGTTGGGCAAATCCTGACTCTGCCCTCCTTGCCAAGCTGCCTGGGAACAGGTTAATTATATGAAAAGAATGCAAGCTATTAACCATAAACCCAACCTCTTGCCCAACCTGCCACATGACCACCCAAAACACTGGACTGCATCCCATCAGCCGGGCATGACTCAGAACCTCCCTGCCTGCCACCCTGCGCCCTGGATCCAGAACCGGGTTATTTATTAATTTCGCCTTATCGCGTTATTAACCCCTCAAGACACTCCCTGCTAAACTCAAGGGCCCTCGCTCGTTCCTCTTTGAAACCATTTTCTTTTTTTCTACATAATTTTTATTAAATTTTCTGTTTCTGTTTAAAATGCTCCTTTTTACATCCTTCAGCTGTCAACGACTTCTTCTCTTTCCATTTTACATATCATAAATCCCTGCATATTTTACAAAAACTGTACCATTCGGTATTCCGTTATTGCATCCATCAAAGCATATTTACGCTGTTGAATTTATCTTAATGCTGCCAGCATTTTCAGCTGTGCAGTTATTTCCCATATATTCAATAAAATCCAGTTTTCTCTAAACGTATGCTCTTCTGGTTCTATATGTTAAGTCTGCAAGCTGCACATATTCCGTCAGCTTAAGCTGCCATTCTTCTTTGGTTGGGACCTCGCTCCTTTTCCATTTGGCGGCTAACGAAACTCGGGCCGCAGTAGTGGCAGACGTAAAATAACCTTTTTTTGTCACCTGGGTCTTCAAAACCATTTCTCCACCGCTAAACCACATTCAGGGAAGCCTCCGGCTTAATGGGTTAACAGTCTTATTAGTCATGCAGAGTTTGGTTTTCCTGTCTTTCGTTTTGCGGTTTGCGACCTGCGCTAAAATAATCCCTACCCGGCCTATCGTTCAGGAACCCCCATATTTTATATATGGCGCCCTGTATTGTTTTCTTCCAAATGTTCAGTTTTTTGGGGGTAGACTTTGCCGTGCTCAATGTCATCTTCCGTAGTTGACCTTTGTAGTGTTTTGTTTTGAAACCTTTGTGGTAATATTTCCATTTCCTGTTCATTAATTTTGCTTCGATTGCATACGTTATAGTTGCTATATTTTTTATTCTGGATTGTAATGGGGTATAAATAATAATTATTATTACATGTGCTGTCAACAGCTTCGAGTTTTTTTTCTTTAAGATATAAAGCTATATAGAAATGAACTGAATAATAATAATAATAATATATGGCAGCCTTGGGCCTCCAATCAGAATCAAAAGCTGCTGCCATTGCAATAATAATAATAATAATAATAATAATAATAATAATAATAATAATTTATTATTTGTACCCCTCCCATCTGGCTGGTTTTCCCCAGCTACTCTGGGCGGCTTCTACAAAGACCAAAAATACACTAATATTGCTAGATAAGACTAGCATAGAATCGCAGAATTGTAGTCAGATGGGAAACTCAAGGGTCATCTACTCCAATGCAGGAATCTCAGCTAAAGAATCCCTGGCCATACCACCTCTATTAAAAATAAAAACAAGGGAGGAGGCAGCCCACAGCCGAACGGCTCCTAACATTAGGAATAACTTTCGGAGGTCGGAATCCCGTTTCTCGCCCTTTGAATCCATTGGTTCAGGTCATCTGAGAACAAGCTTGCTCCATCTTCCCATCCCCCTTCAAGCAGGCCTTGGGCTGATTGACATCCGATGCCCTTTAAGAATGTGTTTGGGGGGGGGGGTCATTCTTGTTTTTGTTTTTATTCTGGTTTTATGTTGTGAACCACCCTGAGACTGGCAGTATACAAGTTTAATAAATCGTAACCAATAATCCCAGTTCCTGCAAACTGCAGGTGGGGAAGAGTTGTTGTTGTTGTTGTTGTTGTTGTCCTGAGCTCCTCCTTGCTGGCTTCAAGGGGGGCCCCTGCAAGAACAGGATGGGACCTCAGAATCTTCTCTTATGTTCTCTGCAAGGGGAAATCAAAGGGCACCAATTGCCCTTTAACCACCCTCGGTTCGTAGTTCAACCAGTTGGAGCTGGCTTGACCGACTGGGTGCCAGCCATCTGAGGCAGGAGGAGAACCCAGCCCGCAATTGGAGGGGGTGGGAGGGGGGGTCACATGCCAGAAAGTGGCCTGAGCACCTCTGGGAACAGAGCAGCCTGAATGGGGCAAGTGTGCCCCCGAAGGACCAGGTGCGCAGCCTGGGAGTCATTTTGGACTCACGGCTGTCCATGGAGACGCAGGTCAGTTCTGTGTCCAGGGCAGCTCCATCTGGTGCGCAGGATGAGACCCTCCCTGCCCGCAGACTGTCTGGCCAGAGTGGTGCATGCTCTGGTTATCTCCCGCTTGGACTACTGCCATGCGCTCTCCGTGGGGCTGCCTTGGAAGGTGACCCGGAAACTGCAACTAATCCAGAATGCAGCAGCCAGACTGGGGACTGGGAGTGGAGACCATATAACACTGGTCTTGAAAGACCTACATTGGCTCCCAGGACGTTTCCGGGCACAATTCAAAGGGTTGGTGCTGACTTTGAAAGCCCGAAATGGCCTTGGCCCAGTATCCCTGAAGGAGCGTCTCCATCCCGGACACCGGGGTCCCTCTCCCAAGGGCCTTCTGGTGGTTACCTCCCTGCGAGAAGTGAGGTTACAGGGAAGCAGGCAGAGGGCCTTCTCAGTGGTGGCGCCCGCCTTGTGGAACACCCTCCCACAAGATGCCAAGGAAATCAACAACTACCTGACTTTTAGAAGACATCTGAAGGCAGCCCTGTTTAGGGAAGTTCTTAATGTTTGATGCTTTATTGCCGTTTTAATATTCTGTTGGAAGCCGCCTAGAGTGGGCATGGTATAAATAATTATTATTAGTGTCTCTCCATGGTTTTGGACTCCCAGCCTTCCTTGGAGACTGGCCTTGGGGTCTCTTGCATGCAATACAGGTGTTCTGCAGACCTTTCCCTGTGGACGTTTCCGGCATCAGGCCGCTCCCCTCCCTAGGACCCTGAGACCCTCCCTGCCCAGGATCCCCTTGGCATCCTCACTCACACAAAAGAGCAGTTGCTGCTGGTGAATTTCCCCCCTTTCAGCTGTCACCTAGATACCACCACACACACACACACACACACACACACACACACACACACACAAAACAGTAACTGGAATCTGGTTGCCAAAAGAAATTACATTCTTCCCGTCGCCAGGAATTCTCATGGGCAAGGTGGGTTTCTGACGGGCAGCCTGGGCGGCAGAGAGCAGTAAATTACGACACTCACTCACTTTCTTCCTCTTTGTTAATGGTGTGTGTGTGTGTGTGTAGGTGGGGGGCAACTGAATCTTCCGAGACTTCCCTTTCTAGACTGCTCCTTCCTTGTGTCAACCCGTTAACGTTTGCTTCAGCATCACCAAAATTGGTTGCTTCAAGGCTGGCTTGCTGCTAGGTGCTCTCTGGGGGGCTTCCCTCGCAAGGCCTTGCCGGGTGTTTCGAAAGCCGACAACCCATTTCAATCAGCATTTCGTCCATTATTATCTTGTTTGAAGTTTTAAATCATCCCCCCCCCCCCCAAATTGATAGTCACTGCTTTGGCTTTCTCATAAACCAGCTTTAGGATTATTATTTTTAAAAACCCCACCCCATCCCAATTAATTTATTTTTCCCTTTGTATCCCCTTTATCTCGCCTCATAAGGAGCTCGAGACGAGTGCGTGTGTGGCTGTTCCCTCCCCCAGGCTATCCTTGCGACACCCCTGCGTTGGAGGCCTGAGAGGGTCGAGGGTCACCCAGCAAGCTTTGTGCCCCGAGTGGAGATCTGAACCCTGGCCTGGCAGGAACCTCCTGTGCTCTTAACGGCCCCTCCTTGCCCCCCATCTCACTTACAGAGGCCCATCTCTAGCACGGACGGAGAACAAACGCTGGGGCTGTTTTCTGAAGATCTAGAAAGCCCCGCCGTTCTGCAGGCCCAGTCTAGTGGCACCCAACTCCAAAAGGGGAGCCCGCTTACCCAAAGAGGGCAGTTGGAGGGCCCCTTCTGCGTCCCCCACCCCTGCCCCAGCCTGCCAGAACCCAGGGCCTGGAAAGTTCCCCCGGCCAGAGGATATCCTCCTCCGTCACCAGCCGTTGGCACCAAGAGCTTGGGAAGCTGACCCCTCGCTGGTTCCTGCGAGCCTGGGAACGCCAAGACGGCTTCTGCATCATCGCACCCTCCCTTCCCGCTTCCTTCCAGGTGGGGGAAGCGCCGGCAGGATGAGGATCCTGCCACCTTAGGTGTGAAGAGAATGAAGGGCTTCCCAGAAGTGTCCCTCATCCGGAGCAGGAGGCTCCCCTTGCGGCAGAGGCATCTCAAGCTGTCCCTCCGCCGGCAGGACACCTGCTTGGCAGGCAGAAGGCGCCAAGGTGTCTCCGGCTAAGCTGCCTCCCACAGAGGGGAGTTCCGCAGTTGAACTCTCCACCGCTGAGCACTGAGCCCCACGTCAAAGGGGGCTGCGGGTGCCTTACCGATGCCCCCCAAACCGCCCCGGCCGCACGCACAAAAGAATCACACCGTGGCAGCGAGTCAGATTTTGTTTTTAATGTGCGAGTGGCGGCAGGCAGGCTGGCTGGCGATGCATCACTCGGCTCCCTCGCTGGCAGGGCGAAGTACATTTTCCGTGCGGTGGGGGGGCAAGCAGAGGCTCATCGCTCCGGCGCAGGGAAGTGGGGGCGACGCAGAGCCCCGACGTTCGGGCGGCCAAGGCACTGCCTCTCCCCCTCGGGGGACTGCGCCTCTCCTGGCCCACCTCCCAAGCTGACTGTGCGCTTGGCAAGCGGCAGGGCGAGGCCCCCCTGGGGAGCGGCGCCTCTCTCTGCAGGTGATTCACCGCCGCTGCGAGGTGGGGGCGCCTTTGCTCTCGAAATGGGGAGGTGCCTCCGGCAGCCCTCATTCCCCCTGCTGTCGCTGCAGCACATGCAGTCTAACCCCAGACGTAAGAACTGGCTGACACCCCCCCCCCCAAGTTGTATTTTCCTTTTGAGCTGGGAGGGAGAAAGAAGAGCAGGAGCTGGCGGAGTTCTTACACCTGAATGTTTGGGACCTGGGGCTTTGGGAGGAGAAGAACAAGATAGGTGATTTTCTCACCCCCCCCCCCCAACCTGCCCCAACTTGTCGGCCGAGAATCTCCCAGCTCCAGAGTCCTGGTTTTACTCTACAGGTGGCAGAACTGCATTAGAGGTAAATGAAACCCCAACGGCCTCATATCCCTCCTTCCAGGCCGTCCCCAAACGGCAGCTAAGCAGTAAAGGTGCACTTTTTGGGGGGGGGATGCAGGGGGCTTTACACGATCACAGAATGGTCACCCTCATCCAAACAGGCTCCCTGCAGGTGGAAAGGTAGCAGTCAGGAGGAAGAAGGAAGGTAAGATGTTCCTGTCGGATTCCCCCCTGCCCCCTGCATGCAACAGAGACCGGGCCTGGTCTGGCAACTCCGCCTCTGCCTGGGGAAAGCAGGCTCTCCGGAGCAACCCATCCCCAGTCCAGCCCCAGGTCCCAAACAGCCACAGCCTGAACCCCCGACTGCACTCCCTGCTCAGGCCCAGCTTATGAGCTGAAGGAGCCTCGCCACTGCCAACCGTATAAGCAGGCAGGACCTTTTCTCCCAAGGCAGCTCCCTTCCAGCGAGTGTCTTCAGAGACTCTGTCAGAGAAGCGCCAGGAGCTCCCTTCCAGCGAGTGTCTTCAGAGACTCCATCAGAGAAGCGCCAGGAGCCCCCTTCCAGCGAGTGTCTTCAGAGACTCCGTCAGAGAAGCGCCAGGAGCCCCCTTCCAGCGAGTGTCTTCAGAGACTCCGTCAGAGAAGCGCCAGGAGCCCCCTTCCAGCGAGTGTCTTCAGAGACTCCATCAGAGAAGCGCCAGGAGCTCCCTTCCAGCGAGTGTCTTCAGAGACTCCATCAGAGAAGCGCCAGGAGCCCCCTTCCAGCGAGTGTCTTCAGAGACTCCGTCAGAGAAGCGCCGGGGGGCCTCGGACTTTGTGGGCAGCGGCGTGAGGTGACCCGAGGAGTGGCCAGGTTGCCGCCCTGGGCCTGGGGAATCACCTGAGCTTGGGGAAGATGCGGATGAAGAGGATCATGCTGATGAAGATGAAGCAGACGACGATGAGCATCAGCCAGAGGAGCCAGTTGACGGACTTCTGGGCGTGCTGCTCCAGGCGGTCCGACTCGTCCTTCAGCTTCTCAAAGTTGTGGTCGGCCAGCTTGAGCGAGTGGGACAGAGTCTGCGTGGAAACACTGAGTTACAACCTGTGCAACTGGGGGGCAGGCAGGGGGATCCACAAGCCATGCTCCCCTCCCCCCCCCCCCCCCCCGGCTCTTGAGTAGCGGCCTCACCTGGTTGTCTTGCTTGATCACGTTCTGCGCCACCAGAGTGTTGTTCTTGAGGTTGCGCGCCAGGTGGAGCATCTCCTCGGCCAGCTTCTCCTGGATGCTGTGGTGGTGCTGCAGGACGGCGTCCAGCTCTGCGGCCGACTGCTTCTCGTCCGGGAGGGGGCCCCTGGGGTGTATCAACAGAGAGAGAGAGAGAGCCCTCCTCACATTTGTGCTGGGGCTGTGCCACTGGTCACGTCGCTCACCAGGCACACCTACTCCTCCCCCCAACAATCCCAGATGCAGGGGGCCCGGGGCTGGCAGGCCTCAAGGAGCCAGTGGGTCGGGGGAGGTGCCTGCTGCAGCCTGCTCTGGCTCCTCCCCCCCCCAATTGCTTGCCTGGTCCACCCGCCCACCAGCTCTCTCCTTCAAGCTGTACTGCACAGCGCCACCTGCCTGTGACCAAGTGAACAGCAGCGTGATGGCACCCTTACCTTTTTATTATATAGTACAGGGACATCCAACTCTACTCAGTAGACTGCTATCTACTCACAGGATTAAAAAACTGGCAGTGATTTGATCTACCCATTGTCGTTGGATGCACCTAAGCTGTTGAGCTTTTTTTGGAACTTCTCCTACCTCCCAGTTCAAAGGATAGAAGACCCTTCTTCCAGCCCAAGGCCCACATTGTGCAACTGCCTACCCCCCCCCCCCGGCTGGCACACACTTTGTGTTCCTGGCAGAGCAAGCTAGGACAGCCCCACCCTCCCCTTCCTGCCCCCCACCAAAACCCGGCCTCCCCAAATAGAACAAAGGACGTCTTCTGAGTCACACCGCCCCAGAGCAAAAGCCCCGCGAGACACTCACGTGCGTTTTCTCAGGCTCGTCTCCTCCAGATCTGGGGAAGGAAGGAGGAAAAGGTTTGGTCTGTGTTCATCAGCTGGGGGAGAGGTGCAAAGGAAAGGCCAGAGGCCAGCAGAAGGCGACCTGCAGGCGGGCAGGGGTGAAGAGGGAAGGGTGGAGGCACAGCGCCCCAAAAGTAATGGCAGGCAGGCAGGGGAAGGAGCGACAGGGACCCCCAAGAGTTGACAGACGGCCAGAATTAGCGAGCACCCAAAGGATGAGATGATACAGGGTCCTACTCAGAGAAGACCCATTAAAATCAATAGACACGACTGAACTGAGGCCCTTCTGACTCTACAATTCTCCCACCCTGTGAAAACCGGTTTGACGAGCGACAGAACCGCCCCAAACAAACTCGAGGAGGAGGAGAAAGCAGTTCCGTCAGAAATAAAAACGGATCTCCCAAACCAGGCAAGTTGATTCCTCAAAAAGACACAAAGGCGCCTTTTGTACGCATGGATCTGAGCAGACACTTACCAGGCAGGCGCGAGGGGTCCTGGCGAAGCAGAAAGATGGGGAGGAAGAGAGAGAGAGAGCGTTCAGTGATAGGGGGGAATGGGGGTCGGGGGTATTGGGCCTTTGGAGGCCTCCTGCCTCATCGTGGGCTGAGGAACTACATTTGCCCAAGAACAGGGAATGTCAGGCTCCATGTGGCCCTCTGGACATCTCTACCCGGCCCCTGCAACACACCCCAGGCCACACCTCTCTCTGGCTCTGCTCGCAGCTGCCTTTAGCTCTTCGGCTTGGTGGACAATCCCTGAATTAAGTGACTTTCCTTCTTCCAAGTTCTCAAACCTCTTAACCCGGCTCAAGGTTCCTTACTAGCCAGATATTAAACTGGGAATCAACCACAGCCAGCCCATCCTTTGCAAAGGAAGACTTGCCCCAAAATGGCAACCAGATACAGTCGTACCTTGGATCCCAGACGCCTTGCGAGTCGGACGTTTGGATGCCGGACGCCGCAAACCAGGAAGCGAGCGCTCCGGTTTGTGAACGCTTTTCGGAAGCTGAACATCCGACGCGGCTTCTGACTGAGCGCAGGAAGCTCCTGCAGCCGATCAGAAGCCCTGCCTCAGTTTTCAAACCGTTTCGACTCCCGGAACAGATGTAAGTTCGACAACCGAGGTCCGACTGTATCCGTTTTGCCGACTGCAACCTCGGTTTGGGAGCCATTTGGCACCCAGCTGATGTGGCTAACCCTGGTTTCCGGTGCCTGTGGCACAAAAGGATTTCCCCGCCCTGAACTTGTCCTGTCCCTAAAGACAGAAGATGCCATCGGGGGAGACCCCACACGGAAACAGGTG